>NW_006408595.1:7348798-7351643 GCF_000296735.1 Chrysochloris asiatica
TCCTTGAAAAACAAAGTGACAAGAACAACTCAAAAGGTTAAATAGGAAGGACCCTTAAGGAGCAGTGAGTTTACATTGACGGAGGAGGCACACCTCAGAAAAGGAGAGTGAAAATGAGTGCACAGATCCAAGAATGCCATCCGCATTACTGTATTGTACATGTAGAAATTATTGGGTTGGTGTGTGCTTTACTGTATATGTGAATATTTCAACAACAAAACAAATTTTAAAAAAGGAGAAAAAAATGAACAGATGTGTTCAAGCAAAATATAATAATAATAATAATAGAAGCAGAAGTCAGAAACCCACAGGCTGGCGCCAGGACCTAGGCTCAGGTGTGTGTGACCATAAATCAGGGCGCCCATTGGGGCTGCTGCTTCGTACACCCCTTCCACCAGAGAGCATCCCCACTTTCTGGGGAGCTTCAGATTGTTTGGAGATTTGAGGTGACACACCAGGATGTGAAATGTGAATCTCAACGCCTGGCCACATGCCATATATATATATATATATATTTCAATATTATATTTTGTTAAATTAGTTCAGCATTTAGTCATTAACTTGGTGGTATGTTATTCATATTCCGTTTGCATTATACATTCAACTTCTGAGACTCACAAAATGAATTAAAAACATCAATTCTTTACCTTCACAATATATTCAAGAGAAGAATTTATATATATTCTCAGTATTTTAGCTACTTTGGAGGTTTTTCACGGGCGCACCTGTGAAAAATTAAATCTGTTTTATAATTAGTGTACTTGTGGGTATGCATGTGTGTGTAAAATTGAGGAGTTGACTTGGAAATTAAGTCATAAATAACTTAATGACCCATCTAATGATCTACAAAGAAATCAAATGACTTCCTTCTCTAAATTCTCAACCGAAACTTCTAGGAAGTCTATCATATTCATTCACCAGGGAATCCCACATGTTGTCTGTATCTAAGCTGCCATTTTCCAAATATATGCCTAAATGACTCTTGCCCAGAGCTTAGGAAGTTTGCTGCCAGAGTGTATTCTGGGGAGTGGATTCCATGGAGTTCGTTTTTCCTCTGATTCTTCTTCCCTGCTTTGTGTTTGTATCTCATCACTTTCCACATCTCTATACTCCCACACCCCACACCACACACACACACACACACACACACATACACATACACCCTATCAAACAGTTTAGAAGCAGTTCAGCCAACAGTTTTCCTAATTGCCTAGTTCCAAAGCCAAGTCAAATACGATTTAGGGCAGTATATTTTCCCTTGCTTTGGAACATCCTGGGTCTTCCTCTGAATTGTTGTAAATGTCAGAGTGAATGTCAGAAAGAGACTTCTCTTTAGGTGATTCTTTTGGCCCTTAAGTTCTGTGTGAATCATATTTGTTAAGTTCCATCTAATATAAGCTTGTTATATGTGGCGTTTTGTTTGTTGTTTGTGATAAGGGGAGAGTGGAAGGGCTTGGGAGAAGGAAAACAATGTTTTAAGGGGCTTTGTTGCTGCTGTTAAATGCCATCAATTCAACTCCTACTCACAGTGACCCTATATAGGGTTTCCAAGGAGTGGTTGGTGAGTCTGAACCGTCAACATTCCAGTTCAAACCTATCTTATGGTCGAATGCTTATCATATACTACCACCCCAGGACTCCTTAAGAGGACTTAGATGTACAGTATTTATTAAAACACATGTTTGGAACTTCACTATAACATCATTTTATGATTCATGCCATAGAATTGCACAAACATAAAGTCTGCCAATATTTCTTGTAACTAAATTTACTTTGATGAAATTCAAGATAGGTCCAGTTCATAGTTACAAATTAAATGTTAGATCCAGAAATGTAGGCTATGTCTAGGGTTTTTGTGTGGCACTGTAGGACCAGCACTGGCAGCCACTCCTCAGAAACCCTGTTCAGGGTCGCTGTGAGTGGAACTGACTCAATCGCATTTTAACAACAACAACAAGCTGTCTACACCCATGCCACATACTAGTGAAAGTAAGTACACACTCAACAGTGTCGATAAAACACTTTTAAAGAAGGGTTTTGGGGGTGGAAAACTGGAACCTGTGGTGGTAAGGAGTAGCATTTACACATTAAATGCTATTTTGCAATTTAGATTGTATTTTACAAATCAATCCTGGTATGGTGCTGTAGGATAAGCACTAGACCACAAGTTGGTTTGAACCACAAGGTCGGCAGTTCAAATTCACTAGCCACTACTTGAAAAACCTATACAGGGCTGCTCTGAGTCAGAACCAACTCCACGACACTTAACAACAATGTTTTCAGATGTTTTTGTTTGCACTTTATTAACACTGAGAAATATCAAGGGTCTGTATTGAAAGATACATTTAATTTCATTTGAGGGGTTTGGGGGATCGATCAATGTCATCTGTGTGTAGGATTCAAGCTCCCTCCCATATTCAAGCCAGGACTGGTAAAAATTAAGCCAAGCACAGAAACCAGTTATTTGACCAGATGAACTGATTGCTTGATTCAGGGGTCTGGTTTTTTATCCCACCTCCCATAGACTGAAAATTACCTGGGAGATGCAGTTATAAGTATAACACAATTATGGAAAGAGGAAAAAAATAGTAAGCCCTGGAAAGAGAAAAATGTATAAAGATATCTTTCTTTATGTATAAGACCATATTGTTGTTGTTGTCAGGTGCCATCGAGTCGGAACCGATTCATAGCAACCCCATGCACAGCAGAATGAAACAATGTCCGATCCTGGGCCAACCTCACTCTGCTGCCACACTTGACGCCATCAATGATGCCACCTGGCTGATCCATCTCGTTGGGGGTCTTCCTCTTTTTCTCTGACCCTCCACCCTACCCAGCATGACAT
>NW_006408595.1:7353006-7406546 GCF_000296735.1 Chrysochloris asiatica
TTCTGCATCATTCAATAATTTGCCCAGAGAATCTTTCAATAACAAAAGTCGAGGCTTAAATTTTTTCTTCAGTTCCCCCAGCTTGAGAAATGCTGATTGTGTTCTTCCCTTTTGATTTTCTAACTCCAAATCTTTGCATATTTTATTATAGAGAAATTTTCTTCCAGCAGTTCTTCAACTATTTCTTCTGTGGACTTGTGTGATTCTTCTTGTTTTGGAATGCCAATAATTCTTAAGTTATTCCTCGTCATGTTGTCCAACATAAATCTTAGACCTTCTTCAGATTTTTTTGTCCTTTTTTCTGTTTGCTCTTCTATCTGTGTGGCATTGAGAGATTTGTCTTCCAGCTCATTTGTTCTGCCTTCCATATCTTCTATTCTACTCCCTTGCCCTTTCAGGGTATTGTCTATTTCTGATATTCTATTATTGATCATTTGTTCCTTTTTCTGTAGTTTTTGAATTGTTTCCAGTGCTGTAGCTATCTTATTTGATTGTTCCTGTAGCAATTTCCTGACTTCTTCCTTACTTTTCTCAACTCCATTGTAAAGTGTTTTGAAACATTTTATAATCATTTTTCTGAATTCCTTCTCAGGCATTTCCAAGGCCTGCCCTTCTTCCAGAATGGAGTCGAGGCCTACCTCTAGGTCATTTGTCTCAGGCATTTTATCTTGTTTCTGGACATGTGCTGATATGGTCATCTGCTTTTGCTTCTTGGACATGTGAGAGTTTATCTGTAGCCTTAATACTTAATTGAGTATGTGTTTTGGTATTTTTTTATGCTTTCTAATTGCTTCCAGGAAGATGTGATCAGGATGTGGGTTTCCCTTTTCACTCTTCTTATTGCTTAACTCAGAGCAACTTTCACAGGTGTTATTGCCTCCCAGGTATATGGCAGTAGGTATTGGTTCTTGCCTGGATTTTGGTGTTTTATAGAGTGTGATTGTAACTTGACTATATGGCAGCAGTTTCTGACTCTTCTTGGGTAACATACGGAGAGACAGAGTCCCCCAAAGGTAGAAGGGGGGGGGGACATATAACAGCAAAACAGCACTCGCAAAACAAAACAAAACAAACAAGTAAAATAAAATAAAATAAAATAAAATAAAACAGCAACTACAAGCAAAACTAAACTGAATACTGCAGTCTATAATCACAGAAAAGGGAGAGGAGGGAAAAAAGTAAAAAAAAAAGTCATAATCTGAGTATGACTCTGATGTTCTCTCTTCAGCTTCTTGCTTTCCAAGCTGACTGAGAAATTTCAAGATGCCACTGTTCATTGTTATGCTATACCTTAGGCTTTAATTTAATTTTCGGCTTATTTTGTTTTCAAACTCTCTTTCCCTCTCTACAGCCCTGTCCTGGCCATTCCCATATTTTTTTAAAAACCACAAACATTCAGGGCCTGTTCTTGGGCTGAGTATCTGTGAACATGTGTGGCAGAAGAACCCATCAGTGGTTAGGGTGGTGGGTGTCCACTCACTCAGACACCCCTTCTAGTCCCCATAATGGAGGTGTGCAAACAGTGGAGGGCCAATGACCAGATACCAAAAAAAAAGGAAATCAGAAGAAAGCAAAACTGACAAAGTGTATTGTCCACCTTTCCTCCAAGGTTCCCACAGCATTTTTCCATGGTGTGTCTGCTCCCCCGCTTAGTCTTGCCATTTGGTATCACCCAAGATGTCAGCTCCGGGCCTTCGAGCCTGGCAGATTCCAAAGTACATGATTTCTTACTTCAGCTTCAAGTTCCACTGGCTATAACCCTTCAAACTTTAAAAATATTCCTATCTCTGTGGTTCTGAGTTTTGGAGTTCTGCCCTGGATCTGCTTTGCCTGGTATTCTGTGGTAATGCTGACGGCGAACTTCACTGCACCTCCATCCTCATCTTTTGATTTCTTGATTGCTGCTTCCATGAGCATTGATTGTGTATCCAAGCAAAATTAAATCTTTGTTGACTTAATTTATCATGTTATTTATTGGTCCAGTTGTGAGGATTTTCATTTTCTTTATGGAGGTGCCATCCATACTGAAGGATGGAGTCTTTAATCAGTATGTATTTTAAGTCTTCTTTGCTTCCAACAAGCATGGTTGTGCTATCTGCATATGACAGGTTATTAATGAGTCTTCTTTCAATCCTTATGCCACATTCTTTGTCCCTTATGCCCAGCTTCTTGGATTATTTGATTAGCTACAGATTGAATAAGTATGGTGAAAGGATACAATCATGGCGTACACTTTTCCTGATTTTAAATCATTTAAGAGCACCTTGTTCAGCTTTGATGACTGCCTTTTTGACTGTGTACAGGTTGTTCCTGAACAAAATTAAGTGTTCTGGAATGTCTATTCTTCACTATGTTATCCATAGTTTGTTCTGATTCATACAGTTGAATACCTTTGTATATTCAGTGATATAATTCAATGACTTTGAATTCCATTGGATCACCTTTCTTTGGAAGGATACAGATATGGATTTCTTCCAATCTGTTGGCTACGTATCTGTCTTCCAAATTTCTTGGCATAGACGAGTGAACTCCTCTAGTGTTGCACCAATTTGTTAAAAGATTTAGTTTGTGTTCCATCAATTCCTGGACCCTTATTTTTTGTGAATGCTTTAGTGCAATTTGGATTTCTTGCTTCAATACCATCAGTTCTTGATCATATGCTACCTCTTGAAATGGTTGAGTACTGACTAATTCTATTTAGTAAAGTAACTTTGTGTATTCCTTCTACTTGTTACTATGGAAGAAATATTCAGGTTCCTGTCTATGATCAGTTCTTCTCATTGTACACTAGATGCCTTCTTCTCTCACCATTTCAGCAAAATTTCCCAGTTATTCTGGAATCTACGAACATACTATAATGTACCCCAGCTAGAACAAAAGAAAACAAAACAACACTCTCTTGACCCTACTTTCCTTTTACCTGTACTGTTCCCTCTCTCTTTGAACTTCTGCTGTGGTGCTGTAGGATAAGCACGGGACTGCAAACCACAAGGTTGGCAGTGCAAACCCACCAACTGCTTCTCGAAAACCTTATACAGTGGAGCTATGAATCCGAACCGACTTGATGACTGTTAACAACTGCAACATCTTTTATTTACTGAAAACCTCCATCAAAGAGAATAGCATTAAAGTTTACTGAATATATATTAGTGACTAAGGGATCCCAAACAAATTGCAAAGCAAAACAACAACAAAAATTCACAGGCATAAAGGGAAAAATGTGTCACTAGGAGTGTTTCATCTTTATCTAAACCAGTTTGCTTTGATTCAGGTTTCTATTTCTTTCATCTCTATCTATATACACCAAGATTATTAATATTCTGGGACATAGTAACAAATTAAAAGGCTAGAATTCATTTTTTTTCCCCTTTTCTTTTGCCAGGTGTTATTTCATGTTACCTTATGTTATCTCCAAAAACTGAAAATTCTGGTAAACATTGATCAGAATTTTGTTTGGTAAACAGCCTTATGGAGAGTTTAATGAATAGGAGTTGAGTCTAAGAAATGGACAAGAAGAAATGTCAGGACAATGCTCATTCTCATTATCATAGTGCCTCTGTTAAAAAATATTATATATAATTTATTTTTAAAATATGTGAAATATATATATATATATATATATACATACACACACACACACACACAGAATCAGTCCTGGTGTGGCTCAGTGGGATAATGCAATGGGCCATAAGGTCAGTTTGAACTGCAAGTTGGTGGTTCAAATTCACTAGCTGCTCCTCAGAAACCATATACATGATCACTATGAGTTGGAACCAACTCAAAGGCACTTAAAAACAACACACACAGACATATGTATGTATATGTATATGTGTATATCCTGGTGTGGTGCTGTAAGATCAGCACTAGACTGAGAAACATAAGGTTAGCAGTTCAAACTCACCAGATGCTTTTCAGAAGCTCTATGCAGGGCTGCTATGAGTCTGAGCCAATTCTATGTCATTTAACAACACCAACATACATATGGAATTGTTGTTGTTGATATTGTTAAGTGTGGTCAAGTCGGTTCCAACTCATAGTGACCCTGTATAGGGTTTTCTAGGAGTGGCTAGTGAGCCTGAACCACTGACCTTGTGATTCAAACTGACCTTGCAGTCCAGTGCATTAATCCACTGCGCCACAAATAGACTGGGTGTATTTATTGAAGTAGCTTCTGGATGACCATAAGTTATATGAAGAATATTTATCCAGTCATAGTTTTTTGGATGCTTTCTCAGGGAGTGGGACACAGGAGGTCTCAAGCTAGGCAGCTAACATGAAATTCAACTTCCATATCTTTTTTTGACAATTACTAAAAACAATAATTTGAAACTAAGGGCCCACCTACCTTGCTGTACAACTGACTCAAACATATTAGGGGGGGTGGATGTCAAAGAAAAATTCCATGAATAAATGAAATAAATTGGGAAGTCCAACTTCTTGGATTATTTGCTTAACTTCAAACTAAATAAGTATGGTGAAAAGGTACAACCCTGGTGTACACCTTTTCTGTTCTTGCCAAAAAATAGAACAGAACAAAACAAAAATCCCACGAACAATCGAAATTTCCAGGCCTTCAGGTAATGAATAACCACTGTTGAGAAAGATGAGCCATAGAACTGGTCCTGATTTCATTTTCATATTCTCATGGGAAAAGATACAACAATGTTGCTGCTATTAAAGTGGTTTTTATGCCTCTTAGACTTTTTGTCTGTAGAGTTATAACATTTCACAATGTAACTAAACACCTTATGAATTCACAAGTCCAGAAATTAACATACCTCAGTAGTCAAGAGACACAGGACTGCTGTTGTAATAGAATCTTTTTTGGAAAAACTATTAGGGACACAGCTTTTTGAAAAGCACTGGAGGGTCCCATTGATTTATACTTTTACATTTTATGTATATAGGACTTCTGTATTTACTTATTCATTTTTTCCCCCCCAGAAAACTCAGCATCAAAGTCATTCCTTGAGGCCATGTATAAAAATGTGAAAACCAAGGCAGACAAGAATAAACAAAAGCCATGTGTATCTGGGTGAGCTGTTTGAGGCAAGCTCAGGAGATGCTGTCTTTAGAAGTCCTTCTAAAGGCAGAACTAAAAATCATAATAAAATAACATCATTTCTAAAATGCTGAAACTGTTTTGTTTTCTCATCAACAAGTTAGCTGTAGCTGTTCTTCCTCTTGCCCTTTCTTTCTTAAGAATACTTCATGGGAAGAAGGAACAATGGTGACTTTGACTTTTTCTTTCTTTCTTTGGTCAATGCCAGTTCCCTCCTCTTCTCTTTGGCACTTCTTGATTCAGCAAAAGCCTTTCACAGCACTTCCTGAGTTGGGGCCTTAATGCTAGCAGAGGCTAGAGTTTTGGCAAGAATCCAATTCTGATTATTCAAAGTCACTGTTATTTCTTCTCTAGAGGAGAGAGGAAAGGGAAGACAATTTCATGCATTGCTTGCAGCCAAAACAAGTCTTTATTTTGTATCTGTTCAAATAGATCTTTTCCAAGATTTTCTATCTATAAAACTTTATGTAAATCATCAAAAGGCATGTCTACATAAACCAAATTTCCTGACAGTTGCATTGTATAATTCATTGGCTGGCTGTGTAGAAACCATTTATCCAACACAAAATGTCTCTTACTGAATTCCCTATATCAAAGATTAAATATAGAAAAACCTGTTTATAAGGTCCATACTAAACCTGTTTTTCTCTTCCTATCTTAAGGCATTGTTTCAGTCATACAAAATGGTATTAAATAATATAACAAACAATTCTCTTTCCAGTATGCAGTTAAGAAATTAAACATTGAAAGTGTACACTATATTATCCCTTCCCAGTTACCTTTCTCTCCCCTCCCGACTCTACCCCTGAACCAGAGATAACTACCATCCAAAATTCAGAGTTGGCTATTCCCAGTGTGACTTTATAATTTTCTTAAGCCAACCTTCCAAAAAAAACTTTCCACCCAAAGTCAAAACTTTGCCCACCT
Organism: Chrysochloris asiatica; assembly: GCF_000296735.1. Lineage (NCBI taxonomy): Eukaryota > Metazoa > Chordata > Mammalia > Afrosoricida > Chrysochloridae > Chrysochloris > Chrysochloris asiatica. The sequence goes on from NW_006408595.1 coordinate 7,358,996, forward strand.
ATTTATATGTGGTTGAAAATTATGAAGCTTTATAATCTCTTCCCTGTCTGTAATTCTATGACTCTCTAAAATGTGGAAATCTTAGTGAATCAGCTAATTTGTTAACATAAAATTAAATGACCATTTTGAAATTACACCCTATCTTCCCATTCCTACCTGGTTAGCATTTATTCACAATCTTCATTTTTTTCATATTGATTAATTTATTCTTGGAAGTTTTAAACTTTATAATAAAACTGGAATAATAGCGTTGTTGTGTGTTGTCGAGTCAATTTGGAGTCATTGTGACACTATCAGGCATGGTAGAACTGCAACTAAGAGTTTTCTAAGCTGTAATCTTGATAGGAGCACATCGCCAGACCTTTCCCCATGGAGCCACTGGTGCATTCAAACTGTCAAGCTTAAGTTAGTGGCAAAATGCTTCACCAGGGCTCCTCCTAATCATAATTTGTGAGTATAATTTTAAGTACTGTGAATTGTTCTAGTGAATTATCAAATCTGAATGTGTAGTTAGCAGATCAGAAGTACAGGTCTTCTGGTAACCCTTAAGCTTGTGATTTTTGCCCTTAGGGAATAATTGGAGCCCCCAATTTGTAGCCAGTTGGTCAGAACTTGTAGCTGATGTCTGAAGACTTGGTCAGACTTGGCAGCTAAGAGGAATGTTTCCTCTAACTTGTGATTTCTGATCTAACTCTGGGTGGTTCGAATCAGTGGAAGAACTATACAGTCAGGTCTCTATATCCATGGCTTCTGCATCCACGGATTCAACCAACCAGGGTAGAAAATATTGGGGGAAAATGTAGTTAAGTGGTCAAAGCAATCCCTCAAAGGCTAAGAGGGATAGTAAAATAATGTTTGCATAGATAGCATTTACATTTCATTAGGTATTATAAGGAATCTGGAGATGCTTTAAAGTATTCAAAAAGATGTGCATAGAAATACTACCTAATTTTATATATGGAACTTGAGCATCCTTGGATTTCGATATCTATGGGGATTCAGGTACCAATCCCTTCACAGACACCAAGGGACAACTGTATTTGCAGTTAGTGTTAGAACTGAACACAATTGGAGTGGCTAAAGATCACGTCTTAGTAATAATGACATTAAAGGTAGGGGAGAAATTTAATGAAAGAATGCCAGTCTCAGAGTCTGATTAGTTAAGCAACGAATGCTAATTATATGAAATTGAGAAAGGTCAGAAAAGCCCCAAATAAAGAAATTGAAATTCACTGACAATCCTAATATTTTCCAGAGCTAAACCAACTTTGATGCATACAAATGAGATTTTGTGGCATATGATGTTTTGTATTTTATTTTTTCACTTAGTTCATTCAGAGCATTTTATTTTACTGATAAATATTTTTAAATGTAATTTAAAATTTTTTCAATGTTTCATTTTATGTATGGAATATTATTTATTTCACTATTCTTCTATTGTTAGATATTTACTCCATTTCCTTTTTCTACCATAACTAATGCAATCCACAATATTTACTATTTATTTAGGATGGATTTCAAATGATTGCAATTGTAGGCTAAGAAGGCCAAGAATAAATATTGCTGCATAGTACATCTTTCAGAAAGGTACTCAATTACTTAATCAGTGAATGAATAATTAAGTGGATATGGAAATTCTTACCCACTAAATACTGGATAAGCACCCTTTTCTACTGGACTCATGGTGTGATGCTATAGGATGAGCACTAGACTGCAAACCACAAGGTTCACAGTTCAAACCCACCAACTGCTTGTCAGAAACCATATACAGGATTGCTATGAGTTGGCACTGACTTGACAGCACTTAACAACAACAACAAATATTTAGAAACACGTACTTTTTCAGTCTTTAGTACAAGGTAGGCTCAGGTTTATGTTTCCTATTGATTAGTGTTCAACATCCTTGGCTCCAAGTAACAATTTCAATAATAAGGAATGACGTTACACATTCAGTTAATTGGGAGTATATGATTCTTCTTTAATAACCTAGTTTGGAAATATCACTGGATGATTTTGCTTCTATGATATTGTTGTTGTTGTTAAGTGTCACTGAGTCGGTTTCCACTCAGCAACCCTGTATAGGGTGTCCAAGGAGTGGCTGGTGAGCTTGAACTGCCAACCTTGAGGTCCAGTGCATTAACCCATAGCGCCACATGTATTTAAAATGTTTTCTATGAATCAATGCCTATGTTCTGGTGGTAGGCACTTTAAGAAATGTAGGTTAAGAGAGCTCTGCATTTCTGCACTGCTTCTGGCATCAAGCAAGCTTGGGAAGCCTCGTGATGCCACAGTTAATGCCACTGTGTAATAATGCAAAGGTCTTCTCATCTTTAGAGGCATTTGCCGTGCAGGCATAGCTAGTTAGGAAAAATTAATGAATGACTATAAGGCTCCTTTAAATTAAAAAAATGCTAACTAGATGCTAAATACCAAATCATAAAAAGCAGATTAATATTATTATTCTGGTTTTATGGATTGGGGAATTGGGTCATGGATATTAAGTAATTAAGTAATCACTTACTGGGGACAATATAACAAAAGGTTCAGAGAGTTCATGACTGGAACTCAGACATCTTTCAGTCAGAGACACTATGCTCATAGATCTCCACAAAGTCTTTCGACTCATGCTCTTGGAATTCTTTATTAGGAAAGATCAGCTATTTGAAAGCAAAAGACCAATAGCTTGTATAGAAATACTCTCTATGTTTGGCAATTGAAAAGAAAAGTGTAGTCACATTTATGGTAGACTCATGGCAGAGTTCCGTCCTCTGAGTTTTCATTGTACATTAAATGTGTTCATGTAACAGCACCTTTCTCTCATAATAATAGCTATCATTGTTTATTATTATTTTACATCTGTACCCTTCACAAAAGACATTCCTCAGAGCATGCATTGCATCTTATTTTGATATTAATGTTGGCTAGAATAGTTCTTAGTATACCATAGGGATGAAAGAAAAGTTAATTGAGTGTACTATAAAAATGAATGAATAACTAGAAAAACATCAGAATCATAATTTTATACAACAAACTTTCTACCTTCTGTGAGAGAGCATACCAGGGGTTCTCAACAGAAAGTTCACAGCAGAATCAATTGTGGAGTTTTAAAAATATACAGTGTGAAGCTCTAATCTGGACCTTCTAATGTAAATAAAATAAATCAAAGTCAAAACTAATGCATGGAACTAATGACCCACACAAACCACAGTCTCTCCTAACCTGAGATTAGAAAAACTAGATGGTGCCCTCTACTCTTAAACCGCTGTTCTGACCAGTGACCCAATAGAAGATCCTGGGTATAATGGCCAGACCAACTTGACAATAGAGTCTAGAGGAACCCCCAAGAATATCACCTTAAGATAAATTTTGAACATGGAATTGAAGCTATTTGTGCAGGTCACCTTTCAGGCATATAAGAGATTGGCTTATAAAGTAAGCAGTATTATCGATGAGTAATGTGCTCCATTAACAATGAAATATATGAGTTCTGGTGTGGTGCTGCAGGATAATGCACTGGACTGCAAGGTCAGTTGGAAATGCAAGGTTAATGGTTCAAACCTCCCAGCTGCTCCTTGGAAACCCTATACATGGTCACTATGAATTGGAACTAACACATTGGTACTTAGAAACCACATATGGGACCAAACAGTCAATATTTATCCAAGAACAAAGATGAGAAAGAAAGGGGAGTAATGGTAACTGTTTTGTTGTTATTAGGTGCCATTGAGTTGGTTCTAACCCACAGCAACACCTATGTGCAACAGAACAAAACAACTCCCAGCTGTGTGTCCTCATCACAATCACTTCTTGAGTCCACTGTTGCTGCTATTGTACCAATCCATTTCATTGGGGGTCTCCCTGTTTTTTGCTGTCCCTCCACTTTACTGAGCATGATGTCCTTCTCCAGGGATTGGTCCCTCCTGATAATATGTCCAAAATATGAGAGACAAAGTCTAGCTTCTAGGGACTACTCTAGTTGTACTTCTTTCAACACAGATTGGTTTGTCGATGGTATCTTTAATATTCTTCTCAACACCATAATTCAAATGCATCAATTCTTCTATGGTCTTCCTTATCCATTGTCTAATTTTCATACGCATATGAGGTTATTGAAAATACCCTGGCTTGGGTCAAGCACACTTTAGTCTTCAAACTGAAATCTTTGCCCTTGAACACTTTAAAGAGGTCTTGTGCAGCAGATATGCCTAATGCAATACGTTGTTTGGTTTCTTGACAATTGCTTCTATCAGTGTTGATGGTGGATTCAAGAAAAATGAAGTCATTTGCATCTTCAAACTTTTATCCAGTTATCATAAAGTTATTTATTATTTCAGTGGACTTTTGTTTTCTTTACATTGAAGTACAATCCATACTGAAGGCCATGGTCTTTGATCATCATCAGTATTTTAAGTCCTCTTTGCTTTCAGCAATCAAGGTTGTACCATCTGCCTATTGCAGGCTGTTAATGAGCCTTTCTCTAATCCTGATGCCATGCTATTCTTCATATAATCCAGCTTCCCAGATTATTTGCTTCCCATACAAGTTGAATAAATATAGTGAAACAACATAACCTCAGTGCATACCTTTCCTGATCTTAAATTATTCAGTGTCCCCTTGTTCTGTGTAAACAACTACCTCATAGTCTGTGTACAAGTTCCTGTACAATGAACACAATGAAGTGTTCTAGAATACTCATTCTCCACAGTACTGTCCATAACTTGTCATGGTCCACACAGTCAAAAGCCTTTTCAGAGTCAGTAAAGCACAGGTAAACATCATTCTGGTGCTCTCTGCTCTAAGCCAAGATCCATCTAAAGTCAGCAATGTTATCCTTCATTCCTGGTCCTTGACTTAATCCAGCTTGAACTTCTGGCAGTTCCCTGGCAATATACTGCTGCCTTTTAATTTTATCTTTAGCAAAACTTTATTTACATGTGATATTAATGATATTATCAAAGATTTCCATATCCTACTGGGTTACCTCTCTTGGGAATGGGCACAAATCAGTTGTCCAGGTAACTGTCTTCCAAATCTCATGGTATAGATGAGTGAGAGCCTCCAGTGCTGCATCAGTTTGTTGAAAGATTTCAATTTGTATTCCATATATTCCTGGAGACTTGTTCTTTGCCAATGCCTAAGTGAAGATAGTACTTCTTCCTTCAGTACAATGTGCTATCTCTTGAAATGGTTGAATATAACTCTGTGTATTCCTTCCATCTTCTTTTGAAATTTCTTGTGTTATTCAATATTTTGCCTTCTGTATTGCAAGCCAAGGCTTTAATTTTTCCTCAGTTCTTTCAGCTTGAGAAAGGCAAAGTGTGTTCTTCTCTTTTGGTTTTCTAAATCCAGGTCTTTGCACAGTTCGCTACAAGATTTGACTTTGTCTTTAAAAACTGTCCTTTGAAATTTTATGTCCAGATCTTTTACCTCCTCATTTCTTCCATTTGCTTTAGCATCTCCACACTTAGAGTAAGTTTCAAAGTATTTTCTAACATCAGTGTTGGCATTTTTGTTCTTCCTTGTCTCCTTAATTGCCCTTTGCTTTCTTCCTATATGGTGTTTTCGATGTCCTCCCATAACTCTTCCGGTTTTCAGTCATTAGTGTCTAATGTATAAAATCTGTCTTGAGTTGATTGTTAAGTTCTGGTGGGATATTTTAAAGGTCATATTTTGGCTCTTGGATTTGTTTTAATTTTCTTTAGTTTCAGTGTGAACTAGCATATAAGCAACAGATGCTCTGTTCCAGTCTGACCCTGACCTTGTTTTGACTCATAATATGGAGTTTCTCCACTGTCTCTTCCCAGAGATGTAGTCAGCTTGATTTCTGTGTAATCCATCTGGTGAAGTCTACATGTATAATCATGTTCTATGTTGTTTAAAAATGGTATTTGCAATTACAAGTCATTGGTATTGCAAAATTTTATCATCCAGCATCATTTCTATCATCAACGCCATATTTCCAAATACAGATCCTTCTTGTTTGTTTTCAACCTTTGAATTCCAATCACCAGTAATTATCAATACATCTTGATTGTATGTCTAATCAATTTCAGACTGAAGCGGTTGGTAGATGTCTTTCAATTTCATCATCACTGGCTTTAGTCGTTAGCACATAAATTTGAATAATGGTGGTATTAATGGGTCTTCCTTGTAGGCATATGGATATTATCCTGTCTCAGACTGCATGATACTTCAAGATAGATCTGGAAATGTTCTTTTGCTGATGATTGTTACATCATTCCCCTTGAATTTGTCATTCCAGGTATAATGATGTGATTGTTAAATTCAACCATGTGATTGTTAAATTCAAAGTGGCCCATACCAGTCCATTTCAGCTCACTAATATCTAGGATATTGATATTAATGCATCCTATTTCATTTTTGACACTTCCTATTTTCATATATTCATGCTTCTGATTATTAATGAACTTTTGCAGCTGTTTTTCCTTATTTTCGGTTGTGCCCCATCAGCAAATGAAAGTTCCAAGGCTTTAATACATTCATGGCATCATGGTCAATTCTACTTAGAGGAGGCAATTCCTCCTAGGTTGTATTTTGAATGCCTGCCAACCTGAGAGACTTGTCTTCTGACACTATGTCTGACAATATTCAGAAGTTAATCATAATGTTTCCATATTTAATATTCTGGTGCTATCTAACAGTGTTTCGCTGATATTCATAAGATTTTCAGTGGCTAAGCATTTAGGTCTGCGTCTTCTTCTTTTTAGAATGAAAGCTGTGCTGAAACCTGACCATTATAGGTGACCCTACCAACATTCAAAATACCAGTGGCCTACCTTCCAGCATCACTGCAACGTGCAAGCCACACCAATGTGACAGACTGACAGACAAGTGGTGGAAAGATCTCTAGATTAATGGAAACAGAATAGGAATAATGAAAATGCTGACACATTCTAAAGATTGTAAACAATGACGTGGAATAATCTGTATAAAAATTGTTGAAGGAGAATAGAATTTACTGTGTAAACTTTTACCTAAAACACAATACAATATTATTGGAAAAATGAAATCAGTGGTCAGTAGAATTCAATATATCTTTCATTTAGAACCTACAGTAAAAAAGCAGAAATACAGAGATAAAAACAGAGCAGATTTCAAACTAAATATCTTTCTAGAATGACTTCTTTTTTTAAAATAAGTTTTAAATTCAGGAATTAGTAATTATGCTCCAAAAAAATTTAATATTCTACTTAAATACAGTAAATGATGTGAAAACAAACAAAAAAAAGTCAGAATTGAGTAAGTGATCCAACAGAAGAAAAAGACACAAGATCTGCAATCTTCTTTCCTTTGAAAGACACTAGAAGGAAAAAGGAAATTTCCAGTTGAGTCTTTTAACTCAGAATGATGTTTTTTGCAAGAATAGGCATGCTACTCCAAGGGCCCAGAACCAGTAATAACAGTTTAACTCCATTTTCTTAACCACACTTTCAACAATGGTCCCAGGACAATTTATGGCCCAGTAATTCACTTTGGTGTGATAGCATCAGCTTGTAATTAAACAAAGGAATAGGTCTAGGTTTCAGTCTGTGGAAAATCCTTGAACAGTGTCAGATTAATATGAGGCAGAATGTATTTAAGTGTCAGGTTTGTACTTGAAAAAAATATTAATAATGAGTTACAAGGAGAAGTTGAATCCACTGAGAAAATAAAAATTGTGTATGCTTTCTCTGATAGAATAAATCATAAATAAGATATACTGAGTTTTTTTTTTTTTGGTAGTGTCTCATTTTTGTCCAGGTCAAAAACAATTCAAAAGACAATTACTATGACTAGAATACTGATTGCCTGTAAAAATTGGCTAAAGATAAGAAAATATACTTTCTATAAAGCAAAGGATTTTTGGAGAACAGGAGTCCTAACTTAAAAATTCTTTACATAGTCCCTTCCCTGAAATCAGTAAAAAATAAACTATCCTTGTGTCTTTCAATCTGAGCCGTTCCAATTACATTGAACACTGCTCTTAGAGGAGCAAAAGGTGTGAATGTCATTAAAATGGTCATACCAACATTCCTATGATCTTCTGCACAAAAACCACCTAGCTCAGGTCATATCTTTTTTATTTTACAGATGATGAAAGAGAAGCTCAAAAGTGTGCATCACAACCCAAGTATAAAGAACTTGTGGTTTGCTTAAAAGGAAATCTAATTCTGGTCTTACTGAGTGTCATCGCTATGGCTTTGTGTCAGCTTGACTGAACCAGGGTTCTCAGTGGTTTGGTAATTAAGATGTAGCTATCTCCCATGATGTGATTTGATATGATAAAACAGTGAGTGGATCATGAGTGGGATACAGCACCCTTTATTATAATGTAATGTACATGGGTGTGGAGTTAGAAAACCAAAAGGAAAGAACACTCTTAGCATTTCTCACATGGAAAGAATTGAAGAAAAAAATCCAAGTCTCAACTTTCAACAATGTAGGATTCTATGGGCAAAATGGAGTCCTGGTGTGGCGGCGTAGGATAAAGCACTAGACTGCAATGTTGATTTGAACCACAGGTCAGCAGTTTAAACTCACCAGCTGCTCCTTGGAAACCCTATACATGGTAGCTATGAATCAGAATCATATTGATGGCATTTGACAACAACAACATGGACAGATAGTGAACGATGCAGAAAACATCAAAAAGAAAACGGAAGAAATATGTATGCAGAGTTAACTGCACTGAAGGCATTGGTGAGAAACAAGACTATAGGAATTAATGGAATAAAAATTGACATCATTCAACAAACAGAAGGCATAAATAATTGAACAATATCATTAATATCACTTGAAAGTAAAATGTTACTGAAGATAATTTAAAAAATGGCTGCAACAGCACATTGACAGGAAACTGCCAGAAATTCAAGCCAGATTCAAAAGGGGACATGGAACTAGGAATATCATTGCTGACATCAGATGGATGTGGCTGAAAAAAGAGAATACCACAATGGTGTTTACCTGCACTTTATTAACTAGGCTTTTGACTGTGTGGATCATGATAGACTATAGATAGTATTACGAAGAATGGATGTTCCTGAACACTTAATTGTGCTCATAAAGTACCTGTACAAAAAACAACAGGCAGTCATTTGAGCAGAACAAGGGAATACTGAATGGTTTTAAATCATGAAAGGTATGTGCCTGGATTGTATTCTTTCACCATACTTATTTAATCTCTATGCTGAGCAAATAATCTGAGAAGCTGAATTATATGAAGAAGAATGTTACATCAGGATTATTCGAAGACTCATAAACAACTGCTATAAGTAGATAATTCAACCTTGCTTGTTGAAAATGAAGAGGACTTAAAATATTTGCTAATGAAGATTAAAAACCATACACCTCAATGTAAAGAAAACAAAAATCTTCACATCTGGACCAATAAGTAACGTCATGATAAAAGGAGAAAAGACTAAAGCTGTCAAAAACTTCATTTGGCTTGAATCCACAATCAACGTTGATGGAAGCAGCAGTCAAGAAATCCAAGGAAGTATTGCATTAGGTAAATCAACTGCATAAGATCTTTAAAAGTATTCAAGAGCAAATATATCAGTTTGAGGATTGAGGTGTGTCTGACCTGAGCCATGGTATTTTCAATAGCCTTATATGTATGTGAAAGTTTGATAGTAGATAAGGAAGACAGTAGAAGAATTGATGCATTTGAGTTATTGTGTTAAGAAAAGAATATTGAAAGTACCATGGACTTTTAATGAAGTTCTTTAATGAAGAACTAACAAATCTGTGTTGAAACAAATATGACCAAAATGCTCCTTAGAACCCAGGATGGCCAGACTTCGTCTCTCATACTTACGACATGTCATCAGGAAGGACCAGTCCCTGGAGAAGGACATCATGCTTGGTAAAATGGAGGGTGAGCAAAGAGAGGAAGACCCTCATTGAGACAGATTGTCACAGTGTCAGCAGCAATAAGCTCATGTGAAACAACAATTGTGAGGATTTTGCAGGACCCATCATCATCCTAAGGAGCTCTAGTAGCATAATGGTAACAAATAAGGCTGTGAATCTCACCATCAGCAGTTCGAAACTACCAGCTGTTCCACAGGAGAAAGATGAGGCTTTCTGCTCCTGTAAAGATGTACAGCCTCAGAAACCCTGTACAGGGTCGCTATGAGTCAGAACCGACTTCACGGCACATAACAACAACAACCACCACCCTGATCCAATTTATGGGAGAATTCCCAAGGGTGTGGCATGAAACACCTTTTCTGGTACAATAGATAAAAGGAGAGACACTTGAGCAGAGAAGGAGGGAACTACTACCACCAAGATAGTAGGATCAGGAGCAGATTGTGTCCTTTGTGCCTGGGGTTCCTGATCTGTGAAGTGCCAATGTGTGCAGAAGATTGACACCAAAGTGTGTGGAGAGCTCCAAGAAATACTGGGCCTACACATACTGACTCAAGCTGTGGTATTCTCAATAACCTCATATGCATGCGAAAGCTGGACAGTGAATAAGGAAGACCATAGAATAAATGATACTTTTGAGTTATAGTGTTGGAGGAGAATATTGAAAGTGCCATGGGCTGCCAAAAGAACCAACAGATCTGTGTTTGTAGAAGTGTGGCTACAGTGTTCCTTGGAGGCCAGAATGGCCAAACTTCGTCTCTCATCTTTTGCACATATTGTCAGGAGGCACCAGTCACTGGAGAAGGATATTATGCTTGGTAAGGTGGAGGGTCAGAGAAAAAGAGGAAGACGCCCAATGAGATGGATTGGCCAAGTGGCAGCATCAATGGGCTCAAGCGTGGCAACAATTGTGAGGTTGGCCCAGGATCGGGCAGTGTTTCGTTCTGCTATGCATAAGGTCGCTATGAGTTGGTACCTACTCGATGACCTAACAACAACAACAGCAACACATACTGAAAGGAGGCAAGGACCTTTCCGCAGAGCTGACAAAGGGAAAGCTTTCCCCTAAAGCTGGCACACTGATTATGGACTTCTAGTCTCCTAAACTGAGTGGACAAATTTCTGGTTGCTAAAGCCATCCACTTACGGTATTTCTGTTATAGCAACAGTGGATAATTAAGATAACAATTATAAGTCTCATGCTTTTTAAACCACAACATCTTGCTTCCTTGTCTATTGGAGATACTTAAAGATGTTTATTGAACTATGTTGACTTGTATTCCTAATTTTGAAGGAATTGTAAAATTATCTTTTATGATAATAGAACTTTATTTTTCTTAGGATTCTTGTATTCATTTATTTTTAGTTTAAAGTGGGCATATGAGTAAAGAATGTCTTGACTCCTAAACACTGATCATGTTTGACTGGTGATAGGAAAACAGACCTAAGCTAGTAGAAACTCAACTTTTATGATTAACAAAATGAATTTCATTCTACACCTTCAAGTATACAGATCTGATCTGAGCCAGTCTGGAGATACATAATCTGTTTCTCTTTCTTTTCCCACTGAGTGAGAGCCTAACAGTAACCCTAGCATCAGTGAAAGGAGTAAAAGTCTTTCCATCTTTGGGATGCAAATGGAGAAGGAGGAAAGGACAGAACAGAAAAATAGGACCTAGGTTATCTGTCTTTGAAGATCCAGACCATTTTTAACTACTGTAGGCTTGAGGGATGTGCTCAGCTGTGATAACCATGTGTAGTGATTTCTGTATCCTTACCTGTCTCCTAGTACAGCTCCCAATATGTTTCAAAAGCCAGTGGTTATTCCATTCGTTTCTGCTAGCTGGGAGCAAATCATTCCCAGTTTCTCAGTCATCAAAATCTAATGGCTGCTTTACTTTGGTTGCTCATCCCTTTCTAAAGAACTGTTATGGAGTGGGTATGTGAGAACGTACCAGAGAGATCTTGAAGCAAAGTCTTCTAAGAAACTTGCATTTCCTAGAAAATATCTCCTAGGCACAACTTATTTCCTTTATTCGATTATAGTCTTTGTTAGAAATGGACACAGCACAGAAAAACAGTGCTTTTTACCACGTTGTCGCTAGTTTCCACAAACCAGTAGTACATCTTTCACAAGAGACTCTTGACTCCAGAACTTGATGTTGTTTACTTTTCAGTATAGACCATGACTTATAACCCAGGGAGTCCCTTTTGCTTCTGGAAATATAGATCATGTTTACTTTTTTCCATTGTTGTCCTTTGCAAATTGTTATGCACCGTTAATAAATCCCTTGGTCTCCTCTTTAAGGAGGACAGCATATTAGAGGGGACGTTGTCACATAGAGGATCAGCGTTTCCTGATAATGATAAACTCTTGAATTTTCTTCTTTATAGGGATTTATTTTGTATGTTCTTTGTGAGAAGATCAGATCTTCCCAGTGTTCTTTCTGGCTCTTAAATTTGATGATTCTGTGACTTTACTGTCAGTCTTCTGTCAGAGTTTCCATTGTACAGTGGGTCTAACTGAACCGATCCTTGATTACATATGGACTTCCATCCATTTTGCATTTAAGGAAAAGGTTTCCCCAACATGTCCTCCTGGTGTAGCATTGTGGGTTAATGCTCCAGAATGCAAAGCCATTTGAACTGCAAGGTCAGCAGTTCAAACTCACCAGCAGCTCCTCAGTAACCCTACACAGGGTCACTATGTATTGGAACCAACTTGATGGCACTTAACAATAGCAACACATGCCTAAGCTACTCCAACAAACCTAACGGCAAACCATCTCTCCCAAAGGTCAAGGGCAGCAGCTTAATTGAGAGGTTTGAGCACTATTGGGATTTAACTGTGGCAAATACCACTAATGCTGCTTTTGGCAAAATGCAGAAATGGATGGCTTCTGGGTTTTATGTCCTGTGGATAAGATGCAGCTTGCTATCTCAAAAGAAAATGAGTAAATTTTTATGGATTGGTGAAAGGGACATGGGACTAGTCAAAGAAAACGAAAATAAAAACTAAATCTGTTTTGATTATATGTATGGCAGGGGAGAAGAGTAAGTACAGAGAAAGAGGATTTTCATTTAATATTTTCCACCCTGAGTAGTAAAAAGTAGATCAAGTAGTAAAAACAGAAATGTATATCTAATGTGCTATTAGACCATATCAAGTAGTTTTACAAGCTCTAGCCTACTTACATTGCAGTCAGTGTAATAGAAAATCCCAATTTTGGAAACATGGCCTATGGTGCATGCATAATTTCTCACCTGATATTACTTCTAGTGTTGGCTGTTTTCATGTTGCACCTGGCACATATAATATGAACTTCTTGCCTTTAATTATACTAATTGCATAACTTCAGCTTTAAGACTAGCACAGTAAAATATTCTTCTAGTTTATCAGCTGGAGTCTTTAATTGTTAGATATGTATAGTACTGAACTTTTTAATAAACAATTTGGACAAGAAAGTTGGAGTCGTAATAGAATGGGTGTGAATGAAATTATTGGATGCATTCACATCTGATAAATTATAAAGAAGCTCATAAATCATCATCAATTTGAATTTGTTTGGAGTAAGACCCATAGCAACCCTGTTTAGAGTTTCCAAGGAGTGGCTGGTGAGCTTGAATTGCTGAACTTCTGGTTCAAACTGACTTTGCAGTCCAGCACCTTAACCCGCAGTGCCACACCAGGACTCTGTCATTAGGTAGGGATTTCTCAGAACCACATACTCAGTTAAGCACTTCGGTTTTTGTTTTTAATATAATGGTGATGCTGGTGTAAGCCGTGTAAGCAGAGAATGGGGGCAACTTCTTTATGTTCTTGGTTTACAGGCTGAATGTCCATATGCCCTAAATTAACCCAAGATGAAAGATGAAGGACAATAGCTTCAGTAAGCAAAAAGTCATGGTATATAAATCAGGCTATAGTTAGCTTGAAAGACAGGGCAAAGAATATTTTTTTAAAACCATAAAATTCTCAATGATTATAGCTCTTCATGTCAAAATATTCAGGGCTGAAATTACTGAAACCCACGAGAGCAGGTGTTCTGAATGATAATCTAAGGTATAATTAGAGTTTCTGCAGAGCACTATGAGGCACAGTTAATTGAAAGGGACTATATGGTTAATCATGGAATGATTTATTTAAAAAATTTTTAAATAGACTGACGAGCTATAAAAAACTATTTCCCAAATCTTTATTTTGACTAAACATAAAGCTGAAATATGTTGCTACTTTGATTTAAAAAATGTAAACAATTTAGCTATGTCTTTAAAATAGTATATAATTATCTCACTTTTTATGATATTGCACCTCATTATTTACATAATATCTAGGCTGCTTCCAAGGTTCGCAAAACACATTGAGCAGATAGATTATAGAGATAAGTGTTAGGACAGTGCTTTAAATTCCACTTGGATTAAAGTATTAAAAAAAATAGAATGGAATAGAGATATAAGTGTGTCCCCTTGATATTTGTAGCCACTTTGGGCATTAATATTTAAGCAACTATAATTGTATGTGTCTATCAATAACATCTTAGACATTTCTTTGATTTTTTTGTTTTTCAATTTCCCAAAAAATCTGATCCAAAGTTGGAATGGAATTTTAATGGATGATGTGGATGCTGGTGTGGCAAGTCAGAACAAGAATCCTTCAGACGTCATGTTATGCTGGCATATGTGCGACAGGGATCACACACTACTAATTAGGAGGGGGGTCAGAAGACTGGAGCAAAACAGAGTATTGTAAGATCTTTTGTTACAAAAATGACAAAATAGAGGCTCAAAGAGATTAAGAGACTTGCCCAGTGTTCCAATGTGCATCACTGTTTGTAGAGGAAATAATGTGATCAAAGATTGGTAGCTTGGTATGTTTTATGAACCTCAAGAGAAAGGACAGATCATATTAAATAGCACATTGCAAAGAGAGTAGCATTCCATATGGCCTTTTAAAAGGAGGATGGAGTTTTCAGTGATTGAAAGGGAAACAAGGAAAATGACAATAGGAAACTATTCTATGGTGAATAATAATATTGTAGCAGAAAAGCTGTGATACATTAGAGCAGGCTTTTCCACCTTAACACCACTGACATTTGGGACTGGATACTTCTTTGTTGGAGTCCTGGTGTGGTGCTGTGGGTTAATGCACTGGACTGCAAGTCGGTTTGAACCGCAAGGTCGGTGGTTCAGTCTCATCAGCTGCTCCTAGGAAACCCTATACAGGGTTGCTATGGGTTGGAACCGACTAGACGGCACTTAACAACAACAACAACTTCTTTGTTGGAGTCCTGGACTCAATGTCGCTTAGCAACAACAACAATGACAACCACAATTCTTTGTTGGGGCAGAGAGGTGTCTTGTGTATTGCAGGATGTATTAACAGTATCCCTAGGTTCAACACACTAGAAGCCAATAACACACCCTTCTTCTACCCTCTGAGTTGTGGCAACCCAAACCTGGCTCTAGACATGGCCAATGCCCCATGGATTGGGACAAAATTTCTCTCCAACCCCCGTGGGCACCACTGCAGTAGGGCAACAGAGTTCTAAGGGGGACAGTCGTGGTCATGTAGCACTGTGCATATACTGAGCATTCCTTGAATGTTTGTAAAACTAAAGACAGAAGGAAAGAAAGGAAAAGGGGTAGAAGGAAGGGAGGGAGGAAACAATATGAGCGAGCAAGGTATATTAGTCTTTTTCCTGAAAACCTGTTACAAGATAATTAAAAGGCATTACCATGAAAAAGTATTTTTATTCCTTTTGCTAGAAAAAAATTGATACGTTTCACCTCATATTGAGATATCAGAATAAATGCACAGAGGGACAAAAGATATCAATTTAACTCTATTGCTTTCCTTTGCTGTGTAAAATTCTGTTTAAGAAAGGTTTTTTGTACTCAATGAAGGAGGAAGAGAGGATGTGGTAATAGGTGGTGGTGATGGTGGTCAGATACAAAAGTGGCTGAGACTCAGACCTTTTTAGTAGACAGCCCTTTTGTGCTTCATGATTATCTTGTACTCAAACTGCATTTAAATAGCACAGAAAAATACCTACAGGGCAAAATAAAGGTTACAAATGAGAGTGCTTGGGACATGTGGAAATAGCACGATGAGCGAAACAGAATGAAAAGGAGGAGAAGATGCTACCTGTTTAACCCAGTTACAAAGGAGAATGTTTTGTCTCTATTTAAATGTGGTGCATAATCCAAATAGATTCCCCAAGGTAGTCTCAGGCCCAAAACGGTTGTGATAAGTAAATTGGTGAAGGTGCCTTTGTCCGAAGTATTAATATCAGGATGTCATTTCCTTAGAGCACACTTTTTTGGGGTTAAACTATCATTAAGAAACAAAAATCATTGCTATCTTCAAGAGCCTTTATGATAAAAAAAAAAAAAATACTAACTAAATAAATACCTTGTGATGTAAGTCTATACAGGTAAAGCTACTGGGAGAGAAAGCTGAAAAAGCAAGATTCAATAAATGTTATGGCCAAGTGTATTGGACATAAAGATGAAAAAGACATGGAAACTGCTTTCAAAGGAACTAATAATCAGAGGACAACACAAGGCTATAATCTAGGGAAAAGTGCTCTAGGCACAAGAGAAGGATTAAATTAAGTGTGACCAGGAGACCTCAGAAAGTTTCATGGAATTGGTAGCCAGGAATGAGTACGACACCAAATGAAGTGAGTAGGGGGGAAAGTTTTTTCCAAGATGAAGATTGGAGTAAATGTGAGAAGACAAAGAAGACAGGGTAAGTTTTAGAAATAGAAAAGCATCAGAGGTGTCCACAACATGGTTTGGATGGGAGAGTGACATGAAACTATAGGGTCAGAGCCAGGTAATGGAGTTGCTTGCATTAATTGTAAACAACTTAGCTTCTGCTGCATAACAAATATCCCAAAACGGAGTATCTTAAAACAGCAGACACCTGTTAGCTCTCATCATTCTGTGGGTTGATTGGGTAGTTCATTTGTTTCGGGCTGGATCAGCTGATTTCTGTAGTATATGACAATGTAGCGGGGGCATCTAGAATGGCTTCATTTATGCAGGTAGTGATTGGCAGCTGCTTGTTTAAGAGCATAGGCTGACAAAATTCTTCTGTAAAGGAAAAGGCAGTAAATATTTTAGGCTTTTCAGGAAGAAAGACACAATCAAGGATATTATCTAGATACATATGTAATAAGAGAGAAAGTCATTTCCATAAATGTCCATTGTCAAAATTGAGAATAAAATGATAGCAAAAAAAAAAAAATCTCTTTTTGTAGAATAGAGATCTTCTAGAGAAATAAATGAGACTTCCTTTGTTAGATAGCATTACACTTAGTTGGGGTTCAAAGCTAGGGTTCCCTATTATCAAACCAATTGTAAATATTCATAAAAATGACTCATCACTTGGACAAGAAGACTGGATTTGGCTTGAGTGGTAGAGTTTTCTGATTTCTGTTCTAGAGGGCCTCAACGGGGAAGGCTTCTAGGACTCAGCTCTGCTCCATGTGGTTTCCTTCTCCAGTCAGTACTACTCTGGCACATGGGTTGACTCAGGATTTCAAAGACAGCATGAGAGTGTAAGAACTTTGCAAGCGAGATGTATCACACTTTCTAATGTTCCTTTGTCCAAAGTAAATCATATGACCAAGTCCAGATTTCAGGGGCTACAAAAGAGAATCTACCTTTTGATGGATAGACTGACAAAGTCATGTGGCAAAGGAGTATGCATAATGGAATGGGAGCAATTGTGATAATTTTTGTAAACAATCACATAGTGCTAAAGATTTTGAATTTATTTTACAGACAGGAAAACAGAGAAGTGTTTCTGGGTAGCAGGTTACAACAGCTGGACCTAAGCTTTAATCAAGTAACCTAATGCAAGAAAGCAACCTTGGTGGCACAAGTGGTTAAGCACCTGGCTACTAAACACAGAGTTAGTGGTTCAAATCCATCCAGTGTCTCTGCAGGAGAAGGATCTGGTCATTTGCTTCCACAAAGAGTACACAAGAAAACCCTGGGGACAGTTCACATGGGCTTGTTATGAGTCACGACACTAAGGAACCTTACAACAGCCATAACACGTTGTTATGGTGGCAATGGGAAGACAGAGCAAAGAAGACCAGCTTGTAGCTAATGCTAAGCAATCAACTGATTTCCAATGCCCTGAGCAGAGTGGTAACAGTGGAAGTAGAGACAAATATGCCACTTAGCTTCTACTTGTTAAAACAGGCTTTTACATGATGAAGATTAGGAAAAAATGAGTATAATGTGTGCATTATTTCTAAGGAAAAATATGTACCTTCCTCTATTGCCATTTCTTTCTAGTACGGATGTGTCTCTAGTCATCTCTTGCCATGCAACTACATGGGATGTGTGCATAAATATGTGTATGTGTGTGTATAGTGACAGGTGTATGAAAGCAAAATAAAGCATTGCTCTTCTGCTTCTGAAATCCAAAATAAAGTTACACAGTAAGATTGTATTTTTTGAAGATGATCTTTAGAGAGAAGCTGTTTTTAAAAAATTCTTTCATCTCCCATTTTAACGTATCAAGGGGGCAGGCCTGACTGAATTAGAATATTATATACAGAAGGTCCTATCCAGCCAGGAAGAGAAAAATCCCCAAACCAAACCCACTGTCATCCAGTTGATCCCAGCCCATAATTGACCCTGTAGGACAGAGTACAATTGCTCCTTAATGTTTCTGAGGCTACAAGAGCAGACAACCTCATCTTTCTCCCATCGAGTAGCTGGTTGATTTGAACTGCTGACCAACACTTAATCCACTACATCATGAGTGCACTTTAGGAAGAGAAAGGCCAGGAGTAGTGTGGGGTGGGGAAGTTGGCCACTTCAGTTTCAGGGATTGTGGGAAAAATAAAAAAATAGATCGAGGCAGGAGAGTCAGGAGCAAGCATCCTTGAGTGTCTTTATCTTCTCTGGAGTAACATTTCATTAAGGTTTCTCTACAGGAGTCCTGGTGTGACGCTGTGGGTTAATGTACCAGACTGCAAAGCCATTTGAACTTCAAAGTTGGAGGTTCAAGCTCACCAGCTACTCCTCGAAAATCCTATACAGTGTCGCTATGGGTTGGAACTGACTCGACGGCACTTAACAACAACAACAGCATAGGAGTATGAGGGACTATGTGTCTCTCTATCAAAGAATCCAATCTCTGCAGCCTGTTTAGGAAGAAAGAGAACCAGAGTTTACATTTTCTGAACTGCGTGAGATTCTTGTAAGCTATGCACTGGAACCCAGGCTTCCTGGAGGTCCACAAAAGGGCCTCATAAAACAGTTGAGTAGAAAGCCAGTGTGGCCTTGCCATTAGTGTAGTCACAATAAGTGACATGAAACCCACAGCAGGAGCTTCAAGTGAATGGCTTAGGCCAGACACCAATGGAAGGCATTGGAAGGATTAGAAGGCCTTCAGCACCATCAAGATTCTAAAGGAACATTGAAGGTGACTTTGCCAAGGATAAGATCGTAGACTGGCAGAAGTGAACTGGTGATAGCCTGGGTTCACCAGCTAAGGAGGTAGCCAAACAGCCACTTAGGGGCAGGGAGCAGGAGACAGGGAACACTGTTCTCTTCAAGGACTTCATCTCACTTGCCGCCATGAAGAAGTATCACACAGACACCATCTGGGAGAGGAGTCGAGGGAGGGAGGAGTTTATATATATATGAGAAATTGAACAGCCAAGAGGTTGGGCATTGCCTAAGGAACCATTTGATTGTTACATTGGCTACATTTACCAGATTGGACTAATATTTAGTTGTTTCCTACTATATTGTTAAATAGGATTCATGAGAAATAAATCAGAACAGTATTAGAGAATAATAAAGCTATATTTTCTTTGCAAAACCAGATTGCAGTATGAGAAAATGTGACCCCACTTTATATACATGCTGAGTTTAGTACAGAACAGACATTCAAAAAGAGGGATGCTATTTTTATTGGACTTGATAACTGATTAGATTTGGGTGACTGAGGGTGAAAGAAGACTCACAGAAGATGCCATGCTTTTGACCTGAATAATATTAGAGAATGAAGGCACATTGAACACAAATATGAATATTAGCAAAATGAGTTTATTTGGGGTAAAGATTTGGTGCTATAATAACAAGAGCATAGATGAATTCTGGAACATGGAATGGTTGAGAATAATAACTATATAAATATAAAGTTCTGTGTATTTATAACGTTAAGCTGTAGGGGGCCTAAAGACCAGGGAATGGATTATTTATAGGAACTGGATCTTTGTAGTTGAAGATTAATGAAAATCTCACGATGAGTCATAGGCTTTATTCTTTTCTTATAATTGTTGACACCAAAAAGTGGCCTCCTCATGAACTGTTGTTGGGATTTTGTAATTGAGAAAATGTAACAAATTTCTAATCTTCACTTGAGATGGACAAAATAGTAAATGCTTAAATTATATTTAGCAGGTTATTATAATTATTATTTTTTTAAAAAAATTTAGAAGCAAACTTGTTTTCTCATCCATCTTTGGTTGTCTTGTTTTGCTGAGTAGTTTGGTGGGATAAAGGAGAATTGGAACAATTGCTAGATCTTTTCTCCCTCTTTCAGTTGGTTTCCCTCCTCTTCCCCTTTGCCTCCCAACATTACTATTTATGAACACTTCTGGTGGGAAAAATAATAGTCTAGAAATTCTGTCCCAGCATTCTGAAGATTCCAAGAGTCTAAACTTTTTAAGAGTCAGATTCACAGGAACTCTGTTCTTCTGCTGTTATTTACATTTGTATTTCAGTTTCATAGTGAGCCTTTACAAGAATATTATAAAGTATAAAATAGAAAGATTCTAAAATAATGTGAAAAGAAATGACAGCATTTTGCCCATTATTTCTGGAGTCATGAGTTTATCTGAAAATTTAAGTGTGACGTCTGAGACTCAGGAAAGACTCTTGTAACTAAGTTTCCTAGCACCACTGTTCCATTCATTTCTCTCATGAAACACATGACTAAAAATCTCACTACTATTTGGGTTAGAGGGTGTGTTCACCGTGTGAATACTTCTGCCGTTGGTGCTAGGCAGTGGGAAGCAAGAAAAGGGAGAATACTAAGAGTTGGAGAGGGCCCCAGAAGAAAATTATACAAATCTTAAGAGTAATTTGGTGTGGCACTGTGGGTTAATGTGCTAGACTGCAAGGTCAGTTTGAACCACAAGGTCGGTGGTTCAATCTCACCAGCTGTTCCTTGGAAACCCTATACAGGATGGCCATGGGTTGAAATCGACTTGAAGGCACTTAACAACAAGAATAATTTGAGATCTAATTTTGAAATCAAAATTTCAAATTTCCATGAAAGAGGACCAAGTGTGGGGAAGTGGTGTCATGTGGGATTAGGATTAACGTACTTTAGAAAATGAACTGAGGGAGAAGTTAGGATAGACAAAGTATAGGCTGTTTAATAATACGAATCTTTTGTTTTAAATCACTTGCTATAGTACTGTGCAGGTAAAAATAATTAAGATGTTATCCAACAGACATTTTGTTAGATGACTGTAATGGATATTAAATTAGTATGATTGTTGTTGTTGTTGTTAGGTGCCATTGAGTCAGTACTGATTCATAGTGACCTTATGCACAACAGAACGAAACACTGCCTGGTCCTAAGCCAACCTCACAATTGTTGCCACACTTGAGCCCATTGATGCTGCCACTTGGCCAATCCTTCTCACTGGGAGTCTTCCTCTTTTTCTCTGACCCTCCACCTTACCAAACATGATATCCTTCTCCAGAGACTGGTCCCTCCTGACAATATGTCCAAAGTATGAGAGATGAAATTTGGCCATTCTGGCCTCCAAAGAGCATTCTGGCTGTACTTCTTCCAACACAGATCTGCTTTTGGTATTCTCCTCCAACACCATAACTCAAAAGCATCAATCTACGGTCTTCCGTATTCACTGTCCAGCTTTCACATGCTTATGAGGTTATTGAAAATACCATGAGAAAAGCAACATAATTCAGGAAGACAAGCCTATCTTTTAGTTACAAGAGACTGTTTCTTCTTCTTCTTCTTCTTTTTTTTTTAATGAGTCATGTTTAGATGAGAATATTTAACAACCCAGACAGAATTTGTGTCAGGTAAATGTCTCTTCTTCAAAAGCAGCAACAAATATTTCAGGTTATTAGTTATGCAGTGAAAACTTGTCCCCAAGTCTGAAACAGAAAGTAATGCTAGCACTTTTACGTCAGATGCCAGCATCTCTGTGGTTCATCACTGTGTCCCCTGAGGTTGGATCATTAATTTTATGTCAGCCTTTCTTCTTTCTTGCTTTCTTTTTCTCTTTCTTCTGTTAACAACAAACCTAGAGTCTAATCAAGCAACTGAACATTAGTAATAGTTATCACATCCTGTCGGATGGTGAGTGTACATTTGAAAGACTCATAAAATAGCACATATTTATTGAACAACACTCTTCCTACACACTCTTCAACCCATTTCAATTCAATTTCCACCCCCATCATTCCCTAAATAACTCATAAGGTCACCAAAAATTCTTAAAGCCCAAAATTTAAAGGGCATTCATTGTTCAGTCCTCATTTGTCTTGACTTTTCAGCAGATTTCATGACATCTAATCATTCTATCCTTAAAACAATCCCTGATGTTCTGGGACAAAACCATTTTCTTGATTTTCTTTCCTCCTCTCAGACTCCTTTTGCTCGTTCATTTGATGCTACTCAGTCTTTAAATAATAGACGTCCTCAGGCTTGTTCTTAGGTGCCTTTCTTTTCTCATCATGTACTTTCTTTCTCCCTTTGCTACAATTATTATGCATATGCCAATGACTCTCAAATTCATATTTTCAATTTTGACTGAGTCTTCTTGATCTCTGACTTGTAGATCTGGCCAGAGATCTGAAGGGTACCCTAGTACAATAGTTCAAAACTGAACTCATAGTCTGACTTTACCTCCTTCAGTGCTCCCCATCCCAGAAAGTGGTACCAGAAAGGGATTTAAAAGTCAGGAATCCAGATACTTATCTTCTTCTTCTTGTTGTTAAGTGACATTGAGTCGATTCCAACCCATAGCGATCCAGTATAGGGTTTCCAAGGAGCAGTTGATGAGCTTGAACTACCAACCCTGCAGTTCAGATGACTTTGCAGTCTGACTCATTAGCCCACAGTGCCACACCAGGACTTAGTTCCCTACAATTTGTTATTTTAACTGTCACCCAAGTAACCTTTTAATGTAAAATTTATCATATCTATCTTTTGCTCAAAATATTTGAAAAAACTACTCATTTTTCTTAGGATAAAGACCAAAATCCTATTCTCCTAACACACCCCATCATTTTTTCTGGCTCCCTGTGACTCAGGCAAATGAGCCTTATTTCATGTATTTGAATGTATCATGTTCTTACCTTACTTAACACCTTTGTGTATACGTAACTCTCTATATGGGGTCCTGATATAGTGCTGTAGGATAAGTACTTGACCACAAAGTTGTTTTGAACCGCAAAGTTGGTGGTTCAAACACACCAGCTGCTCCTCAGAAACCCTATACAGAGTTGCTATGCATGGGGACTAACTCGATGGCACATAACAACACAAACCTCTCTATATGGGGTGCTTCCACTTCTGTATTTCACTTAATTTATTTCTACTCAGCCATCAGATATCATCTGTATTGTAATTGTTTGCAAAGAAGTCTCCATGTTGCCCACAATGTAACACGATCTTATGGATCTCTTGTCTTTTATTGTGTAGAACTTACTAGAGTGTTCAAGTCTCATTATTTGTTTACCATATGTCTTCCTCTCTGAACTCTATGAGGACAGAGATTTTTTTCCCCTCTTTTATTCCACTAATCATTGTATACCTAGTACTGAGCACAGTGTCGGACACATAACTGATAGTTGATACTTACTTGCTGAATTAGTGAAAAGGTTGTTTTTTAATTTGGTTTGTGACTCAAGTAACAAAAAGGGTATTTATATTACAAGTCTTTAAATGCATACAAATGAGAAAGCATGAACTCTTTAGGGAATATATTAAAATTACTTTATCCCATATTATGGGTTGAATTGTTTCCCCCAATACTATATATTGAAACTTTATACCTATGAATATGATGTCTGTTAGGAAATATATTCTTTGGTTACATTTATGAGGTCATAACACAATAGGATAGGTTCTAAACCTAATCATTTTTGAGTTATAAAAAGAGCAGAATAGATATAGAAGCACACTGGGAAGACAGATGTCAACTGAAACTAGGGAATGCCAAGGAACACCAAAGAATGACCAGGAACTCCTGAGGCTATTAACAAGGAAGGACCCTTCTCTAAAGCCCACGCGCTGATTTGGACTTCTTGCCTCCAAAACTGTCAGACAATAAATTCTTTTTCTTTAAATTGAATCATGGTATTTTTGTTTTGTTTTGTTATGACAACTCTAGCAGAATAAGATACCACACTAGCTAGAAATGAGTCATAATTTCCTCTGAAATAGAAATGTATTTCTCTGTAGTCATTAGGAAATCAGTTTCTATTTTAATTATTAGTATTTATTTGCCAAGGTCCATAAGATCAATATATAATTGCAGAATGGTAGTGATGATAGTGTAGGTGATGAAGAATTTGGGCAAAGTCAGCTGCATCACTTCCCACCATCATAGAAAGGTAATGGCAGCCTCCAGCTGACTGTGAGAGATGACCATGTAGTAGCCTCAGCCATAGGCTTTCAAAGGATGTGCTTATGCATGTAGCGAAGAGGAGGCTTTGTCAGTGTCACTGAAGGACACTGGCTATTTTAAAAAGCACATTACAATCATTGCTTCATCTAAACTGCAGTGAAACATATGGTGGTGGTGGTGGTGGTGTGCCGTTGGAGTCGGTTCCGACTCATAGCGATGAAATATACAGAGTGTCACAATTGTAGTCTGTGATTACATAGATAGAAAAGTCAAAAGACTAAGAGTTGGAATCAGTAGGTGTTTCCTTTCAATTGTTTTATTTTGCCTTCAGGAAAACAAAACAAATGAAAAATAAATAAAAATTATAGTTATTCCACTTGCAGCAGAATATTACATATATATTTTTTAAACTGCTGCTTTAAGTTAAAGTTATAAAAATGCTACATTAAGAGAACTAAGTTTTCTGAATTCCCTACTTATTTTAAGAAGCTATCTTCAACGTGAATTTGAAATTAAATTTTGAATTCTTGTAGCAGAATATTAATGAAGGCTTCCATAAGAGAATGTTGTTGTTGTTAAGTGCCGTCGAGTTGGTTCCGACTCACAGTGACCCTATCATATAGGGTTTCCAAGGAGTGGGTGGATGGTGAGTTTGAACTGCTGACCTTGTGGTTCAAACTTACCTTACAGTCCAGTGCTTTATCCCACAGTACTCCTAAGAGAAAATAGATTCCTGTATTTCAAATAATTTTGGTATAGCTGGCCTTGAAATTTCGTCTGTTTTCATTTTCAAAGTAAAGGGATTTGTTTTACTCTGTTGATTTTGTTTTAGTCATGCTATGAGGAAACAAGATATATAAGTTAATTATTTTAATCCCAATATAATGATCACAAACTGTAAGTGCATGATACTCTCCCCAGCTGATGAATTTACTTAAGCAATATGTAAACTAGATTTTTATTTTTTGGGTGACTTGTAAACAAAAGGCCTAAATTTTTCTTCATGGAAGTGGATTACTTGAAGACACGCTATCCTAGAGAAAATCTGAAACGGACTGAAATACTAATCTCTTTATATTCTTATCCCAGAAGGCTTGTCTGCATTACTATAATTTCAAAAGATTTAAAACAGTTGTTGCGACCCTCAAGAAACTATGTTAAGTTATTACAGCATTACCATTTTTACCCTCAGGGACAATTTTCTTTATGAGCCTCAGATTTGGTGTAAAATCTCATAAAATTTTGTGAGAAACATTCATAAAATAATTATTATCTTTAGGGAACAAGGGTTCTCAAACTAGCATCATATATGTTTCATGAAGGACTCAATAATTCAGCTTTCCAAGTATAAAAAAAAAAAAGAAAAAAAAATACAAGCAAGCAAACAAAAGCAACTTTTTAAATTTGTTTTCCAAACCCTTTCCTATTTTCTCTCCTTCACAGTTGTATTTATTACAAAAGTTGTCTAGATTTGCATTTTCCTTTATCACGTGACATACCCTCTTCAACCATTATAGTCTAGATTCTGCCTTCATAATTCCACAGAAATTGCTTTTGCCAAGTTACCTCTAGTTCCTAGTTGACTTTCTACAGCACGGGTTGGTGGTGGTTGGTCGTTGTGTGCCGTGGGAAAGGTTTCTACTCAATAGTGACCTTGTACAGGGTTTCCGAGGCTGTAAATCTTTAGGGAGCAGTAAGCCTCATCTTTCTCCCTTGGAGAAACTGGCAGATTCAAACTGATAACCTCGCGGTTTGCTTTCTAACTCATAACCTATTACATTACCAGGGCCTGATCATTTCCTACCTTGGTTTCTTTTATTCTGCATCCACGATATTTTCTTTTACCTTTATGGCTGCTGTACTTCCGTCATTGTTTATGCTCCTTTTCTGTCCGTTACAAGTTAGTAATTGTAACAGCCTCGGGGCTGCTTCTCTTTTCCTTCTATATTCTCTGGTTGATTTAATCGACACCCATATATTGGCTAATGCATTCTTTCTATATCTAACTTTAGACTAGATGGTTCTCCTCAGGTTAAAATTTCTTCTACAGTTTAGATAGGACATCTCAAGTGAAATATGCCCTCAAAATTACTGTGTCCAAAACTGAAATTGTGATTATCTCTTTCAAATATTTACAACACTTTTGTTGGTGACCCAGGTCACACTACCATCTTTCTCCCAGTCATAAAGTCAGAAGAAATTTTTGATTCCCTGTTTTTCAGTAGTAAAAGCGCTCGACCTCAAGGTCCGTTTGAACGACAAGATCGGCAGTTCAAACTCACTAGGTGTTCCTGGGAAACACTATGCAGGTTGGCTATGAGTCAGAACTGACTCAACAGCATTTAACAATAACAACATTTTTCTTACGGAGCCCTGGTGTAGCACTGTGGGATAAAGCACTGGACTGTGAGATCAGTTTGAACCACAAGGTTGGTAGTTCAAACTCACCTGTTGCTCCTTGGAAACCCTATACAGGGTCACTATAATTTAGAACTGGCTCCTCAGCACTAAACAACAACAATATTTTTTCTTATAATCTAAATCTCATTTCTTTTCATCCTCCTAGACAAAACTCTAGACACATCAGCTGCCACGTCTCTCTTGACTTCTGGATCAAGATTAGATGGCACTCCTGAGGTGTCGGAGCCCAAATGGTTTAATTTGTTATATTTTGGGGTCAGTTTAAACTGCAGGGTTGGTGGTTCAAGCTCACCAGTCGCTCCTAGGAAACCCTATACAGAGTCGCTATGAATTGGAACCAACTCGATGACACTTAACAACAACAACAACCACAAGGTCAGCAGTTCAAACCCTTGAGTCTCTGGCTGTGTGCTTCTGTAAAGTTTAGCTGTCTCAGAAACCCTAGGGAGCAGTTCTGTTCTGTCCTATAGGGACGCTATGAGTCAGATCTGACTCCACAGCAGGGGGTCCTGGGAAGTTTTTCTAACACCAAGCCCTCGCAGAGCCCTCATGGCACTTGTCCCATCACGTTGTAATTCTCTGCTGTCCCCACTGGCCCTCTGAAGTGTGAGGATGTTGCCCATCTAATTTCTAGCCAACGCTGTGTCTAGAATAAAAAGCAGTTGTCATCAACTTGATTCCAACTCATGCCAACCCATGAGTGTTCAAGTAGACTTTTGTGACCCACAGCAACTGTTTTGGAAGTAGATCACCAGATCTTTCTCTGAGACGCTTCCAGGTATATTCAGATCCTCAATTTGTTGGTTAATCTCCCACCTCTTGGTTAGCAACTGAGTGCATTAACTGTTTACACCATCCAGGGACTGTATCTGGATGTTGTTGTTGTTGTCAGGTGCTGTCGAGTCGATTCTGACCCATAGCGACCCTGTATAGGGTTTCCAAGGAGCAGCTGATGAGTGAACTACTGACCTTGCAGTTCAAACAGCTTTGCAGTCTGGTGCATTGACCCGCAGCGCCGCACCAGGACTCTACGTACCTGGATAGAGAGAGGTTCCTTATTTATGCAGCTTTAGTTCATCCAATCAATATTTATTGTACCTGGATAGAGAGGTTCAATAAATATTGATTGGATGAACTAAAGCTGCATAAATAAGGAAACCAGAATTTCTAATAATTAAGCCATTTGGCTAAGCACATGCAAACCAGGGTTAAATTTTTCCAATACTTTTTCCATTCTTATATCTTTCCTCAACATCAACAAATCAACTTGCATTATATAAAATTGAAGCTCAGTTTTTAGAAAACATAGCTTAATTCTTTGATAACACACACAATTTAGACCAAATGATAAAAACCAAGAGAGCTTAGTTATAAATGTTATCCCTTTGAACCAACTTAAAATCAGGTCTTTCTTCTATTTATTGCCTATGATGACTTGCCATGGGCTGATTAGTCATTTTTATAGCTTCTAACTGTCCTCTTCAGTTTGTACTCAGCTGCTGGTTAACTCACAGGTGTCAAATGCCACATTCTTCCTTTTGCTCATTCCAAGCACTAGTAGTGCCCTCAAGATGCCTCCTGAACATTTTTAGCTTAATCCATCCATTTGCAAGCTCCAGCTCTGCTCTGAACTCTTGCTCACCTTGCCTGCCTCTGAGCTGCCTTTGAAGAGGAATGCGTGTCATGGTTCTGAATCTGCCCCAGCTGTTCTTAATTCCTTCATTCCAACCACACTGGCCCCAAAGAAGGGGCTGTGCTGAGAAGAAGGGGGCACAGGCAGATACTCTCTCTGTCCAACAGCCTTCTTTTCTCCTTCCCTACTTTGGGAAATGGCTGGCCTAGTAAGTGATGCAAATCACTTGTATTTATTTTTACAAAAATAAAAATTACTAAAGAGAAATTTGATTATGAAGAATTCAGGGGGAAATGCCATATTACAGAATTAATTTCACCAACCAATCACTTTTGACACTAAGATTTTGATATCTTTTCATGTAGGGATTTTTGCTTTTTTTTTTAAACTCATATATAAAACTATACTTTTGATAATTTGGGAGTCTCTGAGTGATGCAAAGAGCTAAAGCGTTGGACTATTAACCAAAACTTTGGAGGTTTGAATTCACCCTTTTCAAAGGCAGCTCAGAGGCAGGCAAGGTGAGCAAGAGTTCAGAGCAGAGCTGGAGCTTGCAAATGGATGGATTAAGCTAAAAATGTTCAGGAGGCACCTCAGAAGAAAAGCCTGGCAATGTGAAAAATCATTGAAAACCCTATGGAGTGCAGTTCTACTTTGACACACATGGGGTTTCCATGAGTCCTAACTGATTTGACAACAACTAGTTGACTTTATTGTCCTGTTATACATATAGTTTTAGATCTTTCTGGTGTTGCGCTACCGGGTAATGCAATGGACTGCAAGGTCTGTTTGAACTGCAAAGGTTCAAGCTCACCAGTCGCTCCTCGGAAATCCTGTACAGGGTCGCTATGAGTTGGAAGCAACTCGATGACACTTGTTGTTGTTGTTGTTGTTGTCAGGTGCCATCGAGTCAGAACCGACTCATAGCGACCCCATGCACAGCAGAACGAAACAATGTTTGATCCTGGGCCAACCTCACCACCGCTGCCACACTTGAGTCCATCAATGATGCCACCTGGCTGATCCATCTCGTTGGGGGTCTTCCTCTTTTTCTCTGACCCTCCACCCTACCCAGCATGACATCCTTCTCCAGCGATTGTTTCCTCCGGACAATATGTCCAAAGTAGGAGAGACGAAGCTTAGCCATCCTGGCCTCCAAGGAGCACTCTGGCTGCACTTCTTCCAAAACAGATTTATTGGTTCTTTTGGCAGCCCATGGCACTTTCAGTATTCTCCTCCAACACCACAACTCAAAAGCATCAATTCTTAACCACAACATTTTCTTTCAACACTACATTATTAGGGCATTTTGCATGCTATTCCACTGAGCAGATATGCCAGAGAGAAAATGAATGTTTCATCTGTTCTTGCTAGGCTGTTGGATTTTTACTTTTTAAAGTTCCTCCTAATTTCATAAATGAAGCATGGGAACATTTCTTTGATTCCTAGAAAAGCTGAACATTTGCAAAATGTTACTTTATTAATTGTACTTCTTCTGTGAATTTTTTCCCATGTCTTTGATCACTAAATGCATATGAGACTTTTTACTTTTCTTATTTTTTATATCTCCTTATTTAATATAGAAAATAACTTTCATATTGGGTGTAAATGTGTTTCTCCTTTTGTTAACTAAGGTTTGAATGTTTTATCTATAGATTAAACATACTTAATAAATCCATACATCTTTTTTATTTATAGCTTTATTAAACTTCAGTTTTAAAAAATTCTCACTCCCTTTCAGCCCTCCCATATTCCATCTAAACACTAACAAGAAATCACTTCTATGTTATCTTCTAAGATTTTCAATCAATAATTTTTGCATGTTGTTGTTGTTAGAATTTGTCGAGTCAGCTCCAAATCATAGTGACCCTGTGCATAACAGAACAAAACACTGCCAGGTCCTGCATCATCCTCTCAATTGTTATTACGCTTGAGCCCATTGCTGATGTCTCGGTGTCAATCCACCTCCTTGGGGTCTTCCTCTTTTTGCTGACCCTCCACTTTACCAAGCATAATGACCTTCTCCAGGGACTGGCCCTTCTGATAACATGTCTGAAATATGTGAGACAAAGTCTTGCCATCCTGGCTTCTAATGCTGTATTTCTTCCAACAGAGATTTGTTTGTTCTTCTGGAAGTCCATGGTACTTTCAGCATTCTTCCACAATGTCATAATTTAAAGGCATTGATTATTCTTTGATCTTGCTTATTCAGTGTCCACTTTTCACATGCTTATGAGGTGGTTGAAAATACCTTGACTTGGGTTAGGCACATGCTGGTCCTCAAAGTGACATCTTTGTTCTTTAACGCTTTGAAGAGGTTTTTTGTGACAACTTTGCCTAATACAATAAATACATTGTTTAATTTCTTGATTGCTGAATTTTTACATGTTGTGTTTGTTGTTAAGTGCCATTGAGTCAGTTCCAACTCATAAAGTCGCTGTGCAGAGTTTCTGAGGAGTGGCTGCTGGGTTTGAATTTCTGACCTTGTGTTTAGCAGAATGGGCTAGTACTTAACCTAGAGCACCACACCGGGACTCCCTGAATGTTTACATAAAATTCTTGAATACGTCTGGGATTTAGTCTGCCATAGAAAAAATAGTGAAAATCTGCATTAAAAAAAAAAAAAAAATTCTAACCAAATGTTCTCAAACCATTTAAAGGGGTAAATATTTTTTTCTTGTTTATTAATTTGTGATTCTTTGTTACTCACATTTTCAACTCCTAAATACACTGAAATGTATTGTTATACAATCTATACTGTTGTATTGATTTGTACTCATTTTTGTATCAGCAGTCAGTATTTAATGTATTTACACTTTATGTTTAATATTTGAGGAAGTTTGTGCTCATTTTACAAAAATCAGCAAAAAGCTTTCATT
Source organism: Chrysochloris asiatica (assembly GCF_000296735.1). Classification (NCBI taxonomy): domain Eukaryota; kingdom Metazoa; phylum Chordata; class Mammalia; order Afrosoricida; family Chrysochloridae; genus Chrysochloris; species Chrysochloris asiatica. The sequence continues at coordinate 7,390,453 of NW_006408595.1, forward strand.
TAGTTTGCAGCCGAATGAAATCTGTGTATTTTGGGTGGGAAGGTGAGTTGCCATTGTGTAAAATATTTTGTCTTTCAAGAGCACAAAAACATCTTGTGGATTACATTTCTGTTAAAAAAATGCTTCAGTGTCACTTTTGATATTAGGTTACAAAAAAGACTGTAACTTCTGTTTTGCTCTCTGGCTAGCTCACTCTGAGGGAAGTCAGCTGCCATGCTGTGCTGTGTGAGTCTCCCTTTGGCAAAAATAGCAAGGGAAACCTCATTCGACAGTCAGTGCGGAACTGAGGGACCTTCATTCCAACAATCCAGGAGGAACTAAATCGACAATAGCCACTTGGGTTTGGAAGCAAAGCCTTTACCCAAGGTTTTCCTCATTTTCATTCTTTAATATCTGTGCCCCAGAAGAAGAAGCAGATTTGGTGAAGAGCTAGCCTGTCTTTGCCAATCTAAGGCTTCAGTAATTCATGGTGTTGTGGGTTAATGTGCTGGACTGCAAGGTCAATTTGAACAGTAAAATGGCAGTTCAAGCTCAGGAGCTGCTCCTCAGAAACACTATACAGGGTCGCTATGGGTCGGAACTGACTTAATGGCACTTAGCAACAACAACTCCCTCACACAGAAACTATTCTCCAGTCACTTTTCTTTATTTCCTTCTTTCTCTCTCCTGCTTCCTGCTTCCTTCTTCCTTTCCTTCTTTCCTTCCTCCTCTCTCTCTCTTTGTCTCAATAAATATTAACTGAGTACTAAATGCCAATTGGAGATCTGGTGTGGTGATGTAGGTTAAACCCTGGATTGCTAACCACAAGCTCGGCGGTACACGCTCACCAGCCACCCCTTGGAAACCCCATACGGGGTCGCTATGAGTCCGAACCGACTTGACGTCACTTAACAGCAACTGCAGCAACAACAGCATGTTACTTATTGGTCCAGGAACTAGAATTAAAACACACACACAAAATGTACAAAACATATAAAACCAATATCCAGGTGGAGTCTACATTGTAGGGAAGTGGAAAGACATTGTAAATAGATGTCCAACTGTGATAGGTGCTATCATAAATTCAAAGTAAGTAAAGGGAATATGAAGTGCCAGGTGGGATTATAGGTTGGTGTTTCAGTTTAAGTTAGAAAAGTTCTGTCTGAGAAAATGATAATTGAACAGAGATTCGAAAGAAAAGAGAAGCACTCAGTTATCAGGAGAAACATGCTCCCAGCAGGAAAAAGCATGACTAAAACCCCCAAATTGAGCATGTTTGAACTCAGCAAGAATGTATGGAATGCTAGATATTTACGAAAGATAAAGCTAAAATTTGCTTATGGATTGGACACAAGAGGTAGGTGAATGAGGGACTCAAGGATGTTTTTAAGGCCTGTGCAGCTAGAGGAACCTTTTACTGAAATGGGGGCTACCTTGGGTGTTGTGTGCAGAGGGAGCATTTGTTTTGTACATGATCTTCTGCAACATGTGTTATCTTTCACCTTTAACCTTTTGCATACCATTGCTCATTCTAGAATGCTTTCTTACCCATTCTTTGCCAGGTTAACAGGTTAACATAAGTGTATGTCTCGCCTGCATTAGCATCCCTTGCTTACTTCTCTAAGCTAAATAGTTGCCTTATCAAAAACTCGTGCTGATGGTGACCCATGTGTCCATGTACAGTTGTGTTCTATGGGATTTTAAATGGCTGATTTTCAGAAGCAGATCATCAGGCATTTCTCTCAAGGTGCCTCTGGGTAAACTTGGAGTTTGTATAGCAGCCAAGAATGTTAACTGTTTGCACCATCCAGGGACTCCTACCTAAATTGTAGTTCTGAATTAAACTGTTTCTTTACTTTTCTTCCTGATTTGAATACTGGCATCTTGAGAACAGGAGCTACGTTTTCTTTATCTATGTAAATACAGTGCCTAGCATAGTCAACAAGCTGGTACTCAATAAAATATTAAATGAATGAATAAATGGCATTTGAACTGCAAGGTTAGCAGTTCAAGCTCACCAGTTGCAACTTGGAAACCCTATACAGGGTCGCTATGGGTCGGAACTGACTTGATGGCACTTAACAACAACAATTGAATAGAGAAGATAATACAAAGAGCAAAACATTTTCCAGACATGAAACGTGGAACAGCATATTTGGTGAACTCTAGGTAGATAAAAATTGTGCAGCTGTGTTGAGTTGGAATAAAGGTAGGAAATCAAATTGATGAGGTCAGGGTTGAAAGAAGCACTATTAAAAAATAAATAAAAAACCAAAAAAACCCCACTGCCAATGAGTTACTTTTACTTACAGTGACCTTGGAGTACCGAGGAAAACTGCCCCTCAGACAGGGCAACAACTTGTGGGTTTGAATTGCCAATCATTTGGTTAGCCCTGCACTTAACCACTGAAGCACCAGGGCTCCTTGGAGGGACTATTGTTGTTGTTGCTAAGTGCCATTGAGTGGTTGTGACTCATAACAACCTTGTATAGGGTTTCCGAGGAGTGGCTGGTGAGTTTGAACTGCCGACCCTATGGTTCAAACTGACCTTGCAGTCCAGTGCTTATCCTACAGTACCACACCAGGGACTATTTGTTGTTGTTTGTTGCTGTTAAGTGCTGTCTGGTCAGTTTTAGGCCATGCTAAAATGCTTTGCAAATGTGTCCATTTACAAACAGGTGTGAGCAGAGAACTTCTCAAGCCTTAGGTGGTAAGACATGTTATTGACCAAGAAAGTGCAGACATACAATTTGTTTTTATTTCTTTTCCCCCTTTGTTTTTCCATGTAAATTTATTTTAGAAAAAGCCATTTCTACCTAATCTATAGGACATTGTCTTCCCCTCCACCTTGTGCTTCAGAATTTTGTCATCTACTTCCTGCTGACTATCGTCTGTTTGTGCCTCATTAATTGATTAGAGAAACCTGTGCAGATATCACACCTTCCTCCACAATCCACTAAATCACTAGTGAAATTGAAGTCTTTCGATATATTTACTAGTCATTTTTATATGTTTGTGTTGACTTGTCTGGGATCTTTGTTTATGCTTTTATTTGTATGGGTTTCAGTCTTCATTGATTACCCATAGCTCTTTATACATTAAAAGAAATAATTAGCTTTTCAACAGATTGTCATTAAACGTGATAGAATTATATCTAGTATTTAGAATCCCTGTTAAGCTTACTTGGGCTGCATTTAGATATCTATCATCACCAAGAAAATTGTTTCAAGGACAAACAGCTTAGTTGGGACCATGAACATTGCACTTTATTCTTTTTTTCCCCCTAAAAAAGTCAGAGTATATGCAAATGTAATCATTAAAGCTGAATAATAAAGCCATCAGTGTAGTTATCATATTATTTGGTTCCACATAGCATTATAATTTATTTAAAGAGAAATATTAAGCTCTGAAGAAAAAAATTAGGCTGTGGCATTCTCATCAAACAGTTCTCTTCTTTAGATTAGAAAGCCTTGGTAAATAACATACAAGCAATGAATAATTATAGAAATTGTTTTTTAGCTTTGCAATTTTGTTTCTACTTTTAAAATTATTTCTTGCTTGATGGCATAATTCATTGTTAGAATAATAATCAAGAAAATAATCTTATTTAATGGACCGGTGAAATCAAGACACTATAGAAGAGACTAGCTTTTCCTTTTTTCCTTTCCTCTCTTACTCGCTCTGTCCTCCCTCCCCCTTCCTTCTTCCTCCTCCCCTTCCTCGTTCTCTCTATTTCGTTGTATCTATTTCTTTCTCTCTTTACCTCTCTCCCTTTCTCAATAGTTCTGTTTTCAAAAGTGTGTAAATAAAGCAGAAATAATGTGCATTGTGGCATGGGCTCTTTTTGATAGTGCATAGACACTATCGTAGTGATTCCAGTATTTTACCTCTTACTATTATTGAACTTGCCATGAAATCCCAATGAATAAGACAAAATAAATCAGGAAAAGCAGAACACTTAACTTAAAAGGACAAAGATACATGAAATCTAGACTTCCATTTAAATATTGGAATTGAGCTCTGGTAGCGTAGTGGTTACGAATCGGGCTGCGAACCTTAAGGTCAGCAATTCGAAACTACCAGCTGCTCTGCGGGAGAAAGATCAGGCTTTCTACTCCCATAAAGATTTACACCCTCGGAAACCCTGTACAGGGTCGCTATGGGTCGAAACCGACTAGACGGCACTTAACAACAACAACAACAACTTATCAAAGGGCATCTCTTATTTGCTCTGATGTTAGTTTCCCTATCTGAAGATGTACTAGCTACTTCATAAGAGGGTACCATAACAAATGTGTGAAACTCTAGAAAAATTATGTTCAGCCAAATGCAAACTTTTATTGCTTTCATTATTTTTAAATTTAATTGTGGGATCCATTTGAAGACTGAAAAAAAAGATTTTTTTAAAAAAAAGTAAGCTACGTAAATCCAAGGCATAAGTGTTTTCCCCTTATCCTTTTCCTGTAGGGCATAAGAAGTGAGATTTATTATGTCATGGATTAGTGCCAAAGTTCCTTTCTAGCTCTTTCTGGATAGTCTTGTAACAGACAGCATAGACACAAAAGGCAAGCAAGCATAAATGGGGAAACCATAGCTGCCATACGGAAATCACCAAGGAATCAAAGAATGCAGGGACTGCAGCTGAGCCAAGGACTTTCCCCATAGTGAGCACAGAAAGGGAGAGAGCACCTTTCCCAAGAGCTGGGGCCCTGAATTCAGGCTGCTACCCTCCTAAACTATGAGGAAGTAAGTTTTCTTTTAGTTCAAGGTGTTGGCGGAGAATATTGCAAGTGCCATGGGCTGCCAAAAGAACCAATAGATCCGGTTTGGAAGGATTGCAGCCAGAGTGCTCCTTGGAGGCCAAGATGGCCAAACTTTGTCTCTCATACTTCAGACATATTGTCAGGAGAAGGATATCATGTTTGGTAAGGTGGAGGGTCAGAGAAAAAAAGGAAGACCCCAGTGAGATGGATTGGCCAAGTGGCAGCATCGATGGACTCAAGTGTGGCAACAGTAGTGAGGTTGGCCCAGGATGGGGCAGGGTTTCGTTCTGTTTTGCATAAGGTTGCTATGGGTCGGTACCGACTCAATGGCACCTAACAACAACAACAACAACATCTAATTGTTGTATTTCTGTTATAGCTGCACAAGAAACTAACACAGTCAGCTCTCCTGTGCAGAGGGGAGAAGCCCAGCATTGGCTTATTTGTTGTTGTAGGTAAGTGTCGTCGAGCCCATGCAGACTCAGAGCAACACTGCATAGGGTTTCTGAGGAGTGGCTGATAACTTTGAACCACTGACCTTGTGGTTCAACCTGACCTTTCAATCCAGCTCATTAACCCACAGCACCGCACCAGGACTCCTATATGAGTATGGTAGTGGTGGTGGTTATGTACCATGGAGTCAGTTCCAACTCATAGAGACCCTGCATAGGATTTCTGAGGCTGTAAATCTTTAAGGGAGCAGAAAGCCTCATCTTTCTCCCATGGAACCGCTGGTCATTTCGAACTGCTGAGTTTGAGGTTAGCAGTCTGACTCATAACCACTATGCTACCAGAGATCCTTCCTAAATGAGTATGTTGCTGTTGTTGTTGTTAAGTGCCATCGAGTCAGTTCTGACCCATAGCTACCCTGTATAGGGTTTCTGAGGAGCAGCTGTTGAGCTTGAACCACTGACCTTGCAGTTCAAATTGCTTTTTAGTCTGGCACACTAACCCGCAGTGCCACGCCAAGTGCAACTAATTCAAAATGTTGTTGTGAGGATTTAAGTGGGTAAAACGCACATGCCTGGGACATGGCACCTAAAAGTAATTGTTATGATTGATAAAAATGACATGATGGGGTGCACTTTAGAAGGCGATCATGGCATGTTCTTACAAAGGCTGGTGGGGATCTGGGAGGAGGGAGTCGCAAACGTGGAGTTTGCCTGAGATGCTGAGAGGGCATGACTTGGGTTTGGCATTGGAAATGTTAGGTGCCAAACATTTTAAATTCTACAAGTGAGAAGTGTGTATTTGAATTGTCCCAAAATTGAAGCTTCTCCTTGTTTATTAGCTAGCTTTAAAATTTTGATGACCAAATTTGTAATGGTTTGTTCCAGTCCTAAAATCCTATAAATACACCAGATAATTCTAGCCTTCACACCTGTTCAAACAGCAACAAAGATAAAAGGAACTAGTGGAAAGACCAACCCCTTCCTCTTCTTAATGAGGTTCCATTGATTTTTGCAAACAAATGAAAGACAATAAATTGCCCCAAATGCCCTTTTGAAAAGTCAGGCTACATACAGGAATGACTGGGAGTGTTCCCAACCAGCACCAGGTGATAAGGTCTCACAGCTGGACCATAAAATTCTTTTGCAACTCTAAGGGGATTCCCTACCCACCCCCTTTTTTCCCCAGAGAGTGTTGTGGGGGTGGAGAGTATATCCTGTTGGCCCCAAGACTAACATCTGTTTTTTTTTTTTTTTTTTCCCACAGGCCAATGACCAAAACCTCTAAAAAGTCACAAAGGAGCTCAAGAGCAGGTCAGAGGTTGCCGCATAGGCTTTTGGTTGTTGGCCTAGGAACTTGGCACAAACCTAAGGCTTAAGTGGGATCTAGAGCTGGAGGAACTCTTCGGGATTTGTCATTATCCTCAGGACAGCAAGTTGACTTCTTCAGTGGCTTCTGTTTTGTGCATTCAGCCCTGCCAGAAATCTGAGACCTAGAGCTGTACTGTCCAATGCAAGGGTCACAAGTTACATGTGACTGCTGAGTCCTTGAAATGTGGCTAGGAATGAGATATGTATGCGATGGATTTCAAAGGCTTACTATGGAGAAAAAAAGAATGTGTATTATCTCTTTAATGATTTCATACTGATTACATTTTGAAATGAGAATTTTAAAATATATATTGTGTTAAATAACACAACCCACTGCTATCTAGTTGATTGTGACTTATGGCAACCCTGTAAGACAGAATAGAACTTACTCCATAGCGTTTCCAAGGCTGTGCATGGGTATGAAAGCAGACAGTCTCATCTTTCTCCTCTGGACTAGCTAGTGGGTTCCAACTACTGATCTTTCAGTTAGCAATCAGATGCATATTCCGCTCTATTACTAGGGCCCCTACTGAAATAGCATTTGTGGTTGTTAAATGCCATTGACTTGGTCCCGACTCATAACGACCCTGTATAGGGTTCTGAAGAGTGACTGGTAAGCTTGAACCGCCTACATTGTGGTTCAAACTGACCTTGTAGTCCAGCGCATGAACCCACAGCACCACACCAGGACATATTAGAATTAATTTCAGCTGCTTCTTTTACTTGGGAGCACTGTGGCTTTGTAGGATAAGTGCTGGACTGCTAACCACAAGGTTTGGCGGTTGGAGTCCAACAGCTGCTCTGAGGGAGAAATAGGAGGCTTTCTGCTGTCTTAAAGATTAATAGTCTTGGAAACCCTGAACAGGGTCGCTATGAATCAGAACCTACTCTACAGCATTTAAAACCAACGGCAATGTGCCACTGCTGTTGTTGTTGTTAAGTGCCATGGCATTGGATTGACTCATAGCAACTCTGGATAGGATTTCTGAGGAGTGATTGGTGAGTTTGAAGCACTGAACTTGTGTTCAAACTGACCTTGTAGTTGATTGTTTATCCTAGGGCGCCACACCAGGACACTTAATGTGCTACTAGAAAATAAAACTGCATTTGTGGCTGGCATTGTACTTTTGTTGGAAAATGTTCAAGAGGGAGGATGCCAGTAATCTCTCAGCTTCGCTTGATAAATTAAAAGCATTTGGTAATTTATGATTCTTTTGCTGACCACACTTTGGACATATAGCCACACTGTTACTAGGAGCTGATTGTATTGTCTATTTGCCTTCATCGTACAATTTGAAATTGTTCTGTAAATGTGATGTTAGTGCAAGATGACTTGCAATTTGCTTAGTAAAAGCTGAAGTGGCCAATTTAGGTAGAGGATGAAAACAAATAAAGGTGGGTAGGAAAAAAAAAAAAAAAAAAGAAGGAAAGATAAAATATACTATGTTGGAAAATTTCTACTCAAAACGGTGTTGCAGGGCACATGTTAATATCTCCATTCTTATAGAGGAAGAAAAAGATTCAGATAAACTAATAACTTTCCCACAGTGAGGATTCAAACCAGTTATAACAAACTCTTTCTCCATACCACAATGCTTCTCCCTCTGCCACTGATAACTTTTGAGAAAAATCAAACAGTAACAATTAATTTTGTAGGCATTCCTTTTGTTAATCACATGGGTTCTTACTTGAATTCATGCTTATTTAAAAACAAACAATAGCTTGGGGGCAACATGCCAGAGTAGGCAGACCCACTGAGTTGACCCTCTGCAACATGGGAGACAGATACAGATATGAAACAGATACAGACGTGAAACAGATACACATGGTGATTCTGGTACCCCGAGCATCAGAGGATAGGACAGAGAGGCAGATTCTGTGCTGAACAGGAGCAACGACTGAGAGAAAAATTGGCAGGTTGTCAGCTGGCATGAAGCAGCAAAGCCACCTTGAACTTCTGCTATTGGCTGTCGATACTCCAGACTCTAGGCACACTGCACGGCAAGAGGTTGGCGGCAAGGAGGGTAAGGTTCTCCTTTGTTCTGTGCCCTCCTGGTAGTTGGGGGCATTACCAGTGCCTTCCCTCACTAACCCATTAAGAACTGGCATCACTTCAGCACTGCCTCAGCTTGCCTGGGGTCATGCATTGGGAGTATCACCATTGCTTCTAGAGGCATTTGTAAGCCATCCTGAACTATGCTATACAAAGAGCAAACAGTGAACTGCTCTCACACTTCCAGTCTCTACCACATCCACCAGGAGACAGATGGTAAGTGCCTGAGAACACACCAACATACAGTTATCAATTAAATATAAATACAATGAAACCACAGTGGCTCAGGGAAAAACATTCAGCTCACATGAAGAAAAAAGACAAATGATCTCAAACAAGTGATCAACGTACAGAGTAAGAAAATATAATACCAAAAATGGTATCAGAACTGGTGGTGGTGGTTATGTGCCATGGAGTTGGTTCTGACCCATAGCGACCCTGTACAGGGTTTCCGAGGCTGTAAATTTTTACCGGAGTAGAAAGCCTCATCTTTCTCCCACGGAACACCTGGTAGTTTCGAACTGCTGACCTTGCAGTTTGCAGCCCGATTCATAACTACTACACTACCAGAGACTACTAGATAAAAATTTAAAAGAATATTTAAATACTTTCAATGGATTAAGAGAAAGTTCAAGGAAAGCAAAAAGAATACAGAAAAAACAAACTTTAGAGGCATTCAGAAAAACACTACAAGAACAAACTGACAAAATAAATGTAAAATTGGAAAACATTCCAAAGCAACAATTATAAAGTCCCAAGATTAATACTAAGAGTTCAGAAATGCATACTGCATTGAAAGGGAAAAGAAGTAAAATTGAATCAATGGAAGGTCAAATTACTGAGCTTGAAAACAAAACTCTGAATATTCATCTGCTAAAAGAACAGTGAGAAAGAAGAATGAAAATATTTGAAGAAAGTTTAAGATCACTGTCAAGAGGAAGGGGAACATGGTGGCTCTGTAAGATAAACAAGGGACTTCAAACCACAAGGTTTGAGCCCACTAACAACTTTATGGGAGAAAGATAAGGGTTTTCTTCTCCCACACAGATTTTCAAACCTTGGAAACGCTGTGCAGGATTGCTATGAGTTGGAATCCACTCACCGGCACATAACAGCATCAAGAGGAATGACTTACATGACTGGAGTTCCAGAAAAGGAAGAGACCAAACAAACAAACAAAAATTCAGAAAATTGTCCCAAAATTGTTGGAAGAAAACTTCCCTAACATCATGAAAGACAAGAAGATAGCCATTCAAGAAGATGAATGAACCCCCAACAAGATAGACCCCAAAAGAAAATTACCAAGACATATTATGATCAAGCTTTTCAAAATCAAACACTAGGAAAGAATCCTGAGAGCAGTTCAGGGAAAGCAAAACATTACCTACAAAGGAGGACATAAAGACTAAGCTCTGATTTATCAGTAGAAACTATACAGTCAGGAAGACAATGGGATGGCATATATATATATAACTCTGGAAAAAAAACAAAACAACAAATTTCCAGCCAAGAATTATATACTTAGCAAAGTTTTTCATCAAATATGATGTCAAAATTAGGACATTTTCAAATAAACTGAATTTAAAAGAATTTGTGAAAACCAGACTAACTTTACAAAAAAATACTAAAAAGGAATTCTTCAAACAGAGAACCAACAACAGCAAGACAACAACCTGAGACGAACATACATGACAACATCAGCCAGAACTAGCTCCAATACAGAAGTATTCAAAGTAAAACAAACCTACGAGACTAAAAACAGGGAACCAGAGATACTAGTTTGCAATAACAACAAAAACCTCATAAAGTAAAAAGAGGGAATAATGTAGTCACAGAACTTCCAAATAAAGAGGAAACTCAAGTAGATTTCAAGGTACATAACATATTGAAAGAATATTTTATTTATGTAATAAATAAATTAAAACTGAACCCCAAACAAGACCAAGACTTACTGCTAGTCCCACCTCAACCCCTATACCTAACACTAGCCCTAGTTCTAACCATAATCTTAACACTAAATGAAGTCCTAGACTTTACCTAGAGCTAGCCATAGTCCTAACCTTAACTCATTATTCCTTCTGCCAAATAAATGAATAAATGAAACAATAAATAAATAATAGCACACCAAGTCCTGGTGTGATGCTGTGGGATAAAGCACTGGACTGCAAGGTCAGTTTGAACCACAAGGTTGGTGGATCAAACCCACCAGCTGCTTCTCTGAAACCCTATATAGTGTCACTATTAAGTCAGAACTGACTCTATCACATTTAACAACAACAACAAAGATTTCACATATTGTTGCTGTGTACCTTTGGGTCAGTTCTGGATCATAGAGACCCTGTAAAAGGTTTCCAAGAAGCGACTGGTGGGTTTGCACCACAGACTTTGCAATTAGTACTCCAGTGCTTGTCCTACAGCACATATGTTGTTGTTAGGTGCCATCAAGTCGGTACTGACCCATAGCGACATTATGCACAGCAGAACGAAACACTGCCCAATCTTGGGCCAACCTCACTACTGTTGTCACGCTTGAGTTCATCGATGCTGCCACTTGGCCAATCCATCTCACTGGGGGTCTTCCTCTTTTTCTCTGACCCTTCACTTTACCAAACATGATATCCTTCTCCAGCAACTGGTCCCTCCTGACAATATGTCTGAAGTACGAGAGACAAAGTTTGGCCATCTTGACCTCCAAGGAACACTCTGGCTGCATTTCTTCTAAAGTAGATCTATTGATTCTTTTGGCAGCCCACGACACTTTCAATATTCTCCTCCAACACCATAACTCAAAAACATCAATTCTTCTACTGCCTTCCTTATTCACTGTCCAACTTTCGCATGCATGTGAGGTTATTAAAAACACCATGGCTTGGATCAGGTGCATCTTAGTCCTCAAGCTGACATCTTTGCTCTTCAACCCTTTAAAAAGATCTTGTGCAGCACATTTGCCTAATGCAATACATCATTTGATTTCTTGACTGCTGCTTCCATGAGTGTTGATAGTTGATCCAAAAAGAATGAAGTCCTTGATGACTTCAATCTTTTCTCCGTTGATAAGAATGTTGTTTATTGGTCCAGTGGTGAGGATTTTTATTTTCTTTACATTGAGATGTAATCCATACAGAAGGCTGTGATCTTTGATCTTCATCAGTAAATGTTTTAAGTCTTCTGCTTCACTTTCAGCAAGCAAGGTTATATCATCTGCATATCGCAGGTTGTTAATGAGTCTTCCTCCAATCTTATTGCCATGTTTTTCTTCATATAATCCAGCTTCTTGGATGACTTTCTCAGCATACAGGTTGAATAAGTATGGTGAAGGAATACAGCCTTGTTGTACACCTTTCTTATTTTTAAACCATTCAGTGTTTCCATGTTCTATTCGAACAACTGCCTCTTGGTCCAGGTATATAGATGCACATATGTTGTTGTTGGTATTAAGTGTCATCAAGTTGGTTCCGACCCATAGTGACCCTGTATAGGGTTTCTGAGGAGCAGCTGGTGAGCTTGAACTACTGACCCTGCAGTTCAAACAGTTTTGCAGTCTGGCTCTTTAACCCACAGAGCCACACCAGGACTCCAGATGAGTAATATTTCAGACAGTTTTTCAAATCATTTTCCCTCCCATCTGCCACAGTGAAGTGACTGAACTAGGCTTAGAAATGTAACAAATATTGTGAATGGACTATACAAAACCAATTCCAACTCTTTCCTTTCTCTCTTACCTAACAAACAAACAAAAACAATAAAAACAACATTAATAATTTTAAAAAAATCTGCCACTAAATTAATTCCATCTCATGGCTACTGCATATAAATCAGAGTGTATTTCATATTTTCAATGGCTGATTTTTCTCCCCAGAGAAACATTTAAAAAAAAAAAAAACAACAACTTTGTTTTGAGGCCTCTCTGTGTATACTCAAACCTTCAACCTTCCAGTTATATTTCATGCATGTAACCTGTTTGCCCCAAACCAGGGACTCTATGCTTATACTGTTATTTATTTATTAAATTATATTGCTATAGACTAAATTATGTACTGCAAACTTTATTCATGAGAGATTTTATTCATGGCACATCAATACAAGTTCCATGAGCCTTCTTTCAGTTCCAGTTAAGTAGCCACTTATGCAACATGGACTTACTGATATAATTCGTAAGGCTTTTGAGGGACTAAAGTGCACTGCAGAATGTAAGAGCACCAGAGTGAGCCTCCCTAAGCTCTTGCCTCCCTTACAATGGCTATAGAATAATGATTTTTACCTTGTCCTGCTACACATTTATATTAGGAGGTTGAATATCTGATGATATTCAAATGCACGTCCATGTGCAAGGCTGAAGACAACATTGAGTGTGCATGTGAAATGATTCTGCCTCATAGATGAGTGACAGTGGATTATGTGGCAAATCATTTGCAAATCATCCATGGCTCTGCCTATGAAATAATCCACGACAGACTTAAGTTTTGAAAAGTCTGTGTGAGTTGGGTACTGAAACAACTCATGGGAAAGCATAAACAGAAGCATTTGGACATCTGCAAACAAAATTTGAACCAATACTCAAAGGAAGGTAAAAGTTTCTTAAAAAAAGGGATCATTACTGGTGATGAGACATGAATTCGTCACTATGAGCCTGAGAATAAATGGCAGAGTATGTAATGAAAACATCCTCAATTGCTGACCAAGAAAAAGCTCAAACTGCAACCAAAAAAACTGTAGCTGGAAAATTGATGCTTACAGTTTTCTGGGATTCTCAAAGGCCAGTATAGAAACATTATCAGGAAAAATTTTCAAAGATCAACAGTGCTCATTACAGTGATATGCTCACTGAAAAACTGAAGCCTAAACTTCTGATTAAACCCAGAAGACTGCTATCGAAGGGCATTGTGATCTTTCATTACAATGTACATCCATACACCTCTACCTGGCCTGTTGACACTCTGCAAAAACTTGCTTTCAAGGTGTTAAGGCATCCTCCCTACAGTCCTGATTTTGGTCCATTGGACTTTCACTTTGGGCCGCTGAAAGCAGCCTTTTGATGACAAAGATTCACCTCTGATGAAGAAGTGAAGACAGTGGTTCATTCATGTCTTGCAGCTCAGTGAAAAACCTTTTTAAATAAGGGAATACAAAAGTTTGTTGACAGATGGTCAAAGTATATTGAAAAGCAAGGAGATTATGTTGAACATGATGTATTTGTCTTTTCTAAAAGTTAATTAAAATAAATTCTACAGCCAGCATGCAGATAATATTTGACTCATCCTCGTATATTGCCTCGTATATTTTCTCTCTGTAAATGAGATGCACTATGAAAAGCTAGAAATTGTAAGGTCCTTTAGGTCACTCGATTCAGCTGTCTCACCGCAAGACTGTTCTTCAGGAACCATGGACAGGTCTCATAAAGTTTCCCTTTAATAATCCAGTCTAGCCTCTTTGATCTTTTTAGTCAGGAAGAGTTTTCCTCTCGTTGACCTGAATTTTTCTCAGTAATTGCTCTGGATGAGAATGAGAAAGATATTGGCAAATTATTGTCACCCCATAACTCTCTTTTATCTAGACTAAGTAATCCTATGGCCTTTAGATCTCTTCTTTATATTCACTACACAACCCTGGAATCACTTTACATGGATTTTTATTACTTCTTTGAAAATATTCAACTGGTTCTTATTTATTAAATATGTAGAGATTCTGATTATAGAGTGATGCATTGCTACCATTATTTTAAAACTCTTTCCCCTAAAGTCAGTAGTTGCTTTTTGTTTTGTTTTTTAAACCCGTAGGATAAGGCATTGGACCATAAGGTCGATGTGAACCACAAGGTCGTCTATTCAAATTCAGCAGCTGCTTCTTGGAAACCCTATACAGGGTTGCTACGAGTTGAAACCAATAGGATGACAACAACAACAACAACACACAGATTGTATAAGTACAATGAAAAGATATAGTCCTGACACACACCTTTCCTGATTTTAGATCATTCAGTATCCCCTTGTTCTGTTCTAGCAACTGCCTCTTTGTCTACGTACAGATTCCTCACGAGAACAGTGAAGTGTTTCAGAATATCCATTCTTCTAAATGTTATACATAGTTTGCTATGATACACACAGTCAAATGCCTTTACATAGTCAATAAAGTACAAGTAAACTTCTTTCTGGTACTCTCTGCTTTCAGTCAAGATACATCTGATGTCACCCATGATATCCTTTGTTTCACATCCTCTTCAGAACCCAGGTTGAAATTCTGGCAGCTGCCTGTTAATGTACAGCTGAAATTGTTCTTAAATTATCCTCAGCAAAATTTTACTTGATGTGATATTAATGGTATTATTCGATGATTTCCATATTCTTTTGGATCACCTTTCTTTGCAATAGGCACAAATATAGTTATTTTCCAATCAACTGGCCTGGTAGCTGTCTTCCAAATTTCTTGGCATAAATGAGTCCCTCCAATGCTGCATTAATTAGTTGAAAGATTTCAATTTGTGTTCCATCAATTCCTAAATCCTTGATTTTCACCAATACCTTCAGTGCAATTTGGACTTGTTCCTTCAATACTGTCTTAGACTGGGTTCTCTAGAGAAGCAAAACCCATGAAGCTTTTATAAGCATATAAAGTGTAGTTTATATCAAGGAAATAACTCACAGGGTTGCAGAGGTGGACAAGTCCCAAGTCAATGGGGTCACATAAATGAAATTGGCATGTCAGATGGCAGGCAGACAGGTTGGGCAGGTATGATGACAGTCTACTGATGACTCCCAAGGTCAGGCAGACAATAAAGCAGGCCATGGGCTCAAGGCCAAAGAACTTGGTGTCAGATGAAAAACCAAATGCAGGATCCAAACCCAGCAGAAAGCAAACAAGTTTTGCCCTAGTGTCCAATATACTGGAAGCAGGCCACACCTCTGAGGAAAATTCTTCTCAATTGCTTAATACTCGTAGCAGATTTCATCATTTGATTGTTGTTAAGTGCCATCAAGTCAGTTCTGACTCATATCAACCCTGTATAGGGTTTCTGAGGCTATAAATCTGCATGGGAGCAGAAAGCCTCATCTTTCTTCCATGGAACAGCTGGTGGGCTCCAACTACCACTGATCTTGCAGTTCAAACTGCCCTTTCGGTCCACTGCTGATCCTACAGCACCACACCAGGATCCCAGCATGAGGCGATTATATTAGATCTCTTTGTGCCAAACCACTGAGAATTCTGGCCCTATCAAGTTGACACAACACTTTGACTATCACAAATGCCATTGGTCCTTCATCTGAACATTGACCAATTCTTTTTGGTAGAGTAACTCTGTATTCCTTCCTTCTTTTTAAAATTCTTCCTGCATCATTCAATGTTTTGCCTTAAATATTGAACCCTTTAAGATTGCAAACTGAAGCTTGAATTTTTTTTTTTTTTTTTTAAGTTTTTTCAGCTTCAGAAATGCTGAGTGTTTTCTTCCCTTTTAGTTTTCTAACTCCAGGTCTTTGCACATTT
>NW_006408595.1:7409501-7415960 GCF_000296735.1 Chrysochloris asiatica
CTTTTCTTCCCCGAGCTTAACTGTATTCATGTCATTATGGTCAACCCTACTTTGAGGAGGCATTTGTTTCCCCAGTCGCATTCTGAGTGCCTTCCCACCTTCCAGTCCTGTATCTGACAGTGTTTCTCTGCTATTCATAGAGTTTTCATAGAGTAAAGCTTTAGCTTTAGCTTCTCTATATTCAAGAACAAGTTTCAGTCTCTTCTGATACCCATATTATTATTTTTTTCTTTCTTTCTTCCTGTCTTTTAAATAAAATGATCTTTTGCTTTCTTCATGCATGATGTTCTTGATGTCATTCCTCAGCTTCTCTTGTCTTTGATCATTTGTGTCTAATGTACCAAATCTGTTCTTGAGATAGTCTCTAAATTCAGGTGGGTTATGTTCAAGCTATATATTGGCTCTTTTGCACTTATTTTAGTTTTCTTTACCTTCAGCCTGAACTTGCATATGAGTAGTTTATAATCTGTTTCACAGTCAGCCCTTGGTTTTACTGTGGCTGATGTTACTCAATTCTCCATCTTGTCCTCCCACCGATGTATTCAATTTGATTCCTGTATTCCATTTGGTGAGGTCTACATGTATGTTGTTAAGTGCTATAGAGTCGATTCCAACTCATAGCTACCCTGTATAGGGTTTCTGAGAAGCAGCTGGCAAGTTTGAATCACCGATCTTACAATTCAAACTGACTTTTCATTCCCGTGCTTATCCATTGTACCACATCAGGACTCCTAGGTCTGCATGTATGTTCACCATTTATGTTGAATAAAGCTCGATCTTGCAAAATTCTATCATGTAATCTATAGCACCATTTCTATCACCAAGGACATATTTTCCAACTAACAGTCCTTACTCTTTTTTCCAAGTTTTACATTCCAATCATCAGGATTTAGCAATGCATCATGATTGCATGTTTGATCAATTTCAGACTGAAGACACTTGCAGAATTCTTCAATTTCATCACTGGCTTTAGTGGTTGGCAAATAGATTTGAATAATAGTGGTATTAGCTGGTCTTCCTTGTTGTTGTTGTTAAGTAGCGCCATCAAATCAGTTCCAACTCATAGCGATTCTATAAAGTTCTGCAGAGTTCCCAAGGAGTGATTGGTGGGTCTGATCCACCAATCTTGCAGTTAGCAGACTGTGCTTATCCTAAAACACCACACAAGTTCTTCCTTGTAAGCATATGGATATTATTCTATCACAGACAGCATTGTACTTCAAGACAGACATTAAATGTTCTTTTTGATGATGAATGTGATGTCGTTCCTCTTCAGTTTATTGTTTCAGAGTGCACCATATGGTTGTCTAATTCAAAATGTCAATATCAGTCTGTTTCAACTCACTAATGCCTGGGATATTAATCCTTATATATTTAATTTCATTTTTGACAATTCTTACTTCGTACATTGCACATTCTGATTATTAATGGGGGTTTTCAGCTGTTTCTTCCCATTTTGAGCAAATGAAGTTTCTAAATGTTTTGTTCTGTTCATGTCATTGATGTCAACTCTAGTTTGAGGAAAGAGCTCTTCCCCAGTCTTAAAACTGAGGAACCCATCTTCCAACACTATATCTGAAAATGTGTTGCTGCTGGTTATAAGGTTTTCAGTGTCTAACCATTCAGAAATGGTTCGCCTCTTCTTCTTCCTAATCTTTCTTAGCCTGGAAGCTCTGCTGAAACCTGTCCACCATGGGTATTGTTGTTGTTGTTAAGTGCCATCAAGTCAATTCCTACTCATTGTGACCCTGTATAGTGTTTCTGAGGAGCAGAAACTAGTGGCTTGAACTGCTGATTTTGTGGTTTGTAATCTAGTGATGATCCTATAGTGCCACACTGGGAGTTCTGCGTGACCTTCATTGTTTTTTAAAAAATACCAGTGGCATACTCTGAAAGTATGCTCTGAAAGGGATCACATTAGAAGGTCCCAGATAGAGTGTGAGAAAATGTGGAACAAAACACAAAATTGTTAATAAAACAAAACAAAAATTGGACTCACTAGTCAGAAAGAGACCAGAGGAACCTGAGAATGTGGGCTTAGACCACCTGTCAGGTCTAGAAAGTAACTTACCCTAATGGCCCAATTAAAGTATGCTCACCGTGGAATGGTCAGTCATTCATAATCAAAAGGACAACATTTACTGAAGGACAAAGTTGAGAAGCAATGGAATGGAGTGTGGAATGGAAACAGGAACCACAGGGAGCAATTGGGCTAACTGTAGTTGCATGGAGGGGATTGCAATCATTGAAATGAAGCAGAGTTTATGATTTGTTGAATGTAAAACTGGTATCCTCTCTGTAAACCTTCACCAAATTTATAACAAGAAGTTAAAACAAAACCAAAAAACAATGTCATAGCAGCAACACACAAACCACTACAGTCTGGCAAACTGATAGGCAAGTGGTGGGTATTTTAGTATCAAAACATGGAATCTCAAATGGAAGTGAGAATCATCTAGAAGAAAATATCCTTGTCATCCAGAAATGAATGCAATGATGCATAGGACTTGTGTTTCATCTTTTGTGAAGGTCAGGCTTGTTTTCAGTTGAATGAAATTGAATTGAACCTGATTAGGTAGAAATGCAATGCCATTGTCATTCATTGGGAAATTTCCTTGGGCAAATCCTTGGTAAAGGATTGTTTATGGATATTGAAGCACTCTGTCACATGTTTCTCCTGCAGAGCAGCTGGTAGGTCAGATGACAAACCTTTCATTGATCAGCTGAGTGTGTACCCACTGTACCACCAGGGCTCCTAAGTCCTAATGAGAGTGATGCCACAACATCTAGATGAATACCAGATAAACCACCCATCAGCTGAGTATTTTTTACATAAAGTTAAACATTTTGATGCTTTCAATATTTCAAATGTTTACATTTGTAGATAAACAAAAATGATTCATTAAGCTTTCAACTTTTAATCCAGAGGTTTGTCTTAGTGGTTTTAGAGTAGACTAGAAAAAGCCCAAGCCACCATTTGTATTAACCCCCAAGCTAATGCAAAATAAAGCTAATTAGTTTAAACATTGAGCCACTGAATTAAGCTCTGCTTCTATAATTCAGACAGTTTCATCAAATGTGTTTCTGGAATAACATCAAATCACTTCAATTTAATGACAGTTTCATGGATTTTCATGACAAGAAAATGACTAGTTAAAATGTACCTAAACATGATTTATTTATCATTACAGTTTTGTAAGCTAAAGCAAGTTTAGGTGTGAGTTGATGATAAAACATAAACAAATATGTTCTCAAACACAAACCTCCATCAAATCAACAAAGAAAATTCAGATTTTGCAAAATTAATCTTTAGCTCCAAGTGATCATATATTAAATGGAAACTGATAATTAGAAATGAAGACAATTTAGGATTTCACAAAATATAGATTCTGAAATTCCTACAAACCAAATCATGCTAATTCTTTTGACTTATCTATAAATGTTTAAGAAAGCTGATGGTGCTGTAGGATAGGCACTGGACTGCTAACCACAAGGTCAGTAGTTAAACCCACCAGCTGCTCCACAGGAGAAAGATAAGACTAAAGCTCCTATAAAGATTCGCAGCCTCGGAAACCCTATACAGGGTCACTATAAGTTGGAACCAGTTTGATGGCATGTAACAACAACAATTTAGATAATTCAGTGATGAACCTTTTTAGCTACCTTGGAGTAATAATTTGACTATGAATTGTTATTTTAACTTTATAAAAGCAAGTCTTCATTACTTTCTGTAAAAGATACTGAAACTGTGGTTGTATGTTGTTGTTGTTGTTGTTAAGTGCTGTCGAGTCAGTTCCGACCCATAGTGACCATGTACAGGGTTTCCGAGGGTGTAAATCTTTACAGGAGTAGAAAGCCTCATCTTTCTCCCATGGAGCAGCTGGTAGTTTCAAACTGCTGATCTTAAGGTTCGCAGCCCGATTCGGTTGTATGTACTCAATAAAAATTAATCTTTACAGAAAGTTTCTGTTGCCGAGGATATTTCTACATATGTATTTATTTGTATGTGCTGCAAATATCTCCATGAATATAATAGAACATACAGAGGCCCAACTATGAAAACTATCTTAGCCTTGAGGAAATGAGTCACTGGGCATGGGGGCTCAGGACCATAGTCTTGAGGGCCAACAAGGTCAATTGACATAACATAATCTGCAAAGACAATATTCTACATTCTGCTTGGGTGAGCAATGACTTGGGTCTTAAAAGCTTGTAAGTAGCCATCTCTAGTGCAACTTGGTCTCTTTCTGACCAGAACAAACAAGAGTGAAAAAAATCAAAGACGTAGGAAACAATTAGTCCAAAGGGCTAGTGAACCACGTGAACCCCAGCATTCAAGATCCTGAGACAGGAAAACTAGATGGTGCCTGACTACCACTGTTGACTACTTTGAAAGAGATCACAACAGGAGGTCCTAGATAGAGTCGTAGGCAAATGTGGGACAATACTTAAAATAATTTAAAAAACCAAGCTTATTGGTTTGATAGAGAGCTGAGACTATGACCCTTAGTCACCCTTCATATCTGGAACTGAACTCACCACCCTGGCTCAATTTCCAAACAATTGTTAGGTGTTATTGAGTTGTTTATGACTCATAGCCGCCCTAGCACAACAGAAGGAAACACTGCAAGCTGTTAACCCATGTGGCTGCTAACTGAAAGGTTAGAAGTTCAAGTTCATCCAGTCGTGTCTTGGAAGAAAGACTGGGAAACTACTTTCTGAAAAACCAGTCATTGAAAACTTTATGGAGTACCGTTCTACTTTGACACAAATGGTTTGTCTATATGGGTTAGAATTGATTTGACAGAAATGGGATAGCTACCTGGTGGTGCTGTAGGATAGGCATTGGACTGTTAACCACAAGATCAGCAGTTCAAACCCATTAGGCACGTAACAGGAGAAAGAAGAGGTTTTCCACTCCCATAAAGATGTAAAGCCTTAGAAACTGTACAGAGGGTCACTATGAGCTGGAATTGACTCTACAGCAGTGGGTTTGATTTAGGGTTAGGTAGCTATCAACAGGTCCTGTATTCCTTATTTCTTATATACTAACCAGTTGATACATTTTCTACTATAACTTTATGACTAATTGTCTACTTGCATTTATGCTTCTTGCCATAAACTTCAACCATAAACTCTTTGTCTACTGTTGTTAAGTGTCTTGCAACTCATATCGATCCTCTCTCTACACAACAGAGTGAAACACTTCCCGGTCCTGCTACATCCTTACAATTGTTGCTATACTTGAGCCCATTGTTGTTGTCACTGTGTCAATCCATCTCCTTGGGAATCTTTCTCTTTTTTGATGACCCTCCACTTTATCAAGCATGGTGTACTTCAAGAATTGATCCCTCCTGATAACATGTCCAAAGTATGAGAGACAAAAAAAAAAAAAAAAAAACTCACTGTCTTGGCTTCTAAGGAGCATTCTGTCTGCACTTCTTCCAACACATATTTGTTTGTTCTGCTAACTTTTTTAGGTGCATCTTATTTCTCAAACTGTTATCTTTGCTCTTGAACACTTTAAAGAGGTCTTTTATAGCAGGTTTGCCTCATGCAATATATCTTCCATGAGCATTGATTATGAATTCAAGCAAATTGAAATCTCTGAACAACTTCAGTCTTTCTTCCGATTTTCCCAGTTGAACATTGCGGTTCAATCCATAGTGAAGGTTTACTAATACTTACTAGTAAAGTCTTGATATTCATTAGTAAGTATTTCAAGTCCTCTTCACTTTCTGTAAGCAAGATTGTATCATCTATATATCACAGGTTGTTACTGAATCTTCTTTACATGTTGATGCCACATTCTTTTTTGTTATAATCCTAGTGAGATAAATAGAATTTAATAATATTTATCAAGGAATGCTTGTAGAGCATGCAGCTTTACTATTCCTCTAAAATAATCTAAATTACGCCCTATATCAAATCAGATTACAATTTTGGAAAATGAGTTACTTGCTGAGTTTATTGGTAGCATTTCATTTTAGGATATATTGGGGGTGCATTTCAAGAAAATAAGTGTTTGAAATTTATTGTTTTAATAGTTTTAAGGAAGGCATTTTTTCCTCATTATGTCATTTTTGTGAGAATAATGCAAAAAATTGTTCTTTAGTCTTGATTTAAGAAGACGAAGCTATAGCTCATCTGGTCATTGGCTTGTGGTGATGCAGTGGTTTACCACTTGCCTTCTAACTAAAAGCTCAGCAGTTTGAACCCACCAGCTGTACTGCAGGAGAAAAAAGTGGTTTTCTACTTCTGAAAAAGTTTACAGCCTTAAAAACCCTATAGAGCAGTTCTACTTGACCTTGCAGTCTTGCTATGAGTCAGAACCAAGTTGTTTATTTATTTATTTATTTATATTTTTTATGGGAGCCTTGTAATATTTGAACATTTTGTATTTCTCTCTTTTTGTTGTTGTTGCTAGAAAGCTCAGAGCCACATTTTAATTCATATCTA
>NW_006408595.1:7422936-7426647 GCF_000296735.1 Chrysochloris asiatica
GTGGTTCTTTTCTTTTTTCTTATTTATATGGTGGATAATGGTGATTGTTTTTCTAATGTTGAATCATCCTTGCATCCCTGATATGAATCCCACTTGATCATGATGTATTATCTTTTTGATGTGTTGCTGAATTCTGTTGGCTAGGATTTTGTTGAGAATATTTACATCTATGTTCATGAGGGATATTCGTCTATAGTTTTCTTTCTTAGTAGCGTCCTTCCCTGGTTTTGGTATGAGGGTTATATTTGCTTCATAAAATGTATTAGGAAGTTTCCCATCCCCCTCTATATTCTGGAATAATTTGAGTAGGATAGATGACAGCTCTTCCCTGAATGTTTGGTAGAATTCACCTGTGAAGCCATCTGGGCCCTGGACTTTCTTTGGTTGGGAGTCTTTTGATGACTTAGTAGATTTCTTTTTTTGTTATGGGTCTGTTCAGGTTTTCTACTTCACGTGTCTTCCAGCTCACTGGTTCTTCCTTCCATCTCATCTATTCTACTCCTCTGCCCTTTCAAAGAGTTTTCTATTTCTGCCATTTTGTTGTTGATTGTTTGGACCTCTTACTGTAGGTTTTGGAGTGTTACCAATGCTGTATCTATCTTGTTTGATTGTTCCTGTAGCGCTTTTCTGACTTCTTCCTTATTTTTCTCAACTCCATTGTAAAGTATTTTGAAACATTTTATAATCATTTTTCTGAATTCTTTCTCAGGCATTTCCAGTGCTTGCCTGCCTTCCAGAATGGAGTCCAGGTCTACTTCTAGGTCGTTTGTCTCAGATATTTTATTTTTTTCTGGACATGTGCTGATATGGTCATCTGCTTTTGCTTCTTAGACATGTTTAATGTGTATCTCTGACCCTTATACTTAAATGAGTATGTATTTTGGTACTTTTTTATGCTTTCTGATTGCTTCCAGGAAGATGTGATGGGGTGTGGTCTTCCCTTTTCCCTCTTCTTATTGCGTAACTCAGAGTAACTTTCACAGGTGTTGCCTGTTTCCCTGGTAAATCACAGCTGGTATTGGTTCTTGCCTGGGTTTTGGTATTTCATAAGGTGTGATTACAGCTTGGCTTTTTGGCAGTGGTTGCTGACTCTTCTCTTGTAATATAGGGGGACAAAGAGTCCTCCAAAAGCAGAAGGGAGGCTGTGTAGCAGCCAAACAACAGCCGTTGGGTAAAAAACAAAAACAAAGTCAGAATCAGAAGCAAAAACAAAAATGGGAGAAAGAGGAAAAATGGAAAGAAAGAAAGAAAGAAAAAAAATATATATATAAAATAAAACCAGAAGAAAATAATGCAATACTAGCAAAAACAAGACTAAATATAGCAGTCTTTAATCACAAAAAAGGAGAGTGGGGCGGAGATGAAAAAGAGGAAGAAGAAAGAAAAAAGAAGAAGAAGAAAAAAAATCTGTAGCTTAATATAAGTACTTCTTTAATGTCCTTACTCTCTTTCAGTCACTTCTGCCCTCCTCTCTCTATTGTTAGGTGCTGTCGAGTCAATTCCAACCCATAGCGACCCTGTAGAGGGTCTCTGAGGAGCACTTGGTGAGCCCAAACCACTGACCCTGAAGTTCAAAACGCTTTGCAGTGTGGCACCTCAACCCACAGTGCTATGCCGGGACTCCTCTCAAACCAGTGGAAAAAAAAAAAAGCAAACCAAATAGGACACACATCCACATCTCCCGTATAGGGTTTCTGTGGAGCAGCTGGTTAGCTTGAACCAAATAGTCTGCACATCCGCATCTCCTGTATAGGTTTTCACGGAGCGGCTGTTTAGCTCCGTGAAGGGTTTCGGAGGAGTGGCTGGTGAGCTTGAACCACCGACCTTGCAGTTCAAAAGAATTGGCACCGTGACGCCTTAACCCACAATGCTACACCAGCACCCCTCTCAACCCAGTGCAAAAAGGCTGACCAAATCCGCGTCTCAGCTTGGGCTGAGTGTGTGTGAGTTCCTGGCATAGGAAACTGCCATTGGTGAGGGGTGGATCATGGCCACTAGGCTAAGCCCCTACCTCTATTAACCCGAATGTAGGTGGGCAAACAGTGAGCGCACCTATTACCCTACACCAAAGAAAAAAATAAAATCGGAACCACACAAAATCGGCAGAGTATACTGTCCACCTTTTTTTTCTCTTTCTTTTCCAAGGTTCCCGCAGGGTGCCTCCGCCGTGTCTCTGGGGCTCCTATTTCATCCCTACGCCTGGATTCGCCCAGTATGTGGGCTTAGGCCTCCGTGCCTGGCCGGCAGATCCAAAAGTACGCGATTTCCCGCCTCAGCTCCAAATTTGAGGCTATAAGCCCTCAAACCTTTAAACTATTCCTATCTCTGTGGGTCCAAGCCTTGGAGCCCCGTCCTGCCTCTTTCTTGCCTGGAATTCTGAGTTATTGCTGACGGTGACCTTCACTACACCTTCACCCTAGCTGCCATCAAGCCCCGCCTCTCAACAACATATATTTAAATGATACTTAGCTTTTTGCTTTACTGCCCTTATTCCTTTTATCCCAAATACTTACGTCTAGTTAAAATTCTTTGTGGAAGGAAGTAGTATTTAACAATAAAAGTAAGCAGAAATCCAACCAGAAAATGCTAACTATAGCAAGAGAAAGTAATATGAGATTTAGAAAACTTATTTATAATAAAGTCACACTCAGGTTGATTTATGCTGGAATTATTTGTTTTAAAACATGAAGTCACTGATGGTGTACTCTTTCATGCTTTTGTCTTTAATGTGTTCTTTTCTACAGGTGCCTTTCCAAAACTGGCTTAACAATGTAAAGACTTGCCTTTTTGAAAAATTAAAAGCCTTTCTCAGAGGCAGATCCCACCCATTGCCTGCCTTCTCTTGTTGGTGAAAGAAGTATCTGCATTCACGGTCTCCATTATCTCCTTTTCTCTTTCCAGTCCGCTGAAACTATCCTACGGGAAGTCAGCAATGATTTCCTTCACACTAAATCTCATGAATATTTCTTACCCTTTGACTCACAGGGCTGTCAATTCTTCTTTCTCAGAATATGACATTCCTATGGAGTCCTGAAGGACCTCTGGGAGCATAGTGGTTACGAATTGGGCTGTAAACCTCAAGGTTAGCAGTTCGAAACTACCAACTGTTCCACAGGAGAAAGATGAGGCTTTCTGCTCAGGTAAAGATTTACAGCCTCGGAAACCCTGTACAGGGTCGCTATGAGACGGAACCAACTCCATGGCATGTAACCACCACCATGGAGTCCTGGTATGGCAGTGTGGGTTAATGCCTGGACTGCAAAGTCTGTTTGAACCACATGGTTGGAGTTTCAAACTCACCAGCTGCTTCATGGAAACACTATACTGGGTCGTTGTAGGTCAGAACTGACTCAAAGGCACTTAACAACAACAACATGAGTCCTTGATGTCCTGTTGTGGTGTTGCAGGCTAATGCTCTGGACCATAAGATTGGTTTGAATTGCAACGTTGGCAGTTCAAACTTACCAGTCACTCCTCAGAAACCCTATACACGGTCACTATAATTCAGAGATGACTGGACAGCATTTAACAACAACAACAACAACAACAACAACAGGGAGTCCTTAATACCAAACATCCCTGGAATTTTTTCTTATTCTTCCTTCTCAGCTTCTTTTGCAGACTCCTCTAACTCCATCTTTCCTTTAAACAGTTAGTATCTTCTTTTCATTCTAGCCTTACATCTGGTGTAGTCTCATTGATCTCTTCATT
>NW_006408595.1:7427212-7464243 GCF_000296735.1 Chrysochloris asiatica
ATTGATGGACTCGGGGGTGGCAGCGGTGGTGAGGTTGGCCCAGGATCGAGCATTGTTTCGTTCTGCTGTGCATGGGGTCGCTATGAGTTGGTTCCACCTCGATGGCACCTGACAATAACAACAACAATAAAAGATTAATTTCATAATAAAAGATTATTTTCCTAATAAAATACTTATGTGTTATGCTTAATTAGTTTTTAAAAAATGTTTTATTGTGAATTATGTGATAGTTTACATGGGAGAACATTAGCTTTACATTCATCCTATCATATATTGTTTCATTGCCATGGTTACAATCCCCTCCATGCATCATCAACAAACCCTGCAAGCCTGCCCCCAGTCGTTTATCTCCTAATTTTTATCTGGACATGGACAATCCTGATCTTAACTATCAGAATATCTAGACATGGTCATCTAAATATTTTGCAAGCAATTCAGACTCAGTAGCTTTCAAATAGTGGCATCAGGAGGGTTGGCATTACCCAGTGTGGTAATCATAGTGCTATGGTAAACCATGGATCTCCTCCTATACCAGACCATACAAAATCCTCAACAATGCTTATTATCAATTTTAATCATAGGCCAATATGTGATAAATATAGTTGTAGAGTTTAGATTGTTTAAATGTAATATTTCTTAGATTACATGAATACTGACAATAAAATTATTTTATAAGACTTTTCTACATTAAATTACATTATTAGTTACATTATTATTCATTGAATGCAAGGCTTTTCTCCTTTAATTACTATTTCATTCTCAAAAACGTTATTGATGTAGGTTCACTAATATTAATTACAACAGTATTGTAGCTAAAACACCAGAAAAGTTGACACAATCAGCTGCTATGAAAACACCAGCAGAAGCAGAAACAACAGCTAGTGCTTGCAGATGAAGCATCCTTATAATTGGGCGATATTGACAGCTCTGGCCAGAGATCATTGGAAGGTTCAAAAAGGAAATCAGCATTGAGTTTTAGCCTTGTAGGTATAAATCCATACATGTAAGCTGAGCTTATGAAAAAGAAATGTTATTATAGCTAACCACGGAAACATTTTTATTAAAAAATAGTAAATTTCTGCTGAAACACTACACAACACTTTGATAGTTCATTTTGCAGTCAGCAGGGTCACCCAGCGTGTTCTGCACCTCAGCACCCTTCTCTCAAACTCAGCTTTTCATCTTGGTCTCTCCCCATGGGTCTCTTCCTTCTGTTTTTCCTGCTTTGAGAATGATGCCATCAGAGGATCGCTGCAAACTCCCAACATCTAGGAGACTGATTTCCTCCCCTCTCTTGCTACATCCAAACAACCACCAAGTCTTGGTGATATAATCTTGAATTTGTCTGCTTTCCACATAAGCCTCTTCATCCTGACCACTACCATCATAGCCTGATCCTATCATATATGGTCTTTACTTTCTTGTTCACCTTAAAATACCCTGCCCTTCACATAGTGCCAGGAACATTGTAAGTGACCAAAAATATTTCTTAAATAAGAAATGAGTAAATAAACTAATTTTTAGAAATTGAAAATCATTAAGAAATAAAAGAAATGGAATCTGGATTTAAAATAACACCTTCGTGCTATGAGTATACAATTTGTCTTAACTAGCCAAATGAGTCCAATACTTTCCACATAAAATTGTTTTTGGACCATCAGTGTAAGAAATGAACACTTAGAAATGTATTTTCTAATAACTTCAGGAGACTGTTCCTCCACGTTTTATGTCAGAAAGTGCTATACAATGAGGAATTTAGTCATATAAGCCTTTGGCTGAAATTTTACATACAAACATTTAATGTAAGAAAACATCAAAATGAAGAAACAGTTTATGAATTGAAAGCAACATAAGACATTATGTACTATTAGCAGTTAGGGAAGCAAGAAACAAATTCCTAAATATTTCAGAAACCTACTTATAAAGTTCATGGTGAGATTGACTCTTTAATGTATTCTAATTGCAAAAGTAAGTCCAACTTCTGTTTAGTGATAAAATTCCCATTGTTCTACATGCATGTGCTCATAATGAGGCAACAAAGAGTGTGGGTAATTGGGTAGCTCTTTGGAAAATTGAATCCTGATAATATCTTTCTCTGGTAATTAGTAACTGGATGCTCTACTTTCCCAAGGCACTACTTTCACAAAATTTGCTCTACAAAGCAGTGCTCACATGTGATATTCAGCCTTTCTGGCCATTACATGCTATGGGTCTTTAAGGACTGAGAAAGGGAAAAGACTTCTGTGATCTATTTACAGAAGGCTGGAATTTCTCCTTCCCATTTTGCTCATACTACAGAGTTCTGGTGTGGCGTCGTGGGCTAATGCATCGGATTGCAAAGTCATTTGAACTGCAAGGTCGGTGGTTCAAGCTCACCAGCTGCTCCTTGGAAACCCTGTACAGGGTCACTATGGGTCAGAATCGACTCAAGGGCATTTAACAACAACAACAACAACAGATCTGTATATGTTTTTCCTGGTATGCAAGAGAATTTGGGAAGTTCTATTTTGTTACTTTGGGTGAATATTTCATTGTGACACTATTGCCAGGGAAGGGTATAGCGTAAAGGGAAGTAAATGAAAGATTTACAGCCAGGGTGCTGTTTAGAGATTGGTGTTCAGAGATTGATCTCTCCTGTGGTGCTCACCCCTGTGGATATCTTGGGAGACAGAACAAAAGGCAAGATACGAGTTTTAAAAAGTCATCACAGTAAATGTTGTTAATAAAACGTGTTGTTGTTCTCGACCTTTAGAAAGTTTATGTTGATTTGGTCTTATACCAAATGAACTCATTAACTATAAAGTTAGGGTTGTTTAGACATTGGGTGGGCAGATTTCCAGTAACCACTGGACGTTTGCATTTTTTAGTTGCTGGAGATTCCTTTGACCTTGGTGAAAGCCAAAAGAGAGGAAACAGAATTCAAGGAGGCAGAACTTAAAAATGAAAAACACATGATATAAGAGCTCTCCGTGGAATTAAAGCTTGGATTACTGACTGGGAATGTGGTGGTGTTTGCTCTTACACAGCTTGGTCTGATCACATGCAATAGTCATGATGAAAAAGAAGTCATGTACAATTTCTTACATATTTTCCCAAAATATAAACATATTTTGATCACATATGCATGTCTGAAGTGTTCTGTGAATTTGTTAATAGGTGCTAAGTTCACATGTGTCTTTCATTTTGTCCATTTCAAGACATCAAATTAAAAGGCCATTGGTTCCTATGATCCTTCTATATAGTATAAGGGAAAGCTTGTATAATAAAAGGCATGCATTTACAATTTAGATAGGGAAGATTTGTTACAGGTGGCTCTGGCTGCCTTGTAGCCGAGGATATTTGTATTAAAATTTCTTTCATTGTTAACTAACATTCACTGTCTTGCATGATGATGGTGGTGGTGGTGGCAGTGTGTCGTGGAGTCGGTTCCCACTCACAGTGACCCTGCACAAGGTTTCAGAGGCTATAAATCTTTATGGGAGCAAAAAGCCACATATTTTTCCTGCAGAATGGCTGGTAGTTTTGAAATGCTGGCCTTGAGGTTAGCAGCCTGACTCATAACCACTCTGCTAGAAAACAAGTAAATTACCTAAACAAAAATTAGTCTGCTTAAATTAAATTTTTTAAATTAATCTAAGATAAATGTTCATAGCCACTGAAAACCTATGGAGCAGTCCTCCTTTGACACACATAGGTGGGCCATGAATCCGAGTTAATTCTACCGCACTGGTTTGGTTTATATAAAGCCCCAGCTATAAGCATTTTGTGTACTTTGCATGCCTTCTTATCTTACTGAGTCCTCATAGTTCCACAGGGGGTGGGTGGGGGAAGTGTTATCATCACTGTCATTTGTCAGAGTAGGATGCTAAGGACCAGAAAGGGAATGTGACCTAGTTTAGAAGGGGCAGAGCTGGGGCTAGAACCCAATTCTCCTCATCTTCTCATCCCATCTTGAAGGCTTTCAACCCCATCTACATGGAGCCAGAGACACATCCTCATCATCCCTGCTCAGTAGGAAAAGATCAAGTGGATCAGACCAACTGGGTCAGATAGTACAGTGAATCCATATTTTGAGAGTCCCTGGGTTGTGCAAATGGTTAATATGATTGACTATTACCCTAAAAGTTGATGGTTCAAACCTATCCAAAGGCACCTGGAAAGACAGATCTGGTGATCTGTTTGGAAAGATTATCTACCTTGAAAACTCCATGCAGCAGTTCTACTTTACACAGATCAAGTCGCCATGAGTCTGAATGGATTCAATAGCAACTAATGACAACAACCCAATTTAGAATTTCACCCAGATCTTCTGGATTTCCTCATTAGACTTCTCTGTTTTCCTTTCCTTTCATAGTTTTTATCTCCTAACATACTGCTCCTTCTAACATACAGCTAGAGAATACAAAGTCAAATATTATAATGTGCAAAGACTTGAAGCTAGAATATAAAAAAGGAAGAACTCACTTAACATTTCTCAAGGTGAGGAAATTGAAGTAAAAATTGGAAGCCTTGACTTGCAATATTGAAGGGTTCTATGGGCAAAATATTGAATGATGCAGAAAGCATCAAAACAAGATGGAAGAAATATACACAGTCATTGTACCCAAAAGAAATGGTAGATGTTCAACCATTTCAAGAGGTAGCATATGATCAAGAGCCAATGATACTGAAGAAAAGTCCAAGATATATTGAAGACATTGACAAAGGAGAAGGCTCTAGAAACAGATGGAATACAAATTGAAATCTTTCAATAAACTGAAGAAGCACTGGAGGCACTCACTCATCTTTGCCAAGAAATTTGGAAGACAACTACTTAGCCAATATACTGGAAGAGATGCATATTTGTGCCCATTCCAAATAAAGGTGATCCAATGAAATGTAGAAATCACTGCAAGTATTATTAGTATCACATGCAAGCAAAATTTTATTAAAGATAACTTAAAAATGACTATAACCATACTTTAAGAGAGAATTTCCAGAGGTTCAAGCCAGTTTGAAAGAGGCTATGGAATGAGGAATGTCATTGCTGACATCAGATGGATCTTGTCTGAAAGCAGAGAGTAGCAGAAAGATGTTTATCTGTGTTTTATTGACTATGCAAAGGCCTTTAATTGTGTGTATCATGACAAACTATGGACAGCATTGTGTACAATGAGTATTCTGGAGCACTTATTGTGTTCATGAGGAACTTGTACATATAGACCAGGAGGCAGTTGATTGAAAAGAACAAGGGAATACTAAATGATCTAAAATTAAGAAAGGTGTGTTCCAGGGTTGTATTCTTTCCACTATACTTATTCAATCTGCATGCTGAGCAAATAAACTAAGAAGCAGATTACATAAAGAAAAACAAAGCATCGGGATTGGAGGAAGACTCATTAACAAGCTGCCATAGGCAGATGATGCAATCTTGTTTGTTAAAAGTGAAGAGTCTTTAAAGTACTTACTGATGAAGATCAAAGACTACAGCCTTCGGTATGGGTTGCTCCTCAATGTCAAGAAAACAAAAATCCTCACCACTGAATCAGTAAAGAACATCACTATAAATGGAGAAAAGCTTGAAATTGTCAAAGACTTCATTTTTCTTGGATCAACCATCAACATTCATGGAAGCAGTAGTCAAGAAATCAAATGAGATATTTCATTAGGCAAATTTTCTGCAAAAGGCCTCTTTAAATTGTTAAAAAGCAAAGATGTTAGTTTAAGAACTAAGATTCACCTGACCCAAGCCATGGTATTTTCAATAACCTCATATGCATGCAAAAATTGGGCAGTGAATAAGGAAGACAGTAGAAGAATTGATATATTTGAGCTATGGTGTAGGAAGAGAATATTACAAGTACCATGGACTGCCAAAAGAGCAAATCTATATTGGAAGAAGCACAGCCAGAATGCTCCTTGGAAGCCAGGATGGACAGACTTCGTCTCTCATACTTCGGACATACTGTCAAGAGGGACCATATCTTGGAGAAGGAGATCATGTTTGGTGAAATGAAGGTTGGTGAAAAAGAGGAAGACCCCCAGTGAGATGGATTGTCATAGTGGCAGCAATGGGCTCAAATGTAGCAACAATTGTGAGGTTAGTGCAGGACTAGGCAATGTTTCATTATGTTGTGCATAGGGTCTCTATGAGTTGGTATACTGACTCAGTGGCAACTAACAACAACAACAGACATACTAATATGCTTCTGAGATACTTAGGAGTCCTACGGCCACTGTAGGATAAACACAGGACTACTAACTTCAATGTCAGCAGTTTAAACCCACCAGATGTTCTGCAGAAGAAAGATCAAGCTTTCTGCTCCCTTAAAGTTTTATAGTCTTGGAAACCCTGTATGGGGTAGCTATGATTCAGCATAGACTCCATGGCAGTGGATAGATTTTCTGCAGGTGGAATACAAATTTTGGATACTTGCTATTTGTAAATTATTAATTGTATGTGAAGTATACTTTTTTCAGCATAAATATTTTTGTCTTGAGTTTTTTTAATCAAAGATGGTTTTTATAATAAAGTTAATAGGTTAGATTCATTGCCCATTATAAAGTGCACATGATGAGTTCTTTTTGAAAGACAAGTCAGATTTTTATATAGAAGAAAATACTATTCCTTTCATCTTTTGACTACTCCTCCAGTTAAGAATGATTAGAAAATTTAAAAATCTGTACTTCACATGACCCTACTTATCCTGTTTTCAATGTTGATTGCTCTCTTCCTCCCTGCCATGCTTGGTGAAACCCTAGCCATCCTTCAAATGTGGATACAAATATCATCTTTCCCCAGAAATCATCTTCGGAAGAGAATTTAACTTGTCTTTGCTTGTGCTCACCTTGCCCTTGGCCATACAGTGGTGGTAGCTGTCTGTGGTTTTAGTTAAGATAGAGATGGCACGTTATCATATTCATGGACCTCTGGGTAGAGCATGATGTGGGTGGGTAAAACTCTGGTTGCTAAGAGAAATGTTGGCAATTTAAACCCACCAGTCAATCCATAGGAGAAAATGGTGACAGTCCTTTTCTGTAAAGATTTATTGCCTCGGAAACCTATGGGGTACTTTTCTGTTGTGGAGGATCACTACAAGGTCACTATGAGTCAGAATCAACTCAACCACAACAGGTTTGGGGTTTTTTTCTGTTTTTGAAGAGGGAGGAGGATTGTGTGGAGTCATCATGCTCACAGAGTAATGTTTATTGACTGACAAAGTATAATGTAAGTTGATGGTCTTTGGATAAGTTTCAAATGAAAATATTCTTTTCCTTTTAATTCAAGGAAATAAAAATTTTACTTCAAAGAAATAAAATTTTATTATTTTCATGTCCTGAGTGATGAGATCCAGACATTTAGGCTTATATTTTATTCTGTTTCTCTTAGTGTACTGGCTTTGTAAATAGATGAAAGACCAAAAGACTAAATATGAGACACTTATTTTTAAATTACTTATTTAATTTGCTTGAAAAAGGATCTATTGTTTCCAAATTTTTCTGAAGAATAATGTCTTATTTCCTGGCTATAGATAAACTATTGCCCAAAGCAAATACAATGTTGTTTTGTTGTGAAGTGCCCTTGAGTTGGTTCTGACTCATAGTGACCCTATTTAGAGTTTCTGAGGCTGTACATCTTTGTGGGAGCAGAAACCCTCATCTTTCTTCCCCGGTAGGGGCGGGCGGGGGGACTCAAACTGCTAACCTCAGGGCATAGTAAAGTATCTTGTTACCTGTAGATGGATTTTTCTTGTACACTTTGTCCTTAATCATGATGTGAAAGGTAATATTGTAAATATATGAAGGAAATTTTGAAAACATAAAAGTCTCCTAATAAATCCTTCCATTTTTGCCCATGATCTTTCCTTTTTTTATATACGAATACACACTTTTATCTACTTGAAACTACCGTTTTATATTATGGTTTTTAACTAATCAAAATATTAATAGTATTAAAGCATTATTATAATTTTTAATAACTAGTGGTTACGAATTGAGCTGCTAATCTCAAGGTCGGCAGTTTGAAACTACCAGCAGTTACAAGGGAGAAAGATGAGTCGTTCTGCTCCCGTAAAGATTTACAGCCTCGAAACCCTATGCAGCGTCGCTATGGGTCGGAACAACAACAACAACATATGTTTATTGGAGTCCTGGTGTGGCACTGTAGGTTAATGCACTCAACTGCAAGATTGCTTTGAACCATAAGGTCAAGGTTGAAGGTTCAAACTCACCAGTCTCCTCAGAAACTCTATACAGGGTCACTGTGAGTCAGAACACTTGACTCTATGGCACTTAACAACAATAGCACATGTTTATTGTCACACACACACACACACACACACACACACACACGCCTAACTACCCACCCATATACCTAAATATCTATTCAAAATAAGTCTTTCAGATCACCTAAATGAAAATATTTTTTTTTCCATTTACTTCTTTACAGTTTCATTGGATTTTCTTGTACATTTGTAAAATTGAAAGTGTTTTTGGTCAGAGAGCTAGTCTGTTGGTCTAGTGATATGGGGAATACTGGGATACATGTTTACAGCAAAGGATTTATGTACCGTAACAGGTAATCAGAAATATGTTTTAAGGAAATAAAATATTCTCTTACTTTGGAAAAAAATTAAACAAACATGACTCCTAAATTCTTGTGTTGGTTATCTAGTGCTGCTATATCAGAAATGTCTCAAGTCGTTGACTTTAACAAACACAAGTTGATTTTCTCACAACTTCCGAATCCAGAGTATCAGTTCAAGAGGAGGGAGGTTTTTGATAGCTACAGGGAAACATCTTTGTGTCTTTTTAGTATATGTTGGCCCAGTATTACTTGGCTCCTTGATGATCTTCATGTGACATGAAATCTATCTTCCCTCATCTCTGCTTCTCACTTGCCTACATAATCTCTTTTATATTTCATAAGAGATTGACTTCATACACACCCTACACTAATATTCTCTCTTTAACATAATGAAGAAAAGTCATTCACAAATTGGACTTTTTTTTTTTTAAGGTTTTTATGGTGGATTGAGTGAAAGTTTACAGGGCAGATTATCGGTTTTACATTCAACAAATCATACACCTTGTTGTTTTTTTTCATTACAATAATTATAATTCCCTCCATGTACCATCAGTTAACAGCATTTCTCTCTATTCACTTTAGCTCTTTGTCATTTATTTATTTTTTAAACTCTGGCATATATAATAATTTACACCACCAATGGGCACATTCTGCAAGTCTGCCTCCTGGCCGCCATCTTAGTCCCTCTCTTCCCATGAATCTAGAGTCTTCAGCTTCTCCTTTTCTCCATGTCCCCATCTCTGCCTCCATCTTTGGTGTTGCTGCTTCTCTGCATAACGTCACGTATTCCGCTTGTGCTTTTCTCCCTTAAAGATTTTACAGTCCTTTGTTTCTGGATTGTAAGATTAACTACTCCCCTGTTTCTGTACAAAACTTCTACCTTTACAATTGTGACAGTTGCAATTAGTCATGATAACAATTAATTACTCACTATTGAATCATAAGAATCTTATGCCCATTTCTTTTCACCAGACCCATCTAGACAAGATGAAAACCATTCAATGGGAACTCTTTCTTCCCCTACACACTCTTAAACTAAACTCCCCCTTGAGACCTTGTAAGCCAGTCACTTCAGGCCTTTATCATCCTCTCATCAAACGGGATTTTAATTACAGGAATTGTTGTTAGGTACCGTCAACTTGGTATTGACTCCTAGTGATCCTATGCACAACAAAGTGAAAGACTGCCCCCGCTCTGGGCCAAACTCTGGCCCATTACTACTGCCACTGTGCCAGTCTATCTCGTTGGGGTTCTTCCTTCCTCTTTTTTCTCTGACCCTTCACTCTACCAAATATGATATTTTTCTCCAGGAACTGGTCCCTCCTGATAATATGTCTGAAGTATGAGAGACGAAGTCTGGCCATCCTGGCTTCCAAGGAACATTCTGGCTGTGCTTCATCCAACACAGTTCTTTGGCAACCCATGGCACTTTTATTATTCTCCTCCAATATCATAACTAAAATGCATCAATTCTCCTATGGTCTTGGTGTGGCACTGTGGATTAATGTGTTGGACTACAAAGTCAGTTTTAACTGCAACCTCATCAGCTGCTCCTCAAAAACCCTGTAGAGGGTAACTATGGATTGGAACAGACTCTATGGCACTTAAAAGCAACAACAACAACATTCACTGTCCAACTTTAACTTGCATATGAGGTTATTGAAAATACCTTTGGTCAGGCACACCTTAGTCCTCAAACTGACATCATTGCTCTTGAACACTTTAAAGAGATCTTGTGCAGCAGATTTGCCTAATGCAATACATTGCTTGATTTCTTGACTGCTGCTTCCATGAGTGTTGATGGTTGATTTGAGCAAAACGGACAGCTTCAATCTTTTCTCCATTTATATGGATGTTGTTTATTGGTCCAGTGGTAAGGATCTCTTCCAATCAGTTGGACAGGTAGCTGTTTTCCAAATTTCTTGGCATAGGAAAGTGAGTGTTTCCAGTGCTACATCAGTTTGTTAAAAGATTTCAATTTGTATCCCATCAATTCCTGGTGACTTTTTCTTTGCCAATGCCTTCAGTGCACCTTGGTTTTCTTCCTCAGTGTCCTTGGCTCTTGATCATATCCTACCTGTTGAAACGGTTGAATGTATTGACCATTTCTTTTTGGGGTACAGTGACTCTGTGTATTCCTTCCTTCTTGTTTTGATGCTTTCTGACCCTTTAATATTTTGCAAATATAATCCTTCAATATTGCAAGTCGAGGCTTGTAATTTTTCTTCAGTTCTCTCAGCTTGAGGAATACTGAGTGCATTCTTCCCTCTTGGTTTTCTAACTCCAGGTCTTTGCACATTTCATTATAATACTTGACTTAGTCTTCTTGAACTGACCTTTGAGATATTCTCTTCAGATCTTTTACCTCCTCATTTCTTCCATTTACTTTAGCAATATTACACTGGAGAGCAAGTTTCATGGTCTCTCTTGTGATCCATATTGGTCTTTTTCTTCTTAATGACCTTTTTATCTCTTCCTGTATGTTGTTCTTGATGTCACCCCACAACTCTTCTGGTGTTCAGTCTTTAGTGTTTAATGTATCAAATCTGTTCTTCAGATGATCTCTAAATTCAGGTGGGATATACTCAAGGCCCTATTTTGGCTCTTGTGGACTTGTTTTCTTTTTCTTCAACTTCCGTTTGAATTTGCATATAAGTAATTGATGGTCTGTTCCACAATCTTCCCCTGGCCTTGTTTTGATTGATGATATGGAGCTTTTCCATTGTCTCTTTCTGCAGATGAAGTTCAATTTGGTTTCTATATATTCCATCTGGTGAGGTCCATGTGTATAGTCGTCTCTTATGCTGTCTAAAGAAGGTATTTGAAATGAACAAATCATTGATTTTGCAGAATTCTACCATGCTTTCTCCAGCATCATATCTATCACCAAAGCCAAATTTTCCAATTAATGATCCTTCCTTTTTGCTCCCAACCTTTGCATCCCAATCACCAGTAATGAGCAATACATCTTGATTGAAAGTTTGATTGATTTCAGATTGAAGAAGTTGGTAGAATTCTTCTATTTCATCCTCACTGGCTTTAGTGGTTGGTGCGCAAATTGAATAACAGTGGTTTTAACTGGGCTTCCCTGTAGGCACATGGATATTATCCTATCACAGACAGTGTTGTACTTCATGACTGATTTGGATATGTTCTTTATGACAATGGATGCTACACCATTCCTCTTCAATTTGTCATACCAGCATAGTAAATTGTGTGGTTGTCAGATTCAAAATGGCCAATACCAGTCCATTTCAGCTCACTAATGCCTAAGATATCGATGTTCATACATTCCATTTCATTTTTGACAACTTCCAATTTTCTCAGATTCATACTTCATACATTCCATGTTCCGATTTTCAATATATGCTTACTACTGTTTTTCTTCATTTTGTGTTGTGCCCCATCACCAAATGAAGGTCCTGCGGGCTTTTCTCCCACAAGCTTTACTCCATTCACATTATCACGTTGAACTCTACTTTGAGGAGGCAGCTCTTCCCGAGTCGCATTTTGAGTGCCTTCCAACCTGAGAGGCTCATTTTCTGGCACTATATCTTACAGTGTTTCTCTGCTATTCATAAGGTTTTCAGTGACTAAAGACTCAGAAATAGTTCATCACTTTCTTCCTAGTCTGTCTTTGTCTGGAAGCTCATCTGAAACCTGTCCACTATTGGTGACCCTGTTGGTATTTAAAATACCAGTGGCATAGCTTTCAGAATCACAGCAACTCACAAATCACCACAGTACAACAAACTGACAGACAAGTGGTGGCTATACAGCATTGCTATGGGTACTTAAAAACAACACCTAAAATGAGGGAGCAATAAAGGCATGAAGTAATTGGCTTACAATGTTTCAAGATGGAGTTTAGTTTAAGAGTGTGTAGGAGAAGATAGAATCCCCACTGAATAATTTTCATCTTGTCTAGATGGGTGTGCTTAAAAGTGATGGGGATACGATTCTTATGATTCAATAGTGAGTAACTGTTATCATGACTAGTTGCAACTGTCACAATTGTAAGGATAGAAATTTTGTAACCAAAAGGAGGGAGTAGTTAATCTTACAGTCAAGAAATGGAGGACTCTAGGACCATCAAGGGAGAAGAACATTAGCAAGCAGAATATGGGACCTTATCCAGCGAAGCAGCAACACCAGAGATGGAGACAGAGATAAGGACATGAAGAGAGGTGGCAGATGAGGACTCTAGATTCATTGAAAGAGAGGGTCTGAGAGCTGATGGCCAGGAGGCAGACTTCAGAATGTGCCCTTTGGTGGTTTAAATTATGATATATGCCTGAGTGTTTAAAAAAAAAAAAAAAGAGCTAAAAATGAATAGAGAGAAATATTATTGTTGATGGTACATGGAAGGGATTATAATCAGTGTAATGAAACAAAGTATATGATTTGTTGAATGTAAAACTGATGATCTGCCCTGTAAACTTTCACTCAATCCACCAAAAAAAAAAAAGTCATTTGGGCACCTATAAGGGACTCAAAACCATACTCTTTTTAAATGTTTTTTGAGTTTAGGGAAAAATTTGAGCTGTAGGGTGGTGGGATGAAAATTCCCAATAAAATTCTCATAAACAACCCTTGCTACTTTTGAAAAAT
Source organism: Chrysochloris asiatica (assembly GCF_000296735.1). Lineage (NCBI taxonomy): Eukaryota > Metazoa > Chordata > Mammalia > Afrosoricida > Chrysochloridae > Chrysochloris > Chrysochloris asiatica. Next base: position 7,440,390 of record NW_006408595.1, read on the forward strand.
GAGCAAGTACCTTGTGATGATAGAAATAAATTCCTTCATGAAAATTTCCTGGTTCTTTTTTCATTAATGCAGTTTTCAATTTTCTTAAAAATTCTTTATAAGAAGCCATCATAGTCATCCTGTGTCCTTTGAGAAAAATCTATCAAGATTATCCTTTTGGAATCCTCTCCAAAAAGAACCATCACCATAACCTTCGGAGCTGACATCTGCCTTGAATTTGACTAACCCAGTAGAGCTTTTCTGCAGCCATTGTTTTGATTGGATCTTGATCTTTGGATTATATCAGTAAATCCAAGACTTGTCCCTTGTTATGATTCATTCCATAAATTCGCCTTCATTAGCTTTGACCTTGCTTAAAAGGCATATGAAAAGATCAACATTTTGAGCGAGTGGTGGCTCCATAGGATAAGCACTGGACTGCAAACCACAAAGTTTGTGATTTGAACCCATCACTGTTCTGTGGGAGAAAGATGAGATTTTCTGTTCCTGCAATAATTTCAACCTTCAGAAACCCTATAGAGGGTTACTGTGAGTCGGAACAATCTTGAAGGCACTTAACAACAACAACAACAATCTTTTAGCCCCCCATTGTGCTGAAACATTGCTTAAAATTTAGAAATGCTAACCTGTGTGAGATCTCAATGCCAGTACCTCTTGTTTGTCATTGTTGAGTATTGTTGAGTCAGTTCCAATCCATAGCAACCCTGTATAGGGTATCCAAGGAGTGGCTGGTAGGCTTGAACTGTTGATCTTGTGGTTCAAACTGACCCTGCAATCCAGTGCATCATCCTGTAGTGCCACAGCGGACCTATCGCATGATAATTCTATGGTCTTCTTCCACCAGTTTCTGAACTACAGCTAGTGTTTCTTCACTTGTTGAGATGCATTTTGTTCTTCTCTCAACTCCTCTTTAAGGCCTGCACAATCCTCCTTAAAGTATTTGATTCACTTAAAGCCTGCTGTTTTATGTGGGGATGCATAAAGTTTTGGCAAAATTTCAATAATTTGGGAACATGTCCATTTGAGTTTTGTTTAAAAATTTATATTAACTCTGAACTCAAAATAATTTTTCCATGGCACAAAAAGTACCCTTTTATTTATTTATTATTTGAAGCACTGGTTAATGTGCCAGACTGAAAAGCTGTTAGAACTGCAAGTCGGTGGTTCAAGCTCACCAACTGCTCCTTGGAAACCCTATACAGGGTCACTATGGGTCAGAACTGACTCAACGGCACTTAACAACAACAACAACAAGGAGACTACTAGAAGTTTCTTACTGAGACAACCTGTATGCAGCAATCCACTGGTTGCTAAGACATGTTTAAAAACATTTTGTGTGGAATAAACCCATGCATGTACACTTTATTGACTGTGAATTATGAAAGGCTTTTGACTGTGTGGATCACAACAAACTATGGATAACATTGCGAAGAATGAGAAATCCAGAACCCTTAAATTTGCTCATGAGGAACCTATATATAGAACTAAAAGTAGTAGTTCAAAAAGAACTTAATGGTTCCAAGTCAGGAAAGATGTGTGGCAGGGTTGTATCCTTCCAGCACATTTATTTAATCTGTATGCTGAGCAAACTGAAGATAATACAAAAACAGATGCAACCATACATTGACAGAGAACTTGTAGAGGTTCAAGCCAGATTCAGAAGAGGATGTGGAACAAGGAATATAATTGTTGACATCAGATGGATCTTGGCTGAAAGCAGAAAATACCAGAAAAAGGTTTACCTGTACTTTATTGATTACACAAAGGCTTTTGATTGTGTGGATCATGACAAGCTATGGACAACATTGCAGAGAGTGAGTATTACAGAACACTTAATTGTGCTCTTGAGGAACCTATACTTAGATCAAGAGGCAGTTGTTCGAACAGATCAAGGAAACACTGAATGCCTCAAAATTAGGAAATGTGTGTGCCAGGATTGTATTCTTTAACTATACTGTACAATCTGTATGCTGAGCAAATAATCAAAGAAGCTGGATTATGAAGAAAAATGTGGCATAAAGATTGAAGTTGTCAAAGACCTTATTTTGCTTGAATCAACCATCAACACTCAAGGAACCAGCAGTCAAGAAATCAAATGACGTATTGCATTAGGCAAATCTGCTGCACAAGACCTCTTTAAAGTTTTGAAGAGAAAAGATGTCAGTTTGAGGACTAAGGTGTGCCTGACCCAAGCTATAGTATTTTCAATAACCATATATGTATGTGAAAGTTGGACAGTGAGTAAAGAAGACTGAAGAATTGATGCATTTGAGTTATGGTATTGGAGGAGAATATTAAAAGTACCATGTGCTGTCAAAAGAACAAACCAATCTATGTTGGAGAGAGTACAATCAGAGTGCTCCTTCGAAGCCAAGATGGCTACTTCGTCTCTCATACTTTGGACATATCATCAGGAGGTTAGAGAAGTGGCTTTAGTGCTTGCTTGGAGGAAAGGCTGAGCAGGGACAGTAAGAGAAGGAGACTGACTGATGAATGGTCAGCCAGATGTGATGCAACAATCTTACACTTTTGTGAGCAGATTTGGTGACAGAAGGTGACCTGGTGAGCAGATGGGAAAGGTGTGATTCCTTCTTTTCACTCATACTCCCCTGATGATCAGAGATGTGGCCAGCTCCCATCCACCCGCCCCCATCATAGACTCTGCTATCCAGGAAATCTGAGCCCTCTGGTTGTGAACCATCCATGTGTAAAATGGGAGGCAGCTGTACCACTTTGGTGGCTGGATTCAGGAAGACTTGGTTCCCAACCCTTAGAATCCAAATAAAGATTAGACCAGCATTAGTCTAGCAGATACACTCATAACCAGTTACCCTGTCTCCAGATACCCTGTGGTCCTAAAAGACACTTAAACCAGCTCCATCAAGGGCATCCATGAACTGCTTCCGGATTGAGTGTCCTGAACTAGGCCTATAGGAACTCCATTTGGGCCAGAACACTGCTCTTACATCCCTACTGCAGGCATTTATGAGCTCTTTGGTTTGGAGGAGCCCCCAGAATTGTCCTTTTGTTGTCTCATTGTTTTTGTTTATTGTCTTCTCCTACTTTTTCTTTTTCTGTTCCCTTGAATTTTATTCTCTCTGTCTCTTCTTCTGTTTTTCCTTCTTTTCTTCTGTTTCACATTTCCCCTCTTCTTTTATAATTCCCTTATGATATTTCTTTTATACTCTTTACTCTCTTTCTCTTCTCATCTTCCCTCTCCCTGGCTTTCCTAAATGTGTGTGTGTTTTAATTATTATTACTTCTTCCTCTTATTTTGCTGTCTTATTTTTCTATTCTATGACTCCATTTTCCTGTCCTTCTTTTCTCTTTTTAGATATTATCTTCTTTTTTCTCATTGCTACTTGTTTTTATTTCTTTATACTCTCATTTATAATTTTTTTTCTTTTCATTGTTGGTTATTTATTTATTCTGTGTGTGTGTGTGTGTGCAGGGGAGTTCCTCTTTCCCACTGACTGGAGACAGCAACCATGCCCATACAGCCCAGCTACAAGTTTACCTGCTGTGCAAGAGCCAATACCAGCTCCTATATCCTTAGATCAGTGATTTTGTTGTTGTTGTTGTTATGTGCTGTAGTGTCGGTTCCAACTCATAGTGACCCTGTATAGGGTTTCTGAGGCTGTAAATCTGTAAGGGAACAGAGGGCCTCATCTTTCTCCTGCGGAACAGCTGGTAGTTTCAAACTGCTAACTGTGAGATTAGCAGCCTGATTCATAGCAGCAAAAAACAGTCAAAATCACTCTAAATTGAGATGCATGAATGGCAAATGGAGAATGGTGTGTGCACTTCCATTCTGTAACTACTAATCCATAAGAGACAGTTGGCAAGAATTATCAAAATACAATTAAATATTAAATACAAGTATGACAACACCATAATGTCCTAGAGACAACAGACAGTTTTAGCTCACATGAAGAAAAGAAAATGACCAAAATGCAGAGCCAGAAAACATTTCTGAAGAAACAGTAACTGAATGAACTGAAAAGTAATTTAAAAGTATGATATTTAGGTGCCTTTAAAGGATTTATAGAGAGATCAAGAAAAGCAAACAGAACACAGAAAACACTTTAGAAGAATTCAGGAAAACACTGAAAGAACAAACAAAGTAAATGCAAAGTTTGAAACAATATAAAACCTACAATTAGAAATCCAGAAGATTAATACTAATATTTCAGAAGTGGACAACACATTAAAATAGAAAAAAAGTATATTTGAAGCAATGGAAACTCAAATTAGTGAGCCTGAAGATAAATCTCTCAATAATCGTATACTAGAAGAACAATCAGAAAAAGAATAAAAGAATCTACAGAAAACCTATGAGTTATGTGGGACTCCATGAAGTGGATCGATTTACAGGAGATCAGAATTCCAGAACAGGAAGAGACAATAAAAAACACAGAAAAAATTATCAAAGAGTGGCTGGAAGAAAGTTTTCCTATCATCAAAGATAAGAAGATAAAGCAGATCAGATCCCAAAAGAAAATCACCAAACACAAGGGAAAAATCCTGGAAGCAGCTCAGGAAAAATGAAAAGTTGCCTACAAAGGAGAACAAGCTTTGATTTCTCAGCAGAAACCATATAGGCAGGAAAGCTTTGGGATGACATATACAAAACTCTGAAAGAAAAATATTGCCAACCAAAAAATCATATACCCAGAAAAGCTGTTTCTCATATACAACAGTAACATTCGGACATTTCCAGATAAAAGAAATGGAAGGAGTTTAATAACTAGGCCAACTTTACAGAAAATACTAATAGATGTTCTTTGGACTGAGAACCAACAGCCTGAGATTGCCATACGTGACAACACTAACCAGAACTCAACCCAGATATAGGAGTATTTAAAGTAAAACAAACACACAAGACTGGAAATAGGGAACGAGAAATATCAATGTATAATTAAGCCAATTACAAAGCAAAAAGAAGGAATAGTGTAGACACCGGACTTCCAAATGTCAAGGACGTTAAGTAGATTTCAAGATAAAGCAGACTGTTTTTAGTAGGGGAAACATTAATATTAATAATTTTGAGGGGAACCTCAAATAAAATTAATACACTTTCATATCAAAATTAAAAAAGGAAAATAAGAAAGATTTAGTAAACATTAACACAATAGAAATGAAAATGAAAAGAAAACCCATACACAAACAAGATGCGCTCAGCGTAGAAATTATGTGGAACAAATAAACCAACAACATGACACACACAAAAAAAGAACACACACAGCAAAATGACAGCAATTGATTCATACCTATCCTTACTTACACTGAATGCAAATGGTTAAATGCACCATTAAAGAGACAGAAAGTAGAAGAATGGATAAGAAACCAGGATCATTCAAAATGCTGTCTGCAAGAGACACATCAAAACAAACTTTGGTACATACGTACAATGGAATACTGTGCAACATTCAAGAATAACTATGAGTCCTCAAAACACCTCACAATTAACTGGAGGACATTACGCTGGGTAAAATTAGTCAATCACAAATGGACAAGTATTGTATGAAATCATTATTATAAAAAGTTAGGAAAAGGTTTTCATGATAAAAGGATTATTCTATGTTGATTCCCAGGTGACAGAGGAGGGAAAATTATTCACAGGCTAGAGAGTAGACACGTGTTAACATGGGTGATGGGTCAGGCAATATATAACAAGAAGGAGGTTGGTAGAGGAAAGATGAAGTTAGCAGGAGACACAGGGAAGAATACAAGAGTAAAAGTGAAAACTGTTAACTGATGATTCATGGAGAGAATTGCCATGATGGTGATGAAGCAAAGTATATGATTTGTTGAATGTAAAACTGATGATCTATTCTATAAATCTTCACTCACTTCACAATGGAAAATTCCAAAAAATTTCAAAAGACTGTACCTTTCAGTATAGATAGCACTCTAGTGTAAAGAAAATAAGAATCCTTACAACTGGACCAATAAATAATATCACGATAACTGGAGAAGACCTTGGCTTCAAAGACTTTGTGAAAGACTTCATTTTACTTGGATCCACAATCAGCACACACGAAAGCAACTGTCACGAAATCAAACAACATATTGCATTAGGCAAATCCACTGCTAAAAGTGTTCCATAGCAAAGATGTTATATTGAAGACAAAGGTGCCCCTTATTCAAGCCATGGTATTTTCAGTTGCCTCATTTGCATGTAAAACTTGAACAGTGAATATGGAAAACCATAAGGACTTGATGCATTTAAATTATGATGTTGGAGAAGAATATTGGAAATCCCATAGACTGCCAAAAGAACAAACATCTGTGTTGGAAGAAGTACAGCCAGAATGCTCCTTAGAAGCCAGGATGGCGAGATTTTTTTCTCCTGTATTTTGTACCTCTTTTCAGAAAAGACAAGTCCCTTGAGAAGAACACCATGCTTGGTTAAGTGGAGGGTCAGCAAAAAATAAGAAGACCCCAATTTGATGGATTGACACAGTGGTAGCAACAATAGCTTCAAATAAAGCGACAACTGTAAGGTTAGTTCTGTTGTATATAGGATCACTATGAGTCAGAAATGACTGGATGGCACCTAAAAACATCAACAATGTATGAGTTGGAAATAGAAATACTTTCTGACTTATCTTGTTATATAAGGGGACTTGCAAAAGATTATAGAAAAAAGGAATTAAAATATATTGGAATTTTTCTAGAAACTTTTTGAGGCTCGTATATATAATACTTCATTTAAAACATTTAAAATAGAATCAAGACAAAGATTTCAAAAGTAATCCATAAAATAGTAGCACTAGATAACGCAAACGTAGCAAATTCACATTATTTCTGTATTAGTCAATGCTTTGCATAACCTACCACCTCAGTTGTGAGAACTGACTAGAACTTTGAGATTCGAATATGGTTAAGAGATATAGATAATAAAGTATTGTATGTATGGACACTTAAAGATTCAAACTTAAAGGGCAAACTCCTGAAATAAAACTGTCATCAATTCAAATTCACTGTCTGATGTAAACCATAGATCCCAAAGCAGAATGGGATGATACAATCATCTGATACATAGCATCAGTCATTTTCTAATGAAAAAAAATAGACTGCCAGAGATGGTGAAGGACTGTTCAATGTCTCAGCCAGATTCTCTAAATCCTAGAGCAAGACTCTTTTAATGGTGTCATGTAAATATGCATTTAGATGACATATATCCAGAGATTTTATGTTATATTGTTGTTGTGAAGTTCTGTTGAGTTGTTTCCAAGTCATAGTGCCCCTGTATGTTTCTGAGTCTGTAAATCTTTATGGGAACAGAAAACCCCATCTTTCTCCCATGGAGCACTGCTAGGCTTGAAGTGAAAAACTTGTGGTTTACAGTCCAGTGTTTACCCCACAGAGCCACAGCTATACTAGAAATACACATTTTAGACTACAGGTTTAGATTGCATAAATTTTTTAAAGTTCAAATAGGTATTTTTATACCACTTTTGATTATAACAAATCTTAGTGCTTTTTGTTATTATTGGCAGGCTGTGGGAATTTTTTTCTACAATGCTGTGAGGTATGTTTTGACTTAAACAAGAACATTAAATAGCAATTAAACTGTAATAAGGAAGATAGTAGAAGAATTGATGCCTTTGAATTATGGTGTTGGAGGAGAATACTGAAAGTGCCATGGACTGCCAAAAGAACCAATAGATCTGTTTTGGAAGAAGTACAGCCAGAGTGCTCCTTGGAGGCCAAGATGGCTAAGCTTCGTCTCTCATACTTTGGATATGTTGTCTGGAGGAAACAGTCGCTGGAGAAGGATGTCATGCTGGGTAAGGTGGAGGGTCAGAAAAAAAGAGGAAGACCCCTAACCAGATGGATTGGCCAGGTGGTATCATTGATGGCGTCAAGTGTGGCAGCGGTAGTGAGGTTGGCCCAGGATCAGACATTGTTTCGTTCTGCTGTGCATGAGGTCGCTATGAGTCGGTTCCGACTCGATGGCACCTGACAACAACAACAACAAACTGTACCTAAATGACAAAATTGATTAAACACATTAAAAAGGGGGTTTTTAATTTAGAAAAGTATTCCTAATACTCTTCCACTAAATGTCAAGGTCCCTTTCAATAGGAATCGCAAAAAGATTTAATTGAGTGTGTTATTTGTAATCAACCATTAGTGACTACTTGGAGTTTACTCATTGTTCTTTATTAGAATGAATGCCTGCAGTGTGTTGAGAAGGAATGAGTGGCATCATTTCTGCCATATACGTGTGATCCTTATCCTCGTTGTTGTCTGATGCCATTGAGTCTGTTCTGACACATAGAGACCCACAGTGACTCATATGCAACAGAACCTAACACCATCTATCTGGCCATCATCACAATGCTGAGCCTATAGCTCGTGCCATTTACCAGTTCATCTAGTTGGGATCTTCTGCTTTTAAGCTGCCCCAACACTTTACTAAAAAGAAAAAAAAAAAAGATATTGAAGGCTTCACTTGACAAATTATTGAATGATGCAGAAAGCATCTAATGAAGATGGAAGGAATACAGAGAGGGAGAGGGGCTGTGTGCTGATGACCGGGGGTCAGGCTTGTAGGGTATACCCTTTGGTTGGCTGATGATGCATGGAGGGGACTGTAACCATATCAATGAAATGATATATGATAGGATGAATGTAAAACTAATGTTCTCCCATGTAAACTATCACATAATTCACAATAAAACAAAAAATAAATAAATAAAATAAAAGCAAAGATATTGATGCTAAAGAAAAAACAATGATCAGAGTATGAATTTTTACTATTAAGAAATTAGTGATATTTGCATTAGGCAAATCTGCTGCCCGAGACCTTTTTAAAGTGTTGAAGAGCAAAGATATCAGTTTGAGGACTAAGATGTGCTTAACCTAAGCCATGGTATTTTAAATAACCTCATATGCATGTGAAAGTTGAACAGTGAATAAGGAAGACTGTAGAAGAACTGATGTATTTGGGTTATAGTGTTGGTGGTGGTGGCTGGTGGCTGGTGGCTGTGTGCCCTGGAATCTGTTCTGACTCATAGCCACCCTGTACAGGATTTCCAAGGCTGTAAATCTTTATGGGAGCAGAACGCCTGGTCTTTCTCCCGCGGAACAGCTGGTAGTTTCAAAGTGCTGACCTTGCGGTTCGCAGCCCGATTTGTAGTCACTACACAAAAGAGCAAACCAATTTGTGCTAGATGAAGTACAGCCAGAATGCTACTTGGAAACCAGAATGGCCAGACTTCATCTCTCATACTTTGCACATATTATCAGAAGGGACCAGTCCCGGGAAAAGGATATCATGTTTGGTAAGGAGCTCTGGTAGCGTAGTGGTTACGAATTGGGCTGCAAATCACAGGGTCAGCAGTTTGAGACTAACAGCTGTTCCACAAGATAAAGATAAGGCTTTCTGCTCCCGTAAATATTTACAGCCTCGGAAACCCTGTACAGGGTCACTTTGAGTCGGAACTGACTCCACGGCACATAACAACAACAAGGTCGAGCATCAGTGAAAAAGAGGAAGACACCGCCCCCGCCCCCCAACAAGATGGATTGGAACAGTGGCAGCAGCAATGGGCTTAACTGTGGCAATGATTGTGTTTGATGCAGGACTGGGCAGTGTTTGGTTCTTTTGTGCATAGGATTGCTATCTATGGGTCGGTACCAACTCAATTACACCTAGCAATAGCAACAACAAACATTTTTCTGACTTCATTAATGACCCCTTCTCATTTAATTTGATATGCTCAGCTCATGTTATTGTTCCAAATAATGGTTACAGATTTATAAAATAGTGAGAGGAAGTTTCATTGCAGGAGTGTAAGTGCTCATTTTAGGTAGAGAAGATTTGAAGTAAAATTTAAAATAATACAATTTGCCATAAAATATCTTAATATAAGATAATTCGAAGATTCTCTGAAATAACAAACCCTTATAAGTGCAACAATGGGTACTAAAGGAATGGCACTTGGATATTTGAGTGAAGCCAAATTCAACGAGTATTTTCATTAGAGAATTCCTTTTGTTCCTCTTGAAAATGTTTTATATTATTGAATATCATATGTCTCTCTGAATTTCTGTTTTCAGGCACATTTCCTGCTCGGAACATATGGAAAGGGTAAATGTCTAGAGTAAAATTTGAATGATATTATAAACTATGAGAGAGGATTGTGAAAGATTAATGCAGTTTAAGGACTAAAACTATGTCTGCAGTGAGACTTAAATAACTATTTTGCTTATTCTATATTCTTTTTATGGAATATGAAACAGAGAATGTGAAAGGCAGAGCTTATAAAATGCTTTTGCTTTATATGTTTACGTTTTGAAGTTGCTATCATTTTACTTTAGTCTTATTATGTTCTGAACATAGGGACATTTCACGTGTGTAAAATTGTAGAGTTATAATGGTGGACGTTTATGAATAGGGAAATGCTTTTCCTGTAGAACTTTCACTAAGAACTTCAATGCTCATTTGTGAATTCTCCTGTCTGGTGCTTATGTCTGCTGAACACACAGAGGCGTTGTGATTCTTTTAATATGTTAGATGCAGATTTAAGAGTCATGGCTAAAACTATGAGTAGATGTGAGCAATTACTTCAGTAAACCAGGCAGAAAATATGCTGTTAGTATTTGGCTCATTTAGTCTTTACTTCTCTACTTTTGCTGTGGTTGTGAAGACATAGTCTTTCTTTCCCTTTACTGTTTTAGATTTAGACCTCCAGAGAAAATGCTGGATTACATTAAAAAAAAGTGTGGCATCAGGACTGGAGGAAGACTTGGTAAAACACCCTGTGATATGTGTGTAGCATAACCTTGCTTTCTGAAAGCAAAGACAACTTGAAGCACTTATTGATGAAGAACGAAGACTACAGCCTTCATTCAGTATAGACTACACTTCAACATAAAGAAAACAAAATCCTCACAACTGGACCAATAAGTCATATCATGATAAACAGAAAAACTATTGAAGTTGTCAATGATTTCATTTTATTTGGATCTACAACCAATGTCCACGGAAGAATGAACAAATCTGTTTTTTAGTATGTACAGACAGAAAACTCACTAGAAACAAGAATGGCAAGGCTTTGTCTCACATACTTTGGATACATTATGGGGAGGAACCAATCCCTAAAGAAGGACATCATTCTAAGTGTGGTGGAGGGTCTGTGAAGAAGACAAAGTGAGATGGACTGACACAGTGGTTATAACAACAGACTCAAACGTAGCAAAAATTGTGAGTTTGGTACAGAATTGTGTAGTGTTTCATTCTATTGTATGTAGGATTGTTGAATTATAACCAAGTCCATAGCACCCAACAACAGAGAACACAACATATCAATTATTGTTTTCCTATGATAACCCTTTTCTCAAAACCATTACTCAAGATCAATGCCGAATCAGCCAATATAGTTAGTTCAATAGTTTTAATCAGTCAATATTGTTAATCCAGGCTTCAGAGACTGGGGCACATTGCACACTGGGATGGGGCTCATCAACCCAGGGAAATGTTGATATTGACTATGCATTTTATCACATGCCAGTTTGTAAGATGCACATGATTTCAGTCAACCACCCAATAAATCTAGGAGGTAGGTTTATTTATTCTCTTTTCCAATAAAGAAAGCTTTTTATAAAAGTTACTTGCCCAAGGCCACAAAACTACAGATTTAAGATTGGAATTTAACTCTGTTTCCAAATTCCTGGTTTGCTTTTGTTGTTTTTGTTATTGAAGCCAATTTTATATATTTTGAGCCAACTGGTTAATGACTTGCTACGTTAAAAAAAATTATATTAGTGACATTTAATATATCAGCAGATTTCAAAGCAGATTATCAAAGCATTTGAATTCTTTTCATAGTACCAGCCCACAGAGCTGGAATAAGTAAGGTAGGCTGATTGTGGAAAAGAGAAGTTCTTTAAGTCAGAGACTAAAATGCTCTGAATTAGTGTAGTTGGATTGTATGCTTAAAACAAGCAGTCATTTAAAATTCAGGGCAGATGGTCTTTAGTACTGTAACTCCTGATATTTATCTATTAAGATTCAGCAGCATTTTCCCTGTTCTCATTGGGTAATTGCACTAAAATATATATATATATTCCTTATCACAGGAAAGAAAATCCCAATAGTTAGATTTTGGTTAAACCTTTTGCTTGACCATTGACATGTGACCCTTAAAAAAGAAAGGCAAACCAGAAAATGTGCTATGACCAGAGAGCACCTAGAAACTTTAGTCTCTTACTGACATCAGATAGATGATCTTGGCTGGAAACAGAGAATACCAGAAAGATGTGTTCCTATGCTTTATTGACTTTGCAAAAGCTTTCTACTGTGTGGACCATAACAAGCTATAAAATATAAAAACATCAAAGAATAAAGGAGCATCACAGAAGTTTTAGATTATAGTTTTTGTTACATATGATTCCATAAAAATGCAAATGTAAGTTACAATCTGATTATAGATTAATGCAGTCTTAAAGTTCAGTTGATTTAATGAACCCTATTCAGTCCTGGTGTGGCACTGTGAGTTAATGCGCCAGACTGTAAAGCTGTTTGAACTGCAAGGTTGGAGGTTCAAGCTCACCAGCTTCTCCTCGGAAACCCTATACAGGATCACTATGGGTCAGAATCGACTCACTGGCACTTAACAACAACAACAACAACATTCAAAATAGATGAAGAGGAAGTTGAAGGAAGGAAATTTGTGGGTGCACTCATCTTGATCAATAAAGCTTCTAACTTCTATTCTGATGAACTTTGAATTAATAGCAAAACCAAGCTATACATGTAGGAAAAGATGTATGATCGACAATTCAGATAGTTTAAGTACTTCTAATATCATTTGTAATAATTGATTCTTCTTATTGTTAAATGCCATCATGTTGGTTCCAACCCGTAGTGACCCTGTATAGGGTTTCCAAAGAGCAGCTGGTGAGCCTGAACCACTTACTTTGAGATTAAGTCTGACTTTCCATCCCAGAGCATTAAACCAGAGCACCACACCAGGACTCTAGGAAAGATCAAAACAAAAACAAAGCCAACACACTTCCTTTAGTCTTTGATGTTTTTATATTTTATAGTTTATTATCATCACCAAGCTAGATGTTTCTCACTACTACTTTGATTTGTTTGTTTCTTTCTTTCTTTAACTTTTATTGTAGTTTGGGTGAAAGTTGGCAAAGCAAATGGCTTTGCATTCAACAATTTATACACATTTTGTTTTCTGACATTAGTTATAATCCCTTCAGTGTAACAACACAATTCCCACATTCTTCTTGGGTTCCCCATTTCCATTGGTCCTTTTCTACATTTTCCTGCCTACTAGACTTTGTTTGGGAGCAAATACTGTCCTTTTGGTCTCCTATGGTTGATTGTACTGAGGAGAATGTTCCTTCCGAGTGTTATTATTCACTTTCTAGCCTATCTGTTGTTGGCTAAAAGTTGAACCTTGAGGATGTTGTTCAGTTCCAGGGTTGAGGAGTATTTAAAGCCACAGTTTCAGGGATTTCTCCAGGTTCTATCAGACCAAGATTCTGGTCTTTTTTGTGATTTTAAATTTTGTTCTACATTTTTTCCCCTCCCTCCCTGCCTAGGACTTTATTGCAATCCTTATTAGAGTGGTTGGTATTAATGCCTGGGCACCATCTATTTCTTATTAGTAATTTTACACTGCAGTAGTATGTCATGGTCACACTTTTAATAACCTCAGGATTTAGTGTGGTAGGTATTTTTATTTTATTTGATATTTTATTTTATTTTTATCTATTGTTTTTAAAAGGGTTTAAGGCATGAAATAGTAAAGGAACTTTTATTTTTTTTGTTTTCAGTTTTTCTCTATATATTTTTTAAACAAACCAGGTTCTAGACCTTTGTCCTTTTTTTAACCACTTAAAATTTATACTTTAGGTATATCAAGATTACTTATCCATAACATTGTTTGTATTATTATTGAATATTTAATTAAGTTCAGAAATGAATAAATTATGAGAATCTTTGATTCCCTTGGTCCTAAATTGTTTTTGTTCTATATAGAATATGGGTATCTATTTAAATTAAAAGATCTTTACTAGTTTCAGCTCTTCAAAGGAATGCAGAGTTAAGATTCTCCTTAAAAGGGCCTTTCTTGACCATCTTCTCACTTTAGCTATTATTCTATTTACTTTGGCTGATTACCCCACAAAATGAATGTTCTACAAGGGCAGAAATCACATCTGTCTTGTCCACCATTGTTTTCCAATGATTGTCATTAAACACTTGCCATAGAATGGTCTTTAAGAAATCTGCAGATAGAATGAATGCATGAATGAGTTAATGTGTGAATGAATTAATAATTGAGGAAGGACTGGTAGAATATGATTGGTGGTAGATTTTATTTGCATCACTCTTATGGGATCCCAGCATACTGAATGTCAAATTCAGTATTTATGAGGAGGTTGCAAGATGATCGTTGATTAACAACAATGTAACAAAAATCCTGTGTGATACATATTCCCATCTATTGAATGTGCCCTGATGTGATGCTGTTGGAAAAGCTCTTAAACAACTTCCAGAGATTCAAACTGGATTCCACTAAGTACAGAGAATGAGGACTATCATTGCCAACATCAGATGGATCTTGGCTGAAAACAGAGAATACCAGAAAGATGTGTTCCTGTGCTTTATTGACTTTGCAAAAGCTTTCAACTGTGTGCACCATAACAAGCTATGGATAACATTGCAAAGAATGGATATTCCAGATCACTTAATTGTGCTCATGAGAACCTGTACATAGCCAAAAAGGCAGTCATTCAAACAGAACAAGGGGATACTAATGTTTTAAAATGTTTTAATAGCATGTGTACCACAGTTGCATTCTTCTACTATATTTATTCAATCTGCATGCTGAGCAAATAATATGAGAAACTGTATTATATGCAGAAGAACCTGGCATCATGATTAGAAGAAGACTCTGCCAGTCTGCAATATGCAGATGAGACAATCTTGTTTGCTGGAAGTGAAAAGGACTTAAAAATACTTACTAATGAAGATCAAAGACCACAGCCTTCACTATGGGTTGTATATCTGTGTAAAGAAAACAAAAATCCTCAGCACTGGACAAATAAATAACATCATGATAAACGGAGACGAGGAGGAAGTTGTTAAAGATTTCATTTTGCTTGGATCCATTATCAATACTCATGGAAGCAGCAGTCAAGAAATCAAATGACTTATTGTATTAGACAATTCTGCACACGACCTCTTTAAAATGTTCAAGAGAAAAGATGTCGAGGTGAAGACTAAGGTGAGCCTAACCCAAGCCATGGTCTTTTCTATAGTTTCATAGTCACGTGTAAGTTTAACAATGAATAAGTAAGCCATAAAATAATTGATGCATTTGAGTCATAGTGTTAGAGACGAATATTAAATGTACCATGAACTGCCAAGATAACAAACAAATTCCGATCTGTGTTGGAAGAAGTACAGCCAGAATGCTTCTTGGAAGCCAGGATGGCGCGACTTTGTCTCTAACACTTCAGATACAGTATCAAGAGAGACCAGTCCCTGAAGAAGGACATCATGTTTGGTAAAGTGGAGGGTCAGTGAAACAGAGGAAGATTCCCCAACAAGATAGACTGGGCTCAAGCATAGCAATAGTTGTGAGGATGGTGCAGGGCTGGGCAGTGTTTTGTTCTGTTGTTCATAGTGTAGCTATGATTTGGAACCAACTCTACAACACCTAGCAACTCTACAGAACCTGGTACTATTGCTATGACAGTGGTGTTTGGGTGATGGCACTCAAACTCACAGAGAGAAGATGCAGTTCAAATACATCCTTGCATATCCATCAGGTGAGACTTGCATATTATTTGTTGGGCCAATCACATGATAGCCCTGATAGGTGTATAGTTAGTGGTAAATGTAATGAGAGCCAAAGTTCAGAGAACCTGGGTAAGTGGCTTTAAGTGAAAAGCCACTGAGACGTGTCAAACAGAAAAAGTTTTAACACCCTCCTTTCCAATCAGGACCAAATTCAGAAGCAAATTTCTCCTGATGAGAAGTCACTGGGAATAGATGAGTTTTGAAATGCCGGATAGGTTGATCCTAACCTTCTAATTGTTGAGGAAAACATAGAAATAAACGAGGCATAAGAATGCAATCTGAGACTTGAAGTACATTAATAAAACTTTATTTTATCAAGAAATATCAAAGGCATACATTGTCCTCTGTTTCTTGGATAGTAGCTTTTGTTTCAAGGTAACAGGTTAACAAACACATTCTATACCCTGAAGTAACACACCCATAAATCTATTAATTTGAAGAAAGGTTGTTAATGAGATTAAGCCTAAAACATGCAATGTTGTAGCTGAATGAGGCTAAATAAAACAGTATTGTTACCAGGGTTCCAATTCATACATGCACAGATTCATTTCAAATAAAGTGTTTAAGCATGTGTCTACAATCAGTGCATGGCTGTAGACAAATTTTCTCAGTAATACACTAGTCTCAGTTTCACTAGGGGGCCTTTTAAAAAGGTCCAAGGTCCAATCGAAACAATTGTTTTCAAGGGAATCTGCAGGGTCAATTCAATCCAAGATACAGAGGTTCAGCTTAGAAGGTTATTTGTTGTTATTAGGTGACATTGAGTCAGTACCGATTCATAGCAACCTTAACCAGAACAGAAAGAAACACTGCCCAGTTCTGCATCAGCCTCAAATATTGATACATTTGAGCCAATCTCTGCTGCCAATGTGCCCATCCATCTGGCTGAGAGTTTTCCTCTTTTTCTCTGACTTTCTCCACTTTACCAAACATGTATCCTTCTGCAGGGACTGGTTCCTCCTGACAAAATGTCTGAAGTATGAGAGACAAAGTCTGGTCATCCTGGCCTCCAAGGAGCATTCTATTGATTTGTTCTTTTTGGCAGTCGACCGTACTTTCAATATTCTCCTCCAACACCATTACTCAAATGCATCAATTCTTCTATAGTCTTCTGTATTCACCGTCCAACTTTTACATGCATATGAAGTTATTGAAAATACCATGGTTTGGGTCAGGTGCACTTTAGTCCTCAACTTGACATCTTGCTCTTAAACACTTTAAAGATGGCTTGTGCATCAGACTTGCCTAATGCATTAAGTAATTTGATATCTTAACTGCTGCTTCCATGAGGACTGATTGTTGATCTGAGCAAAAAAGTTGTATTTGACAATTTCAGTCTTTTCTCCATTTATACGGATGCTGTTTATTGGTCCAGTGATGAGGATTTTTGTTTTCTTTACATTGAGTTGTTTACCCATACCAAAGGCTCTTTGACCTTCTTCAGTAAGCATTTTAAGTCCTCTTTATTTTCAGCAAGTAAGATTGTATCATCTGCATATGTCAGGAGTTGGTTCTGACTTATAGTGACCCTGTACTCATAGTGACCAAGGCTATAAATCTTTACAGGAGCAGAAAGCCTCCTCTTTCTCTCACAGAACATATGGTAGTTTTGAACTGCTGACACTGAGGTTAGCAGCCTGATTCGTAACCACTATGCTACCAGAGCTCCTATCATCTGCATACAGCAGGTTGTTAATGAGTCTTTCTCCAATTCTGATGCCACATTCTTCTTCATGTAATTCAGCTGATTATTTGTTCAACATACACATTGAATAAGTATGGTGAAAGAATACAACCCTGGAGCACACCTTTCCTAATTTTAAACCATCCAGACTAAGAAGAAGGAAAGACTGACAACTTTGAATATTTAGTCACTGAAAACCTAATGAATAGCAGTGGGACACTGTCAGAAGGTGATGGCCACTGCTTTGGGGGGGGGGGGGGCTCCAAAAGGAGCTCTGGTAGTGTAGTGGTTACGAGTCGGGCTGCCAACCTCAAGGTCAGCAGTTCGAAACTACAGCAGTTCCAGGGAAGAAAGATGAGGCTTTCTGCTTCTGCAAAGATTTGCAACCTCAGAAACCCTGTGCAGGGTCACTATGAGTCAGAACCAACTCCACGGTACTTACCAATAACAACAACAACAAAGGGGTAATCATGATATATTTTTCTTGAAGGACCCAAGGATCATTTGGGCTTATGAAGAAAAAGTTTGAAGACAACTGGAGATAACAATGGTGAGAAAAAGACCTCCAAGAAAGTTGCCCCCCCCCCTTCCCCAAGACATTTTTCTACATAACAAGTCACTTGCTCATTCTTCAAGGGTGGTAATGGCTGTTCTAAGAAAATTTCATTGGGAAACTTCATTCACCCTGCAGCCCTTATCTTCCTTCTTCAGACGAGTTTTTGTTCCTAAAGCCCAAAATACATATTCTTTTTATTTTTATTAACTTTTACTGTGAATTGAGTGAAAATTTACAGATAAAATAATCAGTTTTACATTCAACAAATCATACATTTGTCTCATCTCAATGACTTCTTTCCCCTCCATACAACAACAGTTATCCTGCTTCCTCACTGTGATTCCTATTTGCAGTCCACCTACCTTCCCATCTCTTCTCAACTTTGTCCTTAGGAAAATGTTGCCTTTTTGAGTTTGAATTATTGACCATTCTATGGTGAACATACCTATCCACTGATTGGGTGAAAATTGGGCCACAAAAATGAGTCCCATTCCAGACCTAAAGGGTAGTCAAGGACCACAGTCTGAGGTTCTACCATTCTCTTTCTGACCAGTAAACCTGATCTTCTTTTTATTATTATTATTATTAATTAATTAATTTTTAGTATTGTTCTAAAATTCCTACCACTTTATCCAGGACCCTCTAATGTAATCCCTGTCAGGACAGTTTGTAGTGTTAGCTGGACACCATGTAGTTATGGTCTCAGCATCATGGAGACTGGTGTTCACATGGTACATTAGTCCATTGGACTAACTGATTCCAAACCTCTTCAATTCATATCACTATTCTTTCTTCCATACATGGAAAGATCAATAGCCTCAACATAGATGACCACTCATGGATTTCATGATCCCTAATGCCAATTGATTATGGGCCTCCAAGCTTATAATTTCATTACCTTAGGCTGTTGGATAATATCTAGGAACTTTTCATCATTTTGCTGCTGAATGCTCTACCACATTTACAGTTGTGTTTGCAGGGAAGGTAAACAATTATGTACAAATACCCTCTTTAAAACTCCTATACATTTGTGGAGTGTATAAATATATATATTCCACTCTTGCTGCCTTGCTCATTTAGCCTATGTCTCAATCCATGTATCTATACACTAAACACTATTGTTCCAAGGATGTGTATATATTACTATTTATATCTGTCCCCATGTGTCATCACCAATCTTCATTATTTTTCTGTCATCCTCCCTCTTACAAAGAATATTTAAAAGGAACATAATTTGAGCCCCAGAGAATGCCAAATCTGCCATTTTGACGTGATATAACTGGAAGAGTATAGAAATTCTTCAAGGAAGAGTTGGAGAGATGAAAGGGCCACTTTCAGAACTGAATAAACCTAGATAGGAGATATGTCAAGGAACAGTAGTTTCACATTTTAATATATTTTTATTTAATAAATGTTTGTATGATTTTATGGCAGTACTTTTTTACTTGCTTTCATATGTCAAAACTTGTTATTTAATGCTTTGAAATTTCCAAAGCATTGAAATAAAAGAAATCCTCAAGTAAATAGAAAGGATGGGGACAGGGAGTAGGACTAGAGATAGAAAAAGGAGGGATAAACAAAACACAAGTTTAATAGACAAATCGCTGTGTGGTTTGAAATTTGTTTTGAAAATATGCTAGATACCATGCTTTGTTACTCTTTTGTAGTCTGGGATTCAGAGAATGATCTGTTATCTTTGAAATGATCTGTTATCTCTGAAATTTTGACTAGCAAATATTTATTCTTTTTGATTCAGAAAATCCATTCCTGGAGATTTAGCTTAAAGAAAATGACTTGTAACCAAAAATGTGCATACAAGATTACATGACCAGAGCTCAATGGTAATTTTGAACAATTGAAAATAACCTACTATTGTCTTTTCTGCTGCTTTGCATATTGTTAGCCATTCTATCCTTCTTGACTCATTTCTCTTGTCTTCCATAACTTAACCTCCTACTGGTTTTCCTTATCTATTTGGTTATTGTTCTTTTTTGGTCTCCTCTGTTGACCTAGCCATACAATGTTGGAGTGCCTCATGGCTTAGCCTTTATGTTTTCTCTTCTTTTATCTCCTCGGGCCAGCTCATCCACAACCACCATTATAATTGTCATATCTAAAATCCCTCCACACATTTTTACTTTTATTTCAGATCTTTTGAGTTCCAAACCCACAGTTGCCTGTTATAACCCTTCTTAAAAGTTTCAAAGGTACCTCAAATTTAATACATTCAGAAATGAACCCTTATTCTTCTCAGCCTCAGATCTGGTCTTATTCTAATACTTCTCCATATCTTCCTGAACAGCACCAACAATGTCATGTTAGGTAAGCCAGAAATCTAGGAGTCATCCTTAATATTTTCCTTGGTCTCACTCCTCTATATCTAGCCATTCATCAAATACTATCAATTTTGTTGTTGTTGATGTTAAGTGCCATTAAGTTGATTCTAACCCAGAGAGACCCCATATAGGGTTTCCGAGGAGCAACTTGTGAATTTGAACCACCAACCTTGCAGTTCAGTTCAAACCAACCTTGTGGTCCAATGCTTATACTACAGTGACACACCAGGACTCCAACTTTACTTCCTATTCATTCTCAAAGATGGCCACATATTTCCATTTCAAAGATCTCATACTGGTTTGGACTATTGTAGTTGCCTTCAAACTGATCCACTAATACCCAATCTAGACCCATTTGACTCATTCTCCAAAACAGAGAGCTTTTCAATACAAATCTGGTTTTATTTATAACCTTTCACTGGATTTTCATGGTGTTTAGAAATCTATTATTCTAAGGAATGTTTAGAATAATATTTTCAATCTAAGATTTGAATAATTTCCATCAATGCTTTTGATTCTGAAAACCTTGAAGAAGAAAATGTTGGACTTGAAATATTATCTTTTTTTTTTGTAGATTTTTGTATGGATGTGAAGAGTATCAATAAGCAGACTAAAAATTACTGTGGTAATTTAAGAACATGTCATGCCTATTTGAAGTTTCTGAAGCAAATCACAGTAACAAAATCAAAATCAATTTTGGGTTGGTGGTTATATTTGAAGTTACAATAAGTTTGTCATAACTTATTTCATTTGCCTGATTTTTTAAAAAAGAAATCAAGCAACACAATTATATATAATTGTGGAGGAAGGTTAATTTTTTCTTAATTCTTATTTTTCTTCTATGAATTATTTTGTTTCAAATTACAAATATTAAAAAAATCTATAACTGGAATTTTACTCCTCATTTAAGACAAGGTACACTAAGTCCTTTAATTTCTTTGTTAGCTCAATTATTAGGAAATGTTGCCTTCTAATTTAAAGCAATTCATTGTCAATACATTTCATTCTTTCATTAGTATCTCTCATAGTCATGCATTCAAAGATGCATATAATATAGTCACTGCTCTTTAGGAGACAAACCCACATAAAAAATTAAGTAATTATAAGTCATCATAATAAAAGGAGTGTCACAAGTAAGCTGTAAATTCAGAGGAAAGATGGGTCTTTGTGACTTTCTTGGAGATAGTAAGGATTGAGTTGTGCATTTATGAATGGATAGGGTTTTATTTGAGGGCTTTTAGATCTGGTTTCTTTTTTACAACTATAAGGTCATACTGGAAAATAAAGTTTGAATCAGATTCAGTCCACGGGTCAAAGCATTGTGGTTTAGTTTAGAATTTTTGAGTAAGTATGCAAAATTGGACAAAGAAAATTCATTGAACTTAGGGGACTTAGATGTGAGCACCTTTTAAGAAGGATTTTTGTTCATAAGTAAAATTCATATAAAGTGATCAACTTAGGAAAAGAAATGAAAAATTCTAAACAAACTGGAAAAAATACTACAAAGGAAAAAGTAAGTAGCAAATCATTAAGTAAGCCATTAAAACTTTAATGAGAAAAGGGACTTCACCCACCAAAGAATAAAGCTTTACAGGTATGGTTGATGTACTATCACCACAGAGGAGGTTGGATGGCTCCAGAGGATCGTTTTAAATTCTGTAATCATATTATATTGATCACAAGTGATTTTTTTTTTTTAATAAAGTAGTTCATCATTGTGCCTACTGTAATTATGATGGGTAGCTCTATTGCCTAGCAGTGCAAAGAACAAAACTGAGTGAGGATGAAACATTGTTGTGAAGAGTCATTGAGTTGGTTCTGACTCACAAACCCTGCATAAAGTTTCTAAGAAGTGCCTGGTGGATTTGAACTACAGACTTTGTGGCTAGCAGTTCACTGTTTATACTACAGGACCACTATAGGACTCTTGAGAATGAGAAGAGGAGTAGAAAATTATGGGGCAGGCAAAGGACTGATAGGCTTACAATCACCAACCACCTTTCCAGGAAGTCATATTCACTTCAGCAAACATACAATATTAGGATTGGAAAATTTCTTACATTTAGGACAAAAAAATATTTCCTCAGTACCAGTTGTATATACAGAAGATACTAAAAAAGCTAAACCAATGGCCATTGAGTGACTTTATGTTTCCAAGAGTTTCTAAAGCTATACATTTTTATTAGAACAGATAGCATCATCTTTTTCCTGAGCAGTAGCTGGTGGGGTTTTAACCACTGACCTTGTAGTTAGCAGCTCATTCCCTAATCCACAGAACCACCAGGTCTTCTTATAAATATTCTTATCATGATCCCGGTGTGGCACTTTAGGATAAGCACACGACTGTAAGGTCGGTTTGAACCACAATGTAAGAGGTTCAAACTCACCAGCCACTCCTCATAAACACTATACAGGGCCGTTACGAGTTGAACAGACACCACCATGGCATTTAACAACAATAGCATGGTGATATATAGATGTAATTATAAATCAGATCTAGACCTTGCCTCAGGGATCTTCTAGTCTAATAGGCAAAGTATGTAAGGAACATTGGCTTGAGATGAGGTGATGGGGGAGATGTCTTTAATTGGTTACTGAACCATAAAGAACAACAGTTGAACTTAATGAAGAAGACTACTCAGAGAAAAGCAGATGTCCGTTTTCCAAGGATGCTTTTGTTCTTATGTTCCATTTTCTTTCTATCTCTCATGATCCTGTCCAGCCTTCTTTTAGCCAATCTTGATGGAAATTCCTATTGTTTATTGGTATCTGGGCCTCTTTTCTTTCCTAAGCCTATAGAAAAATTACAGTTCCTAGTTCCCTTATATCTAGATGTTGCTGTCATTGTCAGGCATCATTGAGTTGGTTCTGACTCACAGAAACCCTATGCACAAAAGAAGTAAATCTAGATAGGATGATGCAATTCAGGCTAATGTCATGTAGGTAAAGTGTTGTAAGCTACTTTTAAGCTTGGCCATAAGGAGTTTTCCTTTCTTCTTCCATCTCCATGACTCAAAGAGAAGGTCTAGGATGGATACCTAAGAGTGCTCTCGACCAGGAACATCTGTTTTGACTTCATGTGTGAAGTTTGTTAAGCTACTGATATCTTGTTCTTATTTTAACGTTAGCTGTTGCTATTCTGACTTGATAAAACAGCTAACCCCTTATCTCAATCTCTCTCTCTCTTTACCATCTTGCCAAAAATTCTTTCTTAGTTTGTGTGTGCCTATCACTTGGTTCATGTGACATTCCCAAAAGAATAAAAACCTCCCTATCACTTGATAAATTTGGATTCATGCCATTATCACTGCTATAATCTCTTCTATTTGCAAAATTGTATTGTCTTTATAATAAGGTTTGAAAGGGATGATTGGCATATTTGGTTTTAAGTTAATTGATGACAGGGATTATGTATCTTTGTATATATATAATAT
>NW_006408595.1:7464343-7557392 GCF_000296735.1 Chrysochloris asiatica
TAAAAGTTAAAAAATAGAAGATATAAATTGTCAAGCTTAATGAAATTGCAGCAAGCACTAGATCTGCCTCCAGGACACTGATAAAATACTTAAATTGAATCATTCAATAAAAGAGAATAAATCTTTATCCTGTTATGAGCACATTATTATAATGCACTTATACTTTGCAAGGTCAAAACCACCACTTTGTACAAAGATCTTATTATCAGCAGTTCCAGTCCGGGCCAGATGGGTTGCTTTAAAGAATTTATCTACTATCTCTTGGAGAAAGTACTGGGGTTGCTTATGACATTTTTAAGTTCTGTAGTTATTTTTTAGGGTGTTCGTATACACAGATTCATTTAAAATCCTTTAACACATTTTCCTCATACGGATGTTACTGTTACATTCCCTTGTGAGAACATGTGTTGGTTCTGTTAGAATAAGACTCAAAGTAACAAAGTGACTTCCTTTAAAATGCTTTAGAAATTTTTAACCCTCAGGAATAAATTTCTAATTAGGTGGAGGAAAATTGAGATCTAGTTAAGTCTTAGGGAGTAAGTGAAAATAGACAAGGGGAATTTTTCCCACACAGTTCTCTGTCTTGAGACCTATCCTGAAAGGGTTGTCAGGAAACCATGATTCACTTCTTACTGCCCTCCCCCAAGCACCCACCACCATGTGATAGTTGTGCATACAGATAAAGCGAGGTTTCAGAACAAAGGGATATGGGTAGGGCATCAGTAAATCTGGGGATCCTGTTATAGAAATCTGGAAAAATTGCCTATTTGTAAGAAGAAAAGGTGTAGAGAAGGATATAAACTCTGCTAGGGAGCAAGGTGATGTCATAGGATAAGCGCTTGGCTTTGAACCACAAGGTAGGCAGCTCAAGTCTACCAGTCTCTTCATGGGAGAAAGATGAGGCTTTCTGCTCCTGCAAAGATTCACAGCTTTAGAAACTCTGTACAGTTGGAACTGACTGGACAACCTCAAAACCCTGCTGCCATTGCAAGCAAGGATAAATAATTAGTTCATTCAAAATAAGTGTTCTTTTTAAGACTCCTATTTGTCCCTCTTTCATCTAGATTCTCTTTGGCTTACTGGAGTGCTTGTCATGCATAGTCTTATTATCCTTACAACAGCCCTGGGAAGACAGAAGAAGAGAATAGATGTCATCAGGACAAGATTGTTGATGTTGTTAGGTGCCATTCAGTCAGCACCAACTCATAGTAACCTTATGCACAGCAGAACAAAACAATGTCCGATCCTGGGCCAACCTCACTACTGTTGCCACACTTGAGTCCATCGATGCTGCCACCTGGCCAATCCATCTCATTGGGGGTTTTCTTCTTTTTCTCCGACCCTACATCTTACCAAGCATGATATCCTTTTCCAGCGACTGTTCCCTCATGACAATATGTCCAAAGTGTGAGAGACGAAGTTTGGCCATCTTGGCCTCTAAGGAGCACTCTGACTGCACTTCTTCCAAAACAGATCTATTGGTTCTTTTGGCAGCCCATGGCACTTTTAGTATTCTCCTCCAACACCATAATTCAAAGACATCAATTCTTCTATGGTCTTCCTTATTCACTGTTCAGCTTTCGCATGCATATGAGGCTATTGAAAATACCATGGCTTGGATCAAGCACACCTTAGTCCTCAAGCTGACATCTTTGCTCTTCAACACTTTAAAAAGTTCCTGTGCAGCAGACTTGCCTAATGCAATACATCGTTGGATCTCTTGACTGCTGCTTCCATGAGTGTTGACAGTTGATCCAAGAAGAATGAAGTCCTTGACAGCTTCAATCTTTTCTCCATTGATAAGAATGTTGTTTATTGGTCCAGTGGTGAGGATTTTTGTTTTCTTGACATTGAGATGTAATCCATATCGAAGACTGTGCTCTTTGATCTGCATCAGTAAATATTTTAAGTCCTCTTCACTTTCAGCAAGCAAGGTTGTATCATCTGCATATTGCAGGTTGTTAATGTGTCTTCCTCCAATCCTGATGCCACGTTTTTCTTCATAGAACCCAGCTTCTCATATTATTTGCTCAGCATACAAGTTGAATAAGTGTGCTGAAAGAATACAACCTTGTCACACACCTTTCTTAATTTTAAAACATTCAGTGTCCCCATGCTCTGTTCGAACAACTGCTTCTTGGTCCAGGTACAGATTCCTCATGAGTACAATTAAGTGTTATGGAATACTCATACTTCTCAATGTTGTCCATATCTTGTCATAATCCACACAATCGAAAGCCTTTGCGTAGTCAATAAAGATTGACAGGACAAGACACCAGTTTATAAAGATGAAAACTAATACTCAGCAGATTTACAAGTAGATTTTGAATTCCTTACAAATGGAAAGTTTTAAATCTGGGTCATTTGTTTCTAAGCCTCATGATTGATTCACAATAGGTCTTTACTAATTTACAAGTCCTTTCATGATCTGGTTCTTATTTCTAAGTCTTGTATCTTATCACTTTATTATTTTTTAAATCAATGCTTCAGAACATCCCTCAATACCTCAATTTTGCTACAGCTTCTATCACTGTACTTACTTTTGTTTTCTTCTACCTTTAGTATTTTATCCACTGTTTTGCCTGATTAATTAGTCAACCTTTGTATTTTATCATAGATTCCATTAGTTCAAGAAACCTTTCTAACAATACCTTTACTCCAAGTCCATGCTTCCTGCCCTCTGCCGTATCCTCTAGTATCTTGCTTGTCCTCCATTTCAGATTTGTCACTTGATGTGTTAGAATTGTAACTCCCACTGGTCTGAGAGCTCTGGAGAACAGCCAACCACGTCTGCTTCATTCAATGTCTGGATCATAGTAAGTAGCCAATATTTATGTGTTGACTGACTGGAAGAATAAATAGATTAATGATTGAATGAGTGAATGTTTCTTCGTGAAATTTACATTTTCTTCCAGTCCGTTTCTAAGTCTCCTTTATTTTTTTCTCAAATGTTTTAGTAAAAGAAAAGTAATGGTTAATCTGACTGTAGAATATGTCCTACATATGAGCTGAACCAGAAAGTTTCTTAAGTTAGTCTGTGTCTTTCTGAGAATAGTGGGAAGAGCAGACATTACTTTCAGTAAGGAAAAAGAATATTCCACTTTGCTACTTTTCTGGTTCCACTTTTTTTTCTGCCACCCACTCTTCATTCTTGGATTTCAGTTCGTTCTATTTTTAGCCCACCCATCAAAGTTAGCTAAAATTTTCTGCGAATCTTTTGTTACCTATAGGGAGCTAACTCATAGGTCAAAATAACAATAAGAATGCAAATTAACAGGAGTTTTCCATTATGCAGAAAAGGTTATTTGAATTCTTAGTCAGAACATATTGCCATCTTAGACCTTGTTGAGATGAATTCCCCTGAGGTCTTTATCCATAGTTTGGCAGTATCTTCTTCCAATTTCTTTGCTAAAGTTCTTAGTCCTGACATGCAACTTTGAAAGCTTGAGTGTACTCTGGCAGGAAAATTTTAATCCAAAGGAGTAAATATCAAAGGTTATCTACCTTAAGTTATGTCCAGGTTTTCCATGAATGAGCTATATAAAATCTAGCCATATGTTCCTCTTTATGTTGGTGCATTTGAATAAAGTAAGATAGTTATAAAATGTTCTAAGTATATTCACTCATTTCTGAAAGTCATTAGTTCTGAATACTCAGATAACTCAATATGTGGCATCCTTTGATTTACCTAGACAAGCGAAATATGGTTAAAACAAACCTATGGTTCTTATGCGTATGGGGCTTTTCAGGAGAGTGAGTGGAACGGGTCTGAGGTGCAGCTGGCCACCAGCTGGAGCGTCAAACTATTTTGTTCAAGTGGAATTGGGGCTTTAACAAGTTTAATTATAACAAGACTTCACCTGCATCACAGTACCCATTACACTCTTATTTATTTTAACACATTGTTGGTTCTTTTGAGGCCTGTTGTTTTCAATATTGCCCTACAGCACATATTTGATCTGAAAGTTTTATAGTGCTACTTGGTTTAATTGGAGTCCTGGTGTGGTTCTGTGGGTTAATGCACCCGACTGCAAAGCTGTTTGAACTATAAGGTCGGCATTCAACTCACCAGCTGCTCTTTGGAAACCCTACACGGGCCACTATGGGTCGGAACCGACTTGATGGCACTTAACAACAACAACAACTTGGTTTAATTACAGTGGCACAAAATAGTAAATTAAAACTAGTTTATTCTGTCTGGTAAGATCAGGAATGGGATTTCAGAGGACTTCAGATAATAGTAATGTGTTTAAGTTCACAGAAGTTTATCTATACATTTGATTTAAGTGATAGATTTAGATAGATCTTATTTCCCAATTAAGGAGTCATGTGTTCATATTATTAGTCCCTGTATCCTGTTTATATTTATTTCACTGATTCTCTTAAGCATATTATATATTGTAAGTTTCTCATTTGATTGTAAGCACCTCAAAATACTTCCTAATGTAGCAGATATAGTTCCCAGCATACAACTGACACTCTGGAAATACCATTGACTGATTTATTGGAAGTGTATTTGAATTTGTAAAAAAAAAATTACTGAACACATATTCAGAGATTATGTTATAAAGACTTTTGCTTCCTTTGAACATAAACTGCTAAATGATGATTAACTGCTGCTATTTCCTTTGTGTTGTGCTTTTGATGCGTGAACAAATGATTGCTAACGTCTTTAAGGTGATGAATTGGACAACATTTAGACAGAGATTTAAAACTACCTTTCAAATGTGCTGAGAAAAAAGTGAAGAGACTCTCTGGTTGGTGATAATTGTAAATTATACAATGTTAAAACATTGGTAAAAAGTAATAGTCCCCTGTTACTTTCTGTGCTAAAAGAATTCTAGACCCCAGGAAGCTCAGTAAAGCACCAGGCGGCATGAATAAATTAGACTTTAGCATGAAATAAATGGGCTTACCCTTTTGGGATGGTATTTATAGCTTCTGTGATATCAATAAGATAATCAGATTTCTATCTGTTTGTAACACAGGATTAGAAATATTCATAGGTCTTAGAAAAGAAGCTGGGGACAGTTCAGTCCAATAGCAGTATTTGCAACAAACTGCATTTTCAATTTTGAAAATCACACATAAATGAATCATCTGGGACACTGCATACCCAACTTTAAAAGTATAGCTAGTGGCTGATAGTCAAAAGAAGACAGGCAAATGCCATTTTGCTTTTGACACTCTCATGGTCTCATAATAGGAGGAAAAAAATCTTTGTTTCTTATAAATACTTGTGAATGATATTACTTTTAGTTTATTTCAAATATCTCAGTCATTAAATTCAATTTCTTTCAAGCCCTAAGATTCAGATTCAAACATTCTTTCTTTTTCTGTCACTTTCTTAGACTATCCTTCACCCTGCCCCCATCCCAGCAGGATTACCATTTCCTTCATCTCTGTGAACATTTCTGCTAACAGTGCATTCCTCCTCTCTTCAGTACTTCTCAAATGTCATTGTAATTATTTGTTTACATGTCTGCCTCCCTCACCAGACTGTGAGCTCATCAAGGATGAGACAGAGTCTTATTTAATTTACTTGGTATACCCACAGCCTGGTCGTGTCTGGCACATGATAGGCACATGATAAATGCCCAAAGGGGATATATATATATAAAGAGGAGGAGTAGGAGATTAGTGAACAAATGTAACTTATTGTCATCTCTGATTAATTTGGAAACAAGATCATGGAGTGCAAAATGAATCATCCATGTAATTACTTCTTCACTGCCAGATCGTCTTTTCTGGAAAACTACAGAGTGCTAAACAGTCTTCTCAACTCATATTGCATAATTCCCCTGCAGTGATAGCAGCACTTTCATTAAAGTGCAAGCATTATCAAGTCATTGTAAATTATACTGAGTTACAGTCTTGCAATCTACAGGTGTGGTTTTCTGTTTCAATTGCAATTCACTTCGCTATTTTTTTTAAAGGTGATGTCTGAGTATATATAAAACTTGATCACAAATGGATAAAATTCTATAATCACTTGTACTGATGAATAGTTACAATTAGAATCTATTCCTAGAAAAAAATAGGTTTGTTCATTAAAGTTGTTACGATGATCAAAGAGGTTTGTTGATAAATGGTACACTTGTTCAAAGACAAAAATAAGGTCACTGTTGATGAATAAATAAGGTGGTAGCTGAAAAGCCTGCTGGATATTAAGATCACCTTTTGAAAATAATGAAAATGCATTCTACCTAGGTTTTCCTATTATGTTCATTTATGTGTATTTCAGATACATTTACTCATTCTATTTGACTTATTTACACTTCAGTCATTTAAAACATATTTGTAAAGGAAAAGAAAGACTTCTTTCTTGCCTTCACTTTTTATCATTTTAAACCCCTAAGACATTTGTTTCCAGCTTGAACAAACTTAAAAAATTAGATGAACTGGCAGAAGCACACACATTTCCAATATCAATTTTGGCTGAAGACATAGAAAAAATTTTTATTCACCACCTGGTGTGGCGCTGTGGGTTAATGCGCCAGACTGCAAAGCCGTTTGAACTACAAGTTTTGCGGTTCAAGCTCGACAGCTGCTCCTTGGAAACCCTATACATGATCGCTATGGGTCGGAATTGACTCGACGGCATTTCACAACAACAACAACCCTTATTGAATGATGTCTGACAAGTTACATTGTAGTTTTATAAACAAAACTATGTAACATTACACAACATATCAGATAGCAACATGAACACAGTTTTCTATAAACTGGGACCATAATTTCTCATATTATGCTTAGGTCATCAGATACTAGCAGAATGCCTGGGGCAAAAGAGAAATTCAAGAAATACTGACTATGGAATAATTGTTGAGATCATCAACAAATGTTACAGGATACCATAATTTTTTTTTTAAATGATTCAATCAGAAGATGATGCAAAGATCATTTTCATAGTTGAGGCATTTAAGAAATTTAACTTATTGTGGATCTCTACAGATAGAAACAATAATTTATTTGCATTGTTTATTTTGTACCCTGGAGAGTAGATAGGAATTGAATAGAACAAAGCAGATTTAATTGAAATGAGAGTGTCCTATTAGCTAATATTGGGAATGGAAAAAGGTTGAGAAGAGAAGATGAGAAGTAATTTGTTCATTTTATTGCCAATATTTCTAAACTGACCAGCATAATTGTGGTCTACTGGGAAGGGGCATGGAGCCCTAGTGACTCAGTGGTTAAGCACTCAACTGCTAACCAATATGTTGGCAGTTCGAACCCACCAGCCGCTCCATGGGAGAAGAATGTGACCGTCTTGGAGATTACATAGAGCAGTTCTACTCTGTTCTATATCTCACAGTTGCTGTGAATCAGGATCTATTCGACCATAGTGGGCTTGGGGTTTTGGCCGGGGCAGGATGACAGCTATTTGTCTCCAGATCAATGTTTTATTCTTCTGGCGTGGCACTGTGCGATATGCACTGGACTCCTAATCTCAAGATTGGTGGTTCAAACCCACCAGCCGCTTCTTGAAAACCTATACAGGGTTGCTGTGAATTGGAATAGACTCAACAACACTACACAACAACAACATGACTTTGAAAAGAACCTGTACAAAGACCAAGAGACAATTGCTTGAACAGAACAATGGGATGCTGGGTGGTTTAAAATCAGGAAAGGTGTTTGTTAGGGTTGCACGCTTTCGCCATACTTAATCTGTATGCTGAGCAAATAATCTGAGCAACTTGGTTATGTGAGCAAGGCAGTATCCAGATTGGAGGAAGAATCATTAGCAACCTGCCATATATAGCCGATACAACCTTGCTTATTGAAAACACTTACTGATGAAGGTAAAAGACTACAGCCTTCATTGTAGATTACACATCAATTTAAAAAATACAAAAAAATTCCTCTCAACTGAACTAATAAGCGCTATTGTTATAAACATTGAAGAGATTTAACTTGTCAAGGATTTCATTTATCTTGGATCTATAATCAATGCTCAAGGAAACAGCAGTCAAGAAATCAAAGGACATACTGCACTGGGCAAATGTGGTACACAAGACCTATTTAATGAGGAAAAGTGTCACTTTGAGGATTAAGGTGCTCTTGAACCAAGTTATATTTTCCATTGTCTCATATGCATATTCTCACAAACACATAATATAGTCACTCTCTCTATATCTATCTATGTATATCTATATCTGTATCTATCTATCTATCTATAAATATATATATTATATATGTACACATATATATTGTATATATATGTATATTTATATATGTACACATATATATTGTATATATATGTATATTTATATATGTACACATATATATTGTATATATATGTTTATTTATATATGTGTGTGTATATATATATGTTGGAGTGTCCTGGTGTGGCATTGTGAGATAAAGCAAGATTGGCTTGAATAACAAGGTTGGTGGTTCAAACTCATGAGCCACTCCTTGGAAACCCTATACAGGGTTGCTATGAGTCGGTATCGATTCAACATCACTTATTATTGTTGTTACGTGCCATCTAGTCAATCCCGACTCATAGCAACCCCGAATAGGGCATCCAAGTAGCATCTGGTGTGTTTCAACTGCTGACCTTGTGGTTCAGTATCTATATATTTATATTTATCCATATAGCTCTCTCTCTCTCTCTCTTATTCTCTCTCTATATATATAATTGTTACTGCTGTTGTTAAGTGCCATTGAGTCGGTTCTGACTTGACATCACTTAACAATAATAACAACAGCTTATTGGCAACAAGTATTTGAATTATCTGTGCAATCCTACCATTAATCCATTAATGTGACCCTATATAGGGTTTCTGAGGAGCGGCTAGTGAGTTTGAGCTTGCAACCATGTAGTTCAAACTGATTACATATAAATAAATAAATAAATATATATATATATATGTGTGTGTGTGTTTATATATATAGATACATACACACACATATATATACACACATAACAATTATTTTATGTGTGTAGTAGTATTGTACTGCGATTTTAATTTCTACTACCCTACTGACTCATGATATTAATTATTTTTTCCCCAATAGTTAACAACCATTTTAATATACTCTTCTTGTTCAAATCTTTTGCCTATTTTTCTATTAGGCTGTTGGTTCATTTCCTTATGGACTTGTAATAATTTTTATACCAATCTTTCATCTGTATTATGAATACCTTCTCCTCTGTGGTTTGTCTTTTCAAATATTAGATGAAATGATAATAAAATTTTACTTGTTTTTATAAGGAATAACCTCGGCACCCTCAGTCTTCCTGCACATCAGATGGTCATGTACCAGACATGACAATTCAGCAGTGGGGAGGTGGAAGGGGTCCATAACAGTGATGCCCTCACTTCAACCCTCGCTTTGTATCATAGCTTAATATGTTCCACATTAAATGGATTTGATGATTACATAGTACAGTTTTAACAAAGCTAATCTTTACAAATGGATGAATAGGTACAAAATATTCTTGCAGAGCAAATTTAGATGGAAGATCATGCTGGTAAAGCCACTATTTGGTACTATAAATAAGCTACTAAAAGCATAGCTCTTTTACAATTAAGACTTTCATCAGGTAGGTAAAGAAATGGCAAACTAACAATATCTGAGAAGTTTGTAAAAAAAATCAAATTATCAGAATGGCTATTTAAAATCAAGATTTATGTCTATGTTAGTTAACAATGGAATTTGACCTACCATACTTTCTTTCACACAATAAAGTATAAAACCATCATGATTAACAACACACCAAGACAACAACAACAACAAAAGAGTTGCCATTAAGTCTACTTCTACTCAAGATAATCCCATGTGTGTCAGAGAAGAACTGTGCTCTAGAGGTGTTTCCACTGGCTGACTTTTAGACTAGATTTCCAGATCTTTCTTCTGAGGCACCGTTAGGTAAACTCAGACCCCCAACTATCTGATTATCATCAGAGATGTTAATTATATACACTAACCAGTAACAAAACATCAAGTATTTTTATTTCATCTTTATCTTATCCTTTAAATTTTTCTAGTTTTACATATAATATGCATGAAGGCCACCACTCAAAGACCTGGAGTCAGAAAAGCAAAAGAGAGGAACACACTCATTATTTCTCCAACTGAAAGAACTGAAGAAAAAATTCAAACATCAATATTGCAAAAATTGCAATATTGAAGTATTCTATGGGCAAAATGTTGAATGAAGCTGGAAACATCAAAACAAGATGGAAGGAATACACAGTCACTGTACCAAAAATCAATGTCCAGTCAGTTCAGAAGGTAGCAAATGATCAAATGAATATTGAAGCAAGAAGTCCAAGCAGCACTGAAGATATTGGCAGAAAACAAGTTTCTAGATAGTGACAGAATATAAATTGAAATGTTTCAACAAACTGAAGCAATGCTGATACTCATTCGTCTTTTATCAAGAAGTTTGAAAGACAGCTACCTGGTCAACTGATTGGAAGAGATCTATAAATGTGCCCATTCCAAAGAGAGGTGACCCAACAGAATTAGGAAATTATTGAATAATATTATTAATATTACATACAAGTAGAAGTTTTCTGAAAGTAATTAAAAATTGGTTGCAGCAGTACATTGACAGAGAGCTGCCAGAAATTCAAGATGGATTCAGAAGAGGACATGGAATGAGGAATGCCTTCACTGACCTTAGATGGACCTCGAATGGAAGCAGAGCAAACCAAAAATGTGTCTACTGTGCTTTGTTAACTATGCAAGGGATTCAACTGTTTTTCCATGCGCATTCCACAATTCCTAGACCATAACAAACTATGGATAACATTGTAAGGAATGAGTATTCCAGGACATTTAATTATGATCATGAGGAACCTGTACATAGACCAAGAGGCTGTCCTTAAAACAGAGCAAGGAGATATACTAATGGTTTAAAATCAGGAAAGGTATGCACCACAGTTGTGTCTTTCACCATACTTACTCAAGCTATATGTTGTTAAAAAGTTAGTTAGGACTCATAGCAAACCTATATAAGTTTTCTGAAGATGTACTGGTGGTTTTGAACTGCCTAACACTTAGTTAGGAACCCAGTGCTTATCTTATGGTACCACACCAGACTCTTCAATCTCTATGCAGAGCAAATAATTTGAGAAGCTGGATTATATGAAGAAGACTGTCCATCAGTAAAGGAGGAAGCCTCATTATCAACCTGTGATAAGCGATGACACAACATTGCTGCTGGAAGTGAAGGGGACTTGAAATACTTACTGATGAAGATCAAAGACTACATCTTTTAATATGTATTGCAACTCAATGTCAAGAATAGGAAAATGCTCACAACTGGACCAATAAATAATATCATGATAAATGGAGAAGAGATTGAAGTTGTCAATGACTTCAATTTATTATATCTGTAATCAATGCTCATGGCATCAAAGAAATAAAACTATATATTGCATTAGTGAATTTGCTGCAAAAGATTTCTTTAAAGTGTTCAAAAGCAAAGATGTCAGTTTGAGGATTAAGGTGCACCTGACCCAAGCAATATTGTTTTCAATTGCCTCATATGCATGTGAAAATTGGACAATGAATAAGGAAGATCATAGAAAAATTGATGCATTTAAATTATGGTGTTGATGAAGAATATGGAAAATGCCATAGACTTCCAGAAGAACACACATATCTTGAAAGAAGTATAGCCAGAATGCTCCTTCAAAGGGAAGATATTGAGACTTGGTCTTTCATACTTTGGATATATTATTGGGAGAGACCATTCTCCGGAAAAGGACATCATGCTTGGTAAAGTGGAGGGTCAGTGAAAAGAGGAAGACCCCCAACAAGATGGATTTGCACAGTGGAAACCATAATGGGATCAAACATAATAATTGTGAGGATGAGGTGAGACCCGGTGGTGTTTCATGCTATTGGACATAGGGTCACTGAGTCAGAAGCGATTTGTCAGCACCTAACAACAGTGTGTGTATGAGTATATGTAATTAATAAATAAATTTATGTACATCTTTTAAATTCATAAGAAGAATAATTTGGAGATTACTGCTCTTGAAATTATATGAAAAAATCAAAACTGAGACAGACACTGCTAAGTAAGAGTAATACTGTGCAGATCTGTAGGTAACTTGTGAAATGGAAATTTACAAGCATTCCTTCCATTTTAGTTTAGATTTATCAAATTGAAAAACATGGCAGAAAGGGTTGTACTGAGTCATGGAGATGCCTGGAATTGAAGTCTGCTAAACTTGTGTGTAATACAAATCATTGTTCTTAGCTCTCCATTGTTTGTTTAGTAAAATCTGCTTTGAATAGCCTCATTATTCTCAAGTGAATGTTGATTTTTAAGAAAGGAATGTATCTGCAAATGATGTTGTTGTTAGGTGCCATTGAGTTGGTACTGACTCATAGTGACCATAGTGACCCAATGTACAACAGAACGAAATACTCCCCGGTCCTGGGCCAACCTCACAGTTATTGCCATGCTTGAGCCCATTGTGCTGCAATTATGCCATTCCATTTCACTGGGGGTCTTCCTCTTTTTCTATGACTCTCCACCTTACCAAACATAATATCTTTTTCCAGCAAATGGTCCCTCCTGACAATATGTCTGAAATATGAGAGATGAAGTTTGGCCATCCTGGCCTCCAAGGAGCACTCTGGCTGCACTTCTTCTAACACAGATCTATTGGTTCTTTTGGCAGCCCAAGGCACTTTCAGTATTCTCCTTCAACACCATAACTCAAAAGCATCAATTCTTTTATGGTCTTCCTTATTCACTGTCCAGCTTTCACATGCCTATGAGGTTATGGAAAATACCATGGCTTGGATCAGGCGCACCTTAGTCCTCAAGCTGACATCTTTGCTCTTCAACACTTTAAAAAGGTCTTATGCAGATTTGCCTAATGCGATACATCATTTGATTTCTTGACAGCTGCTTCCACGAGTGTTGATAGTTGATCTAAGAAGAATGAAGTCCTTGACAACTTCAATTTTTTCTCCGTTTATTAGAATGTTTTTTATTGGTCCAATGGTGATGATTTTTGTTTTCTTTATATTGAGATGCAATCCATCCTGGAGGCTGTGCTCTTTGATCTTCATCAGTAAATATTTTAAGTCCTCTTTACTTTCAGCAAGCAAGTTTGTATCATCTGCATATGTCTCCAATGCTGACACCATTTTCTTCTTCATGGAATTCAACTTCTCAGATTATTTGCTCAGTTTACAGATAAATAAATACGGTGAAGACTATTTATTGGCACATACCTTTCCTGATTTAGAAGCATTTTGTGTTCCTTTGTTCTGCTCAAAAACTGCCTATTGGTTTATGTAGATTTTCCTCATGAGCACAATTAAGTGTCTGGAATCCCCATTCTTCGCAATATTACCCATAGCTTGTCATAATTCACACAGTTAAAATCTTTGCATACTCAACAAACCACAGGCAAACATCTTTCTGGTATTCTCTGCTTTCAACCAAGATCCATTTGATGTTAGCAATGATATCCCTCATTCCACATCCTCTTCTGAATCCTGCTTGAACCTCTGTCAATTTCCTATGTATTGCAGTTGTTTTTGAATTATCTTTAGCAAAATTTTACTTGAATGTGATATTAATGATATTGTCCAATGATTTCTGCATTCCATTGGGTCCCCTGTCTTTGGATGGGCACAATCAGTTGGCCAGATTTCCAAATTTCTTGGCAAAGATGAGTGAATGCTTCCAGTGCTAACTCAGCTTGTTGAAAGATATCAATTTGTATTCCATCAATTCCCAGAGCCTTGTTTGTTGCCAATGCCTTCAGTGCACCTTGGATTTCTTCCTTCAGTACCATTGGCTCCTGATTATATTCTAAGTCTTGAAATAGTTGAACAGTGACCATTAATTTTTGTTACAGTGACTCTGTTTATTTCCTTCATTTTCTTTTGGTGCTTTCTGTATCATTTGATATTTTGCCTATTGAATACTCCAATATACCACCAAATGAGGCACTGAAATTTTTCTTCTGTTCTTTCAGCTTGAGAAATACTGAGCGTGTTCTTCCCTCTTAGTTTTCTAACTCCAGGTCTTTGCACATTTCACTAGAAAACTTGACTTTGTCTTCTACACGTGACATGAGACTGTAAAAGAGTTGGACAGAAAATTTCAAAGGGCAACCCCCAAAGACAAATTCCAATTTGAGTAGTGTCCTTAAAAGAAGGAAAGAGACACTGATGCATGGAATCGAAGGAAGGACTCCGTAACCAGAATCCATGAAGGAATCAATATGAATTCAGATTTCCAGTCTCCAAGAAATCTGAGACAAAACATTTCTGCTTTTATGTTATTGTTGTTGTGAAGTTCCATCAAGTCAGTTCTGAGTCATAGTAATCCTGTACAGGGTTTCCGACAAACAACTGGTGAGCTTGAACCACTGACCTTGTGGTTCAAACTGACTTTGCATCCAGCGCATTAACCCACAGT
Source organism: Chrysochloris asiatica (assembly GCF_000296735.1). NCBI lineage: Eukaryota > Metazoa > Chordata > Mammalia > Afrosoricida > Chrysochloridae > Chrysochloris > Chrysochloris asiatica. Next base: position 7,478,760 of record NW_006408595.1, read on the forward strand.
GCCACACCAGGACTCCTTTTATAATCACCCAGTTTTTTGGTATGGCTTGCACTTCAATGTAAAGAAACAAAAATCCTCACTACTGGAGCAATAAATACTATCATGATAAATAGAGAAAAGATTGAAGCTGTCAAAGACTTCATTTTGTTTGGATTCACTATCAACACTTTTGCAAACAGCAGTCAAGAACACAGTTCACTGAGCAAATCTGTTACACAAGATGTCTTTAAAGTGTTCAAGAAGAAAGATGTCAGTTTGAGGACTAAGGTGTGCCTGACCCAAGCCATGGTATTTTCAGTAGTCTTATATGAATGTAAACATGGAAGAATTGATATATTTGAGTTATGGTGTTAGAGAAGAATATTAAAAGTTCTATGGACTGCCAGACAAACAAGCGAATCTGTGTAGGAAGATGTACAGCCAGAATTCTCTTTAGAAGCCAGGATGGCCAGACTTTGTCTTTCATAATACGGAAATATTACCAAGAGGGACCAGTTCCTGAAGAAGGACACCATAGCTGGTAAAGTGAAGGGTCAGAGAAAAATAGGAAGACCCCCAAGGATTGGTAACAGCAATGGGCTTAATTGTGAGGCTAGCATTCTGTCTTGCATAGGGTCACTATGAGTCAAAACCAACTCACAGTACCCCATCAGATTGGATTAAGGCTCATCTTGTGTAAGTCTAACCTCATATTAATGTAAATGATGACATCTTAAATGTCTTATATCCCAGAAGTGTCACATTCATTGGTCACAGTTTAGAACTTCAGCATAATTTTTGGAGAGGGGCCGGTGGTGGTGGTGTGCCATGCGTGGGGTTGGTTCCAACTCAAAGTGACCCTGCATAGGGTTTCTGAAGATGTAAATCTCTACAGGAACAGAAAGCCTCATCTTTCTACCACGGAACAGCTGGTAGTTTCAAGCTGCTGACCCTAAGGTTAGCAGCCTGACTCATAACCACTACCCTACTAGAGCTCTTTTTGAGATGGGTTAGGGGTAACATCAGTTCGAAACTCCCAGCTGTTCCGCGGGAGAAAGATGAGGCTTTCTGCTCCCGTAAAGATTTACAGCCTTGGAAATCCTGTACAGACAGGGTAGCTATGAGTCACAACTGACTCCACGGCACATAACCACCACCACCAGGGGTGACATAATTCAATCCTAATATTTCTTTTCTACTGAAGAATCTAAATATAAATATAAACATAAATAATGCAAAGAGAAAAAGATAGTAGCTTGGAAGAGATAGATACATCTGAAATGCTTTTAGAAACCAGGATGGTTAGACTTGGTCTCTAATACTTTGTACATGTTACCAGGAAAGACCAGTTTCTGGACAAAGACACCATGTTTGGTAGCACTGTGGGTTAGCAAAAAAGAGGAAGACCCCTTTTTTGGGGAGGTCTAACAATTGTAGGAGTCCTGGTGTGGCACTGTGGGTTAAAACGCCTGACTGCAAAGCCAGCAGTTTGAACTGAAAGGCCGGCGGTTCAAGCTAACCAGCGGCTCCTCGGAAACCCTTTACAGGGTCACTATGGGTTGGAACTGACTCGCCGGCACTTAACAACAACAACAACAATTGTAAGGATGGTGCGGGACCAGGCAGTATTTCGCTCTGTTGTACGTAGTGTTGCTAAGAATCAACGGACTTGATGGCACTTAACAATAATATATATCTATATCTGTATCTGCATCTATATCCATATCTATATTTATATCTATATTTTTTCCTTTTGTATACATAAAATGTGTAAGATTGATGAAACTCACCTGGCAAAAAATTCAGTTTGTGGATATACATGACAAATGCAATGATGAATAGAAAGAGCTTCAAGAAATCACTATATACATCCAGTCTGCAGTTGACCAGCTTGAGAGAAGCCACTCTGGGTAGATGAAGCTCTCCAGGAGAGGAAGGAATTTCCAGATTCTGGCTGGATATTTGGCAGACACTTTTTTTTTTTCTTTGAATCTCACATCGTTTACTTGGAATGATATGTCCTTCCCTCACCCGCATCCCAAATGCTCTGAGAACTTTGGAAGAAACTACTATGGAAATGTAAAGCCTTATTTTAGGAACAAAATCTCTGTAGCTCTGGAGCTTTTGCAAAGCACTGTGTCTATAGGCAACATATCTGCCACATCTGTTTTTGTGTGTGGGAGACACACTATATTTATCATTTGAGATGAGTCACTTGTAAAACAGCATAATCTACTTCAGCTTTTGTGTTTAAATGACTCTTGGTAGCATGAGCCATAGTATTTAAATCTTAAGTGGTGCATATCTAGGTCTTCTGGTAGCACCCTGCCAAGAGCTACAGAGGGGAAAAAAATACCCTTTCCTCCATTTCCTCTCAGTCTGTCATTTTAAATGATATTACTGGTGAGGCAGAGGCCGTAAGGAGACTATGGGGTGTTGCCCGAAAGACCAAGTCATCCCACACCTGTATTGGAATTAGAGCACTTGAGTTTGGCAATGCACGAAGAAAAATCAAAGGATAAAAATAGCTAGAGATGTCACAAAACATCAACCATATACCTCTAGTCAATCATTCAGCATCAATAGTATTTGATAACAAGAATCTTAGGTCTGGTTCTCAGCACAAAGTTCTCAGTATGCACCTCTTGTTACGTATCAGTCGGAATATTTTGATTTGGTTCCCTAAATATTAACAAAAATATTGACTTTTAATTTCTTTGTAGTTCTATCTTAGGAATTCTCAAAAGGATTTTTTTTTATTATTATTATTGGACATTCATTTTTGCAAAGAATTTTATTTCCCTCAATTCTAAAATGTTTGTAAAGCATTTCAATAACTGTTGATATATGAGGGGGCTTCCAAAAGCTCATAGAAAAAGGAATTAAAAGATAATGGGATTTTCCACAAACTTTTCGAAGTCCCCTCTTATTGTATCCATGAAGTAATCATGTCTTTCACCCCAAAAGAAAGTATATAGCTTGATAGCTTTCTGAAGTAGAAGTTAACACCAGCTGGCTTTTCCTTCTGTGGAGTATGTTTTAGTTTGGTCTTCTATAATCCGATATTTCAGTAAAAACCATCACTAAGACTAAAACAACTACTTGGAGCTATCTTTTTACTCCACCATTCTGTCAAACAGAACCAAATGAACAAAGATAAATTCCCCAAAGGAAAACAAAAACAAAGCAAAACAAAAATTTAAAGACGCAAAGCAAAAAAAAAAAAAAAAAAATCAGAACACTCGCAAAATTAATTTTTAAAAAGTCAATGATTTTGTAAGGTCAACACAGATCATTCGTGTATAGATTACAGCTGAGAAAGAATTACTCAGTCTTGGTCATGTTTATTTTCCTAGAATTGAAGCAAATATTTTAAATGAATTAATATTGGATAGTTCAGTATCTGATTTATTTCCACATAATCCATTTTAGATCAAGAGTACTTTGTGGCAAGAACACAAAATCAGTTGAGACCAGCTGACCTTTGCAAAGACTTGTGGCTGGTTAATTTCATAGTTCACTTCATATTATATTTGAAACATGTAAGAAAAACCTTCCAGTCCCCATATGCTGCATTATTCTTTTCCTTCCACACAAAAAACACCTCGGCCACAAAGCATTCAAATGGATGTTGCATGTTAAAACTCGGTTCTGTCTTATTAGAGCAATTGAACAACCAGCTTAACCATTTGATTAAATAAATCAAACAAGAAGATTATTCTGTTACAGATATGATTTTAAAAACAGCAGAATTTTTTTGTGTCTTTTAAAAAATTAGTGTTGTTGTAGTTTATAATGCCAGGTTGAAATTAACTATATGGTAAAGAGTTTAATAGATTTTGTGGGGAGGATCATGTTAAAATTTTTCATCTTAAGGACATAAATTCAACACAGTATCTCCTAAATTTATAACATATCCAGTCAGATTGTTTTAAATTATAGCTCCTTTTTGACTGATAATATTAAAACTTTTTCTAAATGTCTGATAACAGAATGTTTCCAAGCATTGTAATTACTATAACTCGTCTCCCATTTGAGCAATATTTTGTTGTTATTGTTAAGTGCCGTTGAGTCAATTCTGACCAATAGCAACCCTGTGTAGGGTTTCCAAGGAGCAGCTGGTGAGCTTGAACCACGGAGTTTGCAGTTCAAACAACTTTACAGTCTGAGGCATTAGCCCGCAGCGCCACACCAGGACTCCATGAGCAATATGAGGCTCTCCAAAGTGGGAAAAAAAGTATTTATGAGAGCCATTTGCTTCCACTAGGCCCTGTTCCTCAATGTTTTCAGAGGGACCACAGCTGGTTGAATACCAGTGCTTCCTTGCTTCACATATTTGACAAACTGTGCTAGTTCCAATGATGAGAGTGCAGTTTGGGGTCGGCCTGGTGCAACGTGCATCTGTGTAACTCTGCTTTTCGGAACTTGGCCAATTATTTAAATTGTCTGCAAGATTGTATCTTGTGGGAAACTCCAATTTTTTTTTTTCTACTTTATTTGACTCGGGCTGCGAACCTTAAGGTCAGCGGTTCGAAACTACCAGCCGCTCCGCGGGAGAAAGATAAGGCTTTCTACTCCCGTAAAGATTTACACCCTCGGAAACCCTGTACAGGGTCGCTATGGGTCGGAACTGACTCGACGGCACTTAACAACAACAACAACAACACCATTTCTTGGAAATATGGCTCTCCCACAAATAATCTGCATTCCATTACCCTTTCCCTTTGAGGTCTCAGCAACCACTGGCCCTGATTCAGTGGGATTGTAATGAGAAATGGCTTTCTTTTTAATCAATGAACTAGCTATGTGGGCAGGTATGGAGTGAACCAAAGATAGAGAAAAATTACATTGCTTTATTTTATTTTGTTGTCTTTCACAAGTTAACAATTAGACTGAACAGACCTTGTCTAATGAAGCACCTCCCATTTTCATCACTTTAACACCATTAACTCCCTCTGTGTGACCTTCCTTAAAACATCACTCACTTCTTTTTATCTACCACATCCTGGAATTTACTTTAGGTTATATAAATGACTTGGCATGACATTTTCTTTTCCATTCTGTCCCTGGAAATCATCCTTGGGAACTTCAATTCTTACAGTTTTAATCCTTAAGATTCCTTGATTTACTTCCTTTATGTTCCAGATCCTGTGACCCTGAAGCTTATTGTTTCCTGTGTCACACATCTTGGATTGTGTCATCACATGACAATATTTTTCCTTCTTAGATTTTTAATTCAGCACTATCCTACCTCAACAACAAATTTCTTACCTACATCTTCCCTTATATAACCTAACATTTATTCTCTGATCTCTTTGATGCCTTAATTTAACATTCTCAGATGACTGTGCTTGTCTCTCCTTACTGATCTAGCTTGTCTCAACTATTTTTTAGTTGACCTCTCTGATCCTTCTTTCTACTCAGTAATCAAATATAACCCTGGAATAATCTCCACAGGTGATTTTCCTGGGTTTGTACTTGTGTGTTTAAATCACACAATATTATTAGAGAAAGGAGATTAAAAAATATGAAGACTTGCCAGATTATTGAAGACATTCTATTTGCCCTATCAATGCACCTCAATCTTGAAAATTCTTGCCATAATTCAATTTCATATACTATTTAATAGTACTCTTTTCATTTCATCTCCCCAACATCATGATACCCTGCTATTTTAAGGAGAAAAGAACAGAAAGGTCACATGTTTTCACACATCCTCTCTTTATCTCACCATACCACTCTTTTCTACTCTTCTTGGTTTTAAGCTTGATTCCTCATTCAGAATTCTGGACTCCAAACATTACAAGTGTTTTCAGGATATTTCAGGTCTTACTGAGTCCTGGCACTGTGGGTTGGTATGCTGGACTGAAAGTTGCTCTGAAGTGCAAGGACGGCAATTCAAGTTTACCAGTTGCTCCTCCTAGATTGTTGTTGATATTTGGCATTGAGTTGGTTCTGACTCAGAGAATCCCTGTATATGGTTTCTGAGGAGTAACTGGTGGATTTGAACTGCCCACTTTGAAGTTAGCACTCCAGTGGCTAGTCTATGCATCACACCAAGATTGGAAGTCCTATGAGCCCGTTCTACTTTGTCTTGCAGGGTCACTGAGTCAGAATTGACTTGACATCACGGGTTTATGAAGCTACTCTTTTCTGATTCTTCTCCTTCTCTGAACATTTCTTCTTAACCTTTCTTATGTGCCACTCTTCTTTATTTACTCTCAAACATTGGTGCTCCCTTGCATACTTTCTTTCATACTCTGCCATTCTGTCTGTCTTCACTTTTTGTGGGCAAACTCATTGATTTCCTTTATTTTTACTCCCACGGTTTCCTGTTAATTTATCATCCAGGAGATACAGTTCTAGTACATCCCTTGAGCTTCAGACTCATATTTAACTACCTTCCAGTTAAATCTACTTGGCCATCCTAATCATTATGTTCAACTACAACATGCTTCAACCGGATATGAATTTTCCCTCACTCCAAACCCACTCTTCCTTCTGATGATTCCTGTTTTAATTATTCACCTAGCCACCTGAGCCAGAAACATGGAGTCATCCAAAACTACTTCCTCTCTCTCATCCCACACATACAATAAACCAGCCAAGTACATTAATTTTACATCATGACAATTTCTTCATCTTTTCTTTTGCTCTCTTGGTCCATTTCATCATAATAGCATACCTGGAATATTTTACTAACCAAATCACTGCTCTCTCTGATTGCTCCCTGGTTTCCTTGCATTACATTGCCCACCATGCACTATGTTTGCTGTATCAAAATACAATATCTGGCCAGGTCACTCTCCTACTTATAACCTGTTTTTCCATAGTTTATTCACTAAGCATAAGCTTCTTGGTACATCTTAAAGACTATTCATGATCTGGCACCTATTAAGGTTTTTAGTATCACCTCCAATCATATCTTACTTTACACTCTATCTTCTAGAATTAATGAATGCTCTGGGATTTGTTATTACTTCAGTAAACACATAGAATAAATAATGCAGACACAGTCTCTACTTTTATAAAATGGAGTTCGTTGGGAGTAAGCATACAAAGACAAGGAAACAAATGCTAAATGAATAACAGCTTGGATAAGGGTGTTGCAGGCGAAGAGCGGTCAGTTTGTCATAGTGTGGAGGTTTATATGTTGCAGTGATGCTAAAAGCTATGTCAATGGTAACTGAATTATAAGCAGGGGCACCCAGGGTGGGCAGGTTTCAATGGAGCTTCCAGGCTAAGATAGATTAGGAAGAAGGAGAGGTGGACCACTTCTGAGGGGTTAGCCACTGACAATCTTATGAATAGCAGCAGAACATTGGCTGATATCGTGCCAAAAGATGAGTCCACCATGTTGAAAGACACTCAAAATACAATTAGAGAAGAACTACCTCTCAAAGGAGCTCTGGTAGCATAGTGGTTACAAATAGGGTTGCAAACCGCAAAATCAGCAGTTCGAAACTGCCAGCTGTTCTGCAGGAGAAAGATGAGGCTTTCTGCTCCCGTAAAGATTTATAGCCTAAAAAAAAAAAAGATTTATAGCCTCGGAAACCCTGTACAGGGTCACTATGAGTAGTCAGAACTGACTCCATGGCACATAACAATAACAACCACCTCAAAGAAGAGCTGACCTTAATGAAGTAGATGGAACAAAGCTTTTGGTACCAATATTTGCTGATGTGGTACAAGTCAAAATGAGAAGAAATAGCTCCAAACATTGTCAACATGAGTGGGCCAGGATTCTCATCTTACATTGAGAATTAATATAATGCAATTAACTCTATGATGAGGTCTACCTACAATCAATTGAAAGGAAATTTCCTTAGGGCTATGACCTGTTTCCAGTCCATATTGAAGACTTAGGCAAGGCTTGCTTGCTTTCTGCTGGGCCTGAATCTTGCATCTGACTTGTCCTTCAAATTCCGGTTTGGGTTTTCCCATCAGGAAAAGAGCCATTACCAGCTGAGGTGATTGCCAAGGGCAAAGGGAATATAGAATAGATGTTGGAATAAGGTAGTTCTAAATAATAGCTCTGACCACAAAACCAGTTGCAGAAATAAGGGCTATAATTGCTGTGAGTATTTTATTTTCTTGTATGTGTACATCAAATATTTGTACTATTCATTTATAAAAGATAATGTTTAATTTGAGTTAGTGTATTTTTGGTTGCTGTATCATGCTAGGCAGAAATATAACTTTATAACTATTTTTATTTAGAAATTATGTACGGTTGAAGGAGTTGTATTCAGGTGCCAGGTTGACAAGGGGTAGACTGTGATAGTTAATGTTTTGTGTCAACTTGAATGTGCCGAGATATTCAGTGGGTTGGCTATTGAGCTGTAGTTGAGCTGTAGCCATCGCCTATGATGAGATCTAATACAATGCAATCAACTGTATGGTGGCTACTATGAGCAGCCAATCAACTGAAGAAAGAGTCCTCTGGCGTGTGGCCTGCTTTCAATATATTGAAAACTTAGGCAAGGATTTCTGGCTCTCTGCTGCTTATGGATCTTGCATCTGGCTCATCCTGTGACCTACAAGTCTTTGGACGTGAGCCAGTAGCCTGTTCCATTACCTGCTGATCCTGGGAGTCATCAATAACCTGCTATCTTACCTCACAGGCCTACCTGCCTGCCTGGCATCTGGCCTGCCAACCTTGGTTCACCAGGTTCACCTACCTGAGAAAGAAAACTCCAGCCTGACTGCTGACCAATGCAATTTGGACTTGCTTACCTCTACAGCTGAGCAAACCATTTTCTTATTGAAACCTCTCTTTATATATACATACACAAGCTATACTAGATTTGCTTCTTTGGGGTGAAAGCAGAGAATACCAGAAAGATGTTTACTTCTGTCTTATTCACTATGAAAAGGCTTTCAATTGTGTGGATCATGACAAGTAATGGATAGCATTGCAAAGAATGGGTATTGCAGAACACTTGATTGTGCTCATGAGGAACCTGTACACAGACCAAGAGCCAGTCGTTCTAACAGAAGAAGGGCATACTGAATAGTGTAAAATCAGAAAAGATGTGTACAAGTGTTGTATCTTTTCACCTTACTTATTCAATCTGTACAGGGTCACTATGAGTTGGATCTGATTCCATGGCACATAACAACAACATTCAATCTGTATGCTGAGCAAATAATCCAAGAAACTGGAAGAACATGGCATCAGGATTGGAGGAAGACTCATTAACAACCTACAATATGCAGATGATACAACATTGTTTGCTGAACACAAAGAGGATTTGAAGCTCTTATTAATGAAGATCAAAGATTACAGCCTTCATTATGGATTGCATTTCAATGTAAAAAAACTCACAAACAAACATGAAGAGTCACAAGTGGACCAATAAATGGGGAAAAGATTGAAATTGTTAAAGACTTCATTTTGCTTGGATCCACAATCAACACTCATGGAAGCAGCAATCAAGAAATTAAATGACACATTGCACATCTGCTGCAAAGACCTCTCTAAAGTATTAAAGAACAAAGATGTCACTTTGAGGACTAAGATGTGCTTGACCCACACCGTGGTATTTTCAATCACCTCAGATACATATGAAAGTTGAGCAGTGAATAAGGAAGAACTCAGAAGAATGAATGTATTTGAGTTATGGTGTTGGAGAAGAAGATTAAAAGTACCATGGACTGCCAGAAGAACAAACAAATCTGTGTTGGAAGAAGTACAGCCAGATTATCCCTTAGAAGAGAGGATGATGAAACATTCCCTCTTCTACTTTGGGAATGATGTCAGGAAGAACCAGTCCCTGGAGAAAGGTATCATGCTTGGCAAAGTGGAGGGTCAATAAGAAAGAGGAAGACCCTCAATGAGAGAAATCAGCACAGTGGCAGCAACAAGGGGCTCAAGCATAACAATAATTGTTAGGATAGTGCAGTACTGGACAGTGTTTAGCTCTGTTGGGCAGAGGATCACTAGGAGTCAGAACCAACTTGAAGGCATATAGGCAAATAACACAGATTATGGGAAAGAATAATATGAATATCAGTTGCATGGTTGGTGAAATCGTCCCTAATGAAATGATATTCAAGCTGAGACCTGATATTTTAAAAGCTGCATACTACATGAGAAATGGGAGACAAAGGTTACAGGCCAGAAGGTTAGAAAGAGTTTGGATCATTCGAGACATGAATAGAAGAGCATGCAGTGGAGAACAGTGACCAAAGCAGACAGTGGTGTGAAATGAATCTGGAGAGTTAAGTTGGAGACAGAGCATAGCCTTGTAAATCCAGTTGTTGATGCTAGTGGTTGTGTGCCTCAGAAACCCCATACAGGGTCAGTTCTGACTCACAGCGACCCTGTATGGGGTTTCTGAGCCTGTAAATGTTTACAGGAGCAGAAACCCTCATCTTTCTCCCATGGAGCAGTTAGTAGATTTGAACTGCTGACATTGTGATTAGCAGCTGAGCTCATAATCTACTATGGTAACAGGGATCCTTGTAGGCCAAGTGAAAATCTTAAAATTCATATTCAGTGCAGTGGGAATTCACTTAAAAGGTTTAACTTTATGTGACTTGTATCCAATTTACGTCTTTCAAAAATCACTATAAATACTTGAGAATGAATTGAAATGGGAAAAAAACAGGAAGCTGTGACATAAAGTAAGCTGTTAGAGAGTTATGTGGTTTTGATTTGAGTGGTTACAGTGTAAGGGGAGAAATGTTAGTAGACTGGAGATGGATTTTAGAGCAGAATTGACAAGACTTGCTTAAGAATTGGTCATAAAAACTGAGGAAGAGCAGAAATCAAGTATATATGACTAAGTTAAAAGCATTCCATTATTTATTCAAGCTCAGAAAAAATTTAAAAAAAGAAAAAAATTTGGAGAAAAAATGTTTTGTTTATTGGGTATGCTGAGTTTGTGATTCATGGAAATGCACAAACATTGCTGTTGCGGGTTACAGAGTCGGTACCGAACCATAGTGACTCTACTTACAATAGAATGAAACACTGCTACGTCCTGTGTCAACCTCGCAATCATTGCTATGCTGGAGGCCATTGCCACCATGCCAGTCCTTCTAGCTAGGGTCTTCCTCTTTTTCTTCGGCACTCCAATTTACCAAGCATAATGTCCTTCTCCAGGGACTGGTCCCTCTTGAAAATATATCTGAATGGTGAGAAATGATGTCTGGTCATCCTGGCTTGAAAGGAACATTCTGGCTGCACTTCTTCCAACACAGATGTGTTTGTTCTTTTGACAGTCTGTGGTACTTTTAATATTTTCCTCCAACACCACAGCTCAAATGAATCAATTCTTCTACAGTCTTCCTTATTCACTGTCAACTTTCACATGCATATGAGGTTATTGAAAATACCATAGCTTGGATTGGGCACATCCCAGTCCTCAAACTGCCATCTTGACTCTTTAACACTTTAAAAAGGTCCTGTGCAGAAGATTTCCTAATGTAATGCATTTTTCATTTCTTGACTGCTGCTTCCATGAGTACTGATCATTATCTGAGCAAAATGAAGTCTTTGATAACTTTCACTTTTCCTCCATTTATATGGATGTTGTTTATTGGTCCAGTGGTGAGGATTTTTGTTTTCAGCTCTGGTAGCATAGTGGTTATGAATTGGACTGTGACTGCAAGGTCAGCAGTTCAAAATTACCAGCTGTTCCGCGGGAGAAAGATGAGGCTTTCTGCTCCCATAAAGATTTACAGGCTCAGAAACCCTGTACAGGGTCGCTATGAGTCGGAACTGACTCCACAGCACATAACAACAACAACAACATTGAGATACAACCCATACCAAAAGCTGTGGTCTTTGATCTTCATCTGTATTTTAAATCCTCTTCACTTTCAGCAAGCAAAGTTGTATTATCACCATATTGCAGGTTGTTAGTCTTCCTCCAATCCTGATGCCATGTTTTTCTTCACATAACCCAGCTTCTCAAATTATTTGCTCAGCATACATATTGAATAAGTATGGTGAAAGAATACAACTCTGGTGCACACCTTTCCTAATTTTGAACCATTCTGTGCTCCTTTGTTCTGTTTGAAAAACAACCTCTTGATCTATGTACAGGTTCCTCATGAGTATAATGAAGTGCTCTGGAATAGTCATACTTCTCAATGTTGTCCATAGTTTGTCATAATCCACACAATTAAAGTCTATGCGTAGTCCATAAAGCACAGGTAAACATCTTTCTGGTATTCTCTGTCACTCCACGTCCTCTTCTGAATCTGGCCTGAATCTCTAAAAGGTCTCTATTTTGCCCATAAAATCCTTCAATACTGAAAGTCGAGGCTGGAATTTTTTCATCAGGTCTCTCAGCTTGAGAAATGCTGTGCATATTCTTCTCTTTGGGTTTTCTAACTCAAGGTCTGTTCACATTTTCTTGTAATGTTTGTCTTTGTCTTCTGGAGCTTTGGGATTTTCTAGTAAGCTCTTATACCTCCTATTTGCTTTAACATCGCTATGCTGGCAAGCAAGTTTCCAAATCTCATCCAACATCCATTTTGGTCTTTTCCTTCTTGCTTATATTTTTTACTTTTTGCTTCCTTCCTGTATGATGTTCTTGATGTCATCCCACAACTTTCTTTAGTGTCTAATCCATCAAAAATCTGTTTTTCAGATAATCTCTAAATTTATGTAGGATATATTTAAGATCATATTTCAGATCTTGTAGCCTATTAAAACTTTTCTTCAGCTTCAGGCTGAATTTGCATATGAGTTACTGATGGTCTGTTCCACAGTCTGCCCATGGCCTTGTTTTGGTTGATGAGCTTTTCCAGCATCTCTTTCCACAGATGTAGTCAATTTGATTTCTGTTTATTCCATCTGGTGAGGCCCATGTATATAGTCATCTTTTATGTTGCTTTAAAAGATATTTTCAATAAACAAGTCATTGGTCTTTCAAAATTATATCTTGTCATCTGCAGCATTGTTTCCATCACCAAGACCATATTTTCTAACTAAGGATCCTTTCTATTTGTTTCCAATCTTTGCATCCCAATTGCCAGTAATTATCAATACATCTTGATGCATGTTTGATTAATTTCAGACTGAAGAAGTTAGTATAATTCTTTAATTTCCCTATCACTGTTTTTAGTGGTTGATAGGTAAATTCAAAGAATATGTATATTAACTCGTCTTCCTTGTAGGCGTATGGATATTACCCTATTACAGACAGTGGTATACTTCAAGGCAGATCTTGAAATGTTCTTTTTGATGATGAATGTGACACGATTCCTCTTCAATATGTAATTTCCAGCATAGTAAACCATGTGATTGTCAGAATCAAAATGGCCAATACCAGTTCATTTCCACTCACTAATGCCTAGTATATCGATGTTTGTGCAGTCCATTTCATTTTCCTAATTTCCAACTTTTCTAGAGTCTTACTTTATACATTTCATGTTCCGATTAATAATTGATGCTTACAATTGTTTCTGAAAAGATGAGGCTTTCTACTCCCGTAAAGATTTACAGCCTCAGAAACCCTATACAGGCTCACTATGAGTCAGAACTGATTCCACGGCACATAACAACAACAACAACAGCTGTTCCTCATCATTTTGAGTTATTCTCCATCGGCAAATGAAGGTCCCAAAAGCTTTACTCTATTTGTGCCATCATGGTCAACTCTACTTTGAGGAGGCAGCTCTTCCCCAGTCATATTTTGAGTGCCTTCCAACATTAGGAGCTCATCTTAAAGCTCTATATCTGACAGTATTCTGGTGCTTTTCTTCATGTTTCAATATTCAATATTCTGGTGCTGACAGTGTTCCACTGCTATTCATAAGGTTTTCAGTAGATTAAATATTCAGAGGTTGTCCTCTCCTTCTTCCTAGTCTCTCTTAGTCTGGAAGCTCAGCTGAAACCTGTCCACCAAGGATAAGTCTGCTGACATATAAAATACTGGTGGAATAGCTTTCAGAATCACAGCAACACCCAAGCCACCGCAATATGACATACTGACAGATGAGTGGCAGAAATGCACAAATGGTGGTGTCAAACTGGACCATTGAATATATAGCAAGCTCAGAAGCAAAGACACACATTTAAAAGATACAAATATGAAAGACAAAAGGTAGTATTGAAGTTCAAAAAATGAATAATATCACCTTGTTTTTGCTGTTGTTAAGTTGCTTCAAGTAGTTTCTGACTCACAGAGACCCTGTATAGTGTTTACAAGTCTGTGCATCTTTGTGTGAACAGAAAGCCTCATATTTCTCCTTTGGAGCATCTGGGCTCTAACCACTGATCTTGTGGTTTGTAATCCAGTGCTTATCACATAGAGCTACTGCACTCCACCTCGAGAATGTAATAAATTGAAAAAGACAATAACAAGCATCTAATGCTCATAAAAATACAAGTTTTGCATGTGTTTTTATCTTCTAGACAGAACATATTTCAGACTTTCACCAATAACTGGCTTGTTATTTCAATTTAAATAAACTAGAAGATGTAATCAAGTCAGTTCCTGTAAGCATTCAAAACTGGAGAAACTGACTTGCAACATTGGAGGCAAAGAAGTCAGGATTAATTAAGGAATTTTTAGGTTACTCATATATTCAAATTCCATGTCTTTGTTCAGTCCATTTCAGATCATCAATGCCTAGGATATTGATCTTTATGTGTTTCATTTCATTTTTTACAACTTTCAATTTTACTAGACTCCTACATCTTACATTCCATGATCCAATTAAACATTGACTGGATTGCTATGAGTCAGAACTGAGTTGATGGCATTTAGCAACAACAGTTGTTTCCAATTATTAATGGGTGTTTGGAGTTGTGCCCCATCAATAAGTGAAGGTCACACCATTCATGTCACCACAATCACCACTACCTTGAAGAGGCAGCTCTTCCCCAGTTGTATTTTGAGTAACCTTCCAACATGATGGGCTTATCTTATGGCACTGTATCATACATTGTTCTGTTGCTACTATAAAGTTTTTAGTGGTTAAATATTCAGAAGTAGTCTGCCTCTTATTCTTCCTACTCTCCTTTAGTGTGGAATCTCAGCTGAAACCTGTCCCTTCTGGGTGATCCCACTGATATTTAAAAAACCAGTGGAATAGCTTCCAGTATCATATCAATGCGCAAGTCACCATAGCACAACAAACTGACAGATGAGTGGTGGAAAATTAAATGTAGTTAATTAGAATCTAGAAGTAACATTAGATGAAAATACATTAAAATAAGATGGCTAGCCCTTTTAGAAAGCTTTATATATAATATTATGTTACTGAGTTAATGATACTTGAATTAAATTTGTAGATAAGCAGCTTGATTCAAAAGAAATAGAGTTATGATTAAGTTGGCCATTAAAATAACTAAAAATTTTAACTCATTTACTAAAGTTTTTCTAGAATCTCTACTAATTTGCATGTCCTATAATATCATCAATTAATGGAAAAAATGAACACATTAATTCAGTAGACTTCAAATGCATACTTCTTTTCTCTGAAAAGTAAAAGCTTGTGAATTTTAAATTATAATAAATATTTATTAACTTAATTCAACATTAGTAAATTTTCTTAAATACCCTGAAAATTACTCATAGGATATATATATATATATATATATCCTAATTATTGTTGAAATGAAGTTTGTTTAAATATCTCAAGCTTTTATTAAAGTTGTCCTTAGAATCTAATAAACACAGATATCAGTGAGTCTACTATCACTCATGGGGGCCCTATTCTGTAAAGCAGGGTTGTCCTTTAGGATCTCTGAGATTAAAAACCTAGATGGGAACATATAGCCTCTTTTTTGTCTTGAAGAGAATCTGGTGCAATCTATTTGCTAATCTTTTCAGTAAACAGCCCAAAGAGGTAACAGGTTTCTTTTCACACTGAATAGGTATAGATTCTTACTAATCTTTCCTTAAAGTTAACCCTGGCTCATATAAATTCACTCTGAGTATTTCTCCCCACCTCTGACTCACACCAGCATTCATTGGTCAGTTTGTTGTACTATGATTGTATGTTACAGTGATGCTAGAAGCTATGCCACTGATAATTTAAATATAACAGGGTACCCAGGTGGACAGGTTTCAGGTGAGCTTCAAGACTAAGACAGACTAGGAAGAAGGAGAGGCAGATAACTTCTGAATGTTTAGTCACTGAAAACGTTATGAACAGCAATGAAACACTATCAGATAGCAGCAGACTTTTGAATATTGAAACATTGTGAATAGCATCAGAATATTGTCCTGATGTGGTGCTGGAGGAGAAGCACTGGACCTCAAGGTCAGTTTGAATCGCAAGGTTGGTATTTCAAACACACCAGTCACTTCTAGAAACAGTATATAGGTTCACTATGAATTGGAAGCAACTCTATGACACTTAACAACAACAACAACAACATTGTCAGATATCGTGCCAGAAAATGAGCCCCTTAGGTTGGAAGACATTCAAAATGCAAGTTGGGAAGTGCTGCCTACTGAAAAATAGAGTTAAATGTGACCACAAAAATGAAGTAAAGCATTCAGGACCCTTATTTGCTGATGGGGCACTACTCAAAATGAGGAGAAGAAGCTGCAAATATCCACTAATAATATATGAAGTATGAGTCTAGGAAAATTAGAAGTTGTCAAAATGAAATAGAATGCATGATGATTGATAACTGAAGCATTAGAGAACTGAAATGGACTAGCGGCCATTTTGAATCTGATAATCGTATGCTTTACACTTCCAGGAATGACAAATGGAAGAGGGGTGGCGTCACACTCATTATCCAACAGAACATTTTAAGATCTACCTTGAAGTATAATGCTGTCTGTGATAGGATAATATCCATATTTCTATAAGGAAGACTAGTTAATACCACTTTTATTCAAATATACGCACCAACCCTAAAAGCCTGTGATGAAATTTATGATGAAATTGAAGGATTCTACCAAATTCTTCAGTGTCAAATTGATCAAACAAGTAATCAAGATATATTGATGATTATTGGCAATTGGAATGCAAAGGGTGGAAACAAAGGAGAAGGATCATAGGTGGAAAATAATGCCTTGGTTATAGAAATGACGCTGGAGAGCACATGACAGAATCTTGCAAGATCAATGACTTATTCAACACAAATACCTTTTTAAGCAACATAAATGATGCCTGTAAATATGGACCTCACTAGATGGAATACACAGAAATAAAATTGATTACATCTGTGGAAAGAAATGGTGGAAAAACTCCATATTACCAGCCAAAACAAGGTCAGGGGCAGATTGTGGAACAGACCACCAGTTGCTCATATGCAAATTCCCACTGAAGCTGAAGAAAATTAAAACAAGCCCATGAGAACTTAAATTTGACCTTGACTATATCTCACTTGAATTTAGAGATCATCTTAAGAACATTTTTGAAGCATTAAACACTACTGACCAAAGACCAGAAAAGTTGTGGGATGGCATCAAGATCATCATACAGGAAGGAAACAAAAGTTTATTAAGAAGACAAGAAAGGCCATCAGGACTGACTGTGAGGGTAGGAAATATAGAGGTAGATTTTTTTTTTTTTAACAAAAGGAAGGGAGTGATTGATTTTGCAGTCCCTGGGACCATCAAGTGAGAAGAGCGGAGAATGGGAGCCTACCCAGAGAAACAGAGATGTCAGGGATGGAGATAGAGATGATGATGTAGACAGATGGAGCAATTGGGGACACTGAACTCAGGGAGGAAGAGGGACTGTGTGCTGAAGGTCAGGGGCGGGCCTGTGGGGTGTACCCTTTGGTTATTTGTTGATGCATGGAGGGGATTGTAATTATTGCAATGAAATGGAATACATTAGGATGAATGTAAAACTGATATTCTTCCATGTAAACCTCACAATAAAAATTTATTTAAAAAAAAAAAGAAAGAAAAGAAGACAAGAAAGAAGGAAAAGACCTCTTTAGTATTGAGATGATAAAGCAAATGGAATAAATGTGGAGTTTAAAGAGATGACTAGGAAAATCCAAAGGGCAACTCCAGAAGGGAAAGTCAAGTATTTGTAATGAAATGTGCAAAGACCTGGAGTTAGAAAACCAAAGGGAAGAACATGTTCAGAATTTCTTAAACTAGAAAAACTATAGAGAAAATTCAACCCTCGACTTAAAATATTGAAGGATATCATGTGCAAAATATTGAATGATGCAAAAAGCATCAAAAGAAGATGGAAGAAATTCAGAGTCACTGTACCAAAAAGAAATGATCAATTTTCATCCATTTCAAGAAGCAGCAAATTATCAAGAGCCACTGATACTGAAAGATGAAGTCCAAGGTGCAGTAAATGCATTGGCAAAGAACAAAGCTTTGGAAATTGATAGAACACAATTGAAATCTTTCACATTGATGTAGCACTAGAAGCAATCAATCATGTATGCCAAGAAATTTGGAAGACAACTATCTGGCCAACTGATTGGAAGAGATTCATATTTGTGCCCATTCCAAAGAGAAGTGACTGAATGGAATGTGGAAATCATCCAACCATATCATTAATACCACATGCAAGCAAAATTATGCTAAAGGTGCTTTTAAAATGGCTGCAACAGTACATTGACAGGGAACTGGCAGAGGTTCCAATCAAAATCAGACAAGGATATTAAATGCCCGGCAATATTGCTGACATCAGATGGATATTACTAACAGCAAAGATTACCTGAAAGATGTTTACTTGTGTTTTATTGACCATGCAAAGGCTTTCAACTTTTTGGATCATGACAAGCTATGGACAATATTGAAACAAATAGATATTCCAGAACACTTAACTGTACTCATGAGGATCCTGTACATAACCAAGAGGCAGTTGTTCAAACAGAACAAGGGGACACTGAGTGGTTTACAATCAGGAAAGGTATGATCCAGAGTTGTTTTTTCACCATACTTAATCAATCTGTACAATGAACAAATAATTCAAGAAGTTGGATTATATGAAGAAGAATGGGAGGAAGATTCATTAACAACCTATGATATGCAGATGACACAATTTTCTTTACTGAAAAAGAAAAGGACTTAAAATACATATTGATGAAGATTAATGACCACTTCAATGTAAAGAAACATATGGGTTACATCTCAATGTAAAGAAAACAAAAATCCTACCACTAGAGCAATAAATAACATCACGATAAATGGAGAAAAGTTTGAAGTTGTCAAAGACTTCATTTTGCTTTGGATTTACTATGAAGACTCGTAGAATCAGCAGTCAAGAAATCAAAGGACACATTGTATTAGGCAAATCTGCTTCAAAAGACCTCTTTAAAGCAAACATGTTAGTTTGAAGACTAAGGTGCTCTTGACCTAAGACATAGTATTTTCAATACCTTCATATGCATGTGAAAGTTGGACAATAGAAGAATTGATGTATTTGAGTTATGGTATGGTGGTGGTGGTGGTTACATGCAGTGGAGTAGGTTCTGACTCATATACAGTTTCTGAAGCTGTAAATCTTTACAGAAGCAAAAACCCTCATCTTTCTCCCCATCTTTCTCCCAAGGAATTGCTTGTAGTTTTGAACTGCTAATCTTGAGCTTAGCAGCCCAGCTGCTAATCACTATGCTACCAGAGCTCCTGGAGTTATGGTATGTTGTTTTTGTTGTTGTTAAGTGCCATCGAGTCGGTTCCAACCCATAGCGACCCTATATAGGGTTTCCGAGGAGCAGCTGGTGAGCTTGAACCACCTTGCTGTTCAAACAACTTGGCAGTGTGTCGCATTAACCCACAGCACCATTGAGTTATGAGAATATTAAAAGTATCATGGAGTGCCAGAAGAACAAACAAATCTGTGTTGGAAGAAGTACAGTACAGAGTGCTCCTCAGAGGCCATGATAAGGAGAGTTAATCTCTCATACTTCTGAATGTTATCAGAAGATACCAATCCCTGGAGAATGATATCATGCTTGGTAAGTGGAGGGTCAGGGAAAAAGTGGAAGATCTTCAGTGTGAGGTACTGGCACAGTGAGAGCAATAATGCGCTCGAGCGTAACAATGATTGTGAGGTTGGTGCTAGACTGGGCTGTATTTCCTTTGGTGTGCAAAAGGTCTTTATGAGTAGAAACTGAATGAATGGAACCTAACAACAACTGGCTCATAACTATAGACAAAATTCTATAATTGCTAATTCATTTGAATATGTTTAGATTAGCCTAGACATTTGGGAAAAAAATGGACAAATTCTTTTAGAGGAATTCCTTTTAGTATCAGGATAAAGGGAAAAAAAATTGAGACAACTTTGTTTTTGCAATATCTAATACAGTTGTGGTGTGGTACTGTAGGATAATGCACTGACTGCAAGGTAAGTTTGAACTGCAAAGTCAGTGGTTCAAATGTACCAGCTGCTCCTTGATATACCTATATGGGGTCACTATGAGTCAGGATTGACTGGAAGAAACTTAACAATAACAACAACAATAATTAAAGTTGCTTATAAAACAAAATGAAAGCATTTTATTAATTCTCTGTAATTTAAAAACAAGTTGTAACCATTGTTGTTGTTAGATGCCATTGAGTTGGTACTGACTCATAGTGACACAATGCTCAACAGAAAAACACTATCCAGTCCTGTGCCAACCTCACAATACTTGCTACCTTTGAGGCCATTGCTGTTGCCACTGTGCCAATCCATCATGTCAGGGGTCTTCCTCGTTTTCTCCAACCCTTCACTTTATCAAACATGATATCCTTCAATAGGGACTAGTGCCTCTTGATAATATGTACGAAGTATGAGAGACCAAGTCTGCCCATCCTGGCTTCTTAGGCACATTCTGGCTGTACTTCTACCAACACAGATTTGTTTGTTCATTTGACGGTCCATGGTACTTTTAATATTCTCCTCCAACACCATAATTCAAATGCATCAGTTCTTCTACTGTCCAATTTTCATGCATTATAAGGAGCTCTGGTAGCGTAGTGGTTACGAATCAGGCTGCGAACCTCAGGGACAGCAGTTCGAAACTACCAGCTGTTCTGCAGGAGAAAGATTAGGCCTTCTGCTCCCGTAAAGATTTACAGCCTCAGAAACCCTTTACAGGGTCGCTATGAGTTGGAACCGACGCCATGGCACATAACAACAACAATGAGGTTATTAAAAATACCATGACTTGGGTCAAGAGACTTTGGTTTTCAAATTGACATCTTAGCTCTTCAACAATTTAAAGAGATCTTCTGCAGCATATTTGCCTAATGCAATACATCATTTTATTTCTTGACTGCTGGTTCCCTGAGCATTGATGGTTGATCCAAGCAAAATGAAATCTGACAACTTCAATCTTTTCTCCATTTATATTGATGCTGTTTATTGGTACAGAGGTGAGGATTTTTGTTTTCTTGACACTGAGGTGCAACTCACACCAAAGACTGTGGTCTCTGATCTTCACCAGTAAATATTTTAATTCCTCTACATTTTCAGCAAACAAAGTTGTATCATCTGCATATCACAGGTTGCTAATGAGTCTTCTTCTAATCTTGATGCCTTGTTTTTCTTCCTATAATCCAGTTTCTCATATTATTTGCTCGACATATATGTTGAATAAGTATGGCAAAAGAATACAACACTGGCACACACACCTTCTCTAATTTTAAACCATTTGGTATTCCCTTGTTCTATTTGAGCAACTGACTCTTGGTCTATGTACACGTTCCTCATGAACACAATTAAGTGTTCCAGAATACTCATTCTTTGTAATTTTGCCCACGGTTTATCAGAATCCACACAAAAGGAAGTCTTTGCTTAGTCAATAAAGCACAGGTAAACATCTGGCTGGTATTCTCTGCTTTCATCCAAGATCCACCTGACGTCAGCAATGGTATCCTTCATTCCATGTCCTCTTCTGAATCCATCTAGAATCTCTGGAACTTCTCTTTCAATGCATGGTTATGTAGGCATTTTGTATGATCTTTAGAAAATTTTTACTTGCATGCGATTTTAATGATATTGTCTAATGATTTTAGCATTGGGTTGAGTTATCGCTCTTTGGAATGGGCACAAATATATATCTCTTCCAGTCAGTTGGCCAGAAAGTTATCTTCCAAATTTCTTCACATAGATGAGTGAGTGCCTCCAATGTTGCATCAGTTTGTTGAAAAATTTCTATTTGTATTCCATCAATTCTTGGTACCTTGTTCTTTGCTAAGTCATTCAATAAACTGTACTTCTTCCTTCAGTATCATTGGCTCTTGATCTTAGCTACTTCATAAAATGGTTGAACATCGGCCATTTCTTTTTGGTAGAGTGACTTTGTGTATTCCTTCCATCTTCTTTTGATGCTTTATACATCATTCAATATTTTGCCTATAGAATCCTTCAGTATTAAAATAAAGTCTTGAATTTTTCCTTCAGTTTCCTCAGTTTGAGAAATGCTGAGTATGTTCTTGCCTTTTGATTTTCTAACTACAGATCTTTGCACACTTAATTATTTTTGACTTTGTCTTCTCAAGTTGCTCTCTGAAAATTTCTATTCATGTCTTTTGCTTCCTCATTTTTTTTCCATTTGCTTTAGCATCTCTAGGCTGGAGAGCAGGTTTCAGAGTCTCTTCTGACATCCATTTTGGTCTTCTCCTTTTTTCTTGTCTTCTTAGTGACCTTTTATTTTCCTCCTGTATGGTGTTCTTGATGTCATCGCACAACTTTCTGGTCTCCAGTCTTCAGTGTCTAATGCATCAAACCTGTTTTTCAGATTATCTCTAAATTCAGGTGGGACATGTTCAAGGTCATATTGTGGTCTTGTTTTGTTTTGCTCAACTTCCGCCTGAATAAGAGAAGTTGGTGACTTGTTCCATAGTCTGCCCCTGGCCTTGTTTTGGCTAATGATGGAACTTTTCCATGGTTTCTTTCCACAGATGTAGTCAATTTGATTTCTGTGTATTCCATCTGGTGAGGTCCTTGTGTGTAGTCATCTTTTATGTTGTTTAATAATGTTATTTGTAATAAAGAAGACACTGGTCTTGCAAAATTCTATCATGCTCTCTGTAGCATCATTTCTATCACCAAGGCCATATTTTTCAATTACTGAATCTTTCTATTTGTTTCCAACCTTTGCATTCCAATTGTTAGTAATTATAAGTACAACTTGATTTCATGTTTGATCAATTTCATACTGAAGAAGCTGGTAGAATTCTTCAGTTTCATTATTCCTGGCTTTAGTAGTTGGTGCATAAATTTGAATAATAGTGGTTTTAACTGGCATTCCTTGTAAGAATATTGATATTATCCTATCACAGACAGCATTGTACTTAAAGAAAGATATTGATATGTTCTTTTTGATGATGAATATGACATGATTCCTCTTCAATTTGTCACACATGACATAGTAAGCCATGTGATTTTCAGATTCAAAATAGCAAAAATCAGGCCATTTCAGCTCACTAATGCCTAGGCCATTAATGTTTATACATTTCATTTTTTACAATTTCCAATTTTCCTAGATTCATGCTTCATACATTCCTTGTTCTGATTATTAATGGATGCTTACAGCTGCTTCTCATCATTTTGAGTTTTGCCCCATCAGCAAATGAGGGTCTTGAAGTCTTTTCTACATTCATGTCATCACGGCCAACTCTACTTTGAGGAGGCAGCTATTCTCCAGTCATATTTTGAGTGCCTTCCATCCTGAGGGGCTCATCTTCCGGCATTATATGTGACAATATTCTGGTGCTCTTCATCATGTTTCAATAGGCAATATTGAAACTGTTCTACTGTTATTCATAAGGTTTTCAATGACTGAACATTCAGAGGTAGTCCATCTCTCCCTTTTCCTTGTCTGTGTCAGTCCGAAAGCTCAGCTGGAATGTGTCTACCATGGGTGACTCTGTTGGTATTTAAAATACCCTTGGCATAGCTTTCAGAATCACAGCAATACACAAGTCACCTTGGTATAATAAACTGACAGACGAGTGGTGGGCTTATAAGCATATACTTGTGAAGAAAAGGACACAAAAAATTATTTAATAATATCATCTAAAGGCAAAAATCGTATTTTCATGAATTTATTACTTTAAGAAGACCATATTATAATATCAATGAAAGTAAATGACTTTATCTGTAGAGTATTCTTTAAGTGACCTATCTCAAAGTAACAAGAAGCAACTAAATTGCGAATGAATCCAATGTAAATTTTATGGGAGAGGGAAACTAAGACCAATGCTTTTGAGAATACAATGAACAGGCTTATATTTCCCTTTGAAATATTCTATTTTGCAGCAGCATAACATTCTTAAATAAGTGTAACATAAAACAAAGCAACACACAGACATATACACAAAACTAACTACATAATTTTTAAACTGTTTTACTTAGCTTTATCCATCTTAAAGTTATGGAGAATTCTCTGAACAAACATGTTTCCAAAACCAGTCAGGAACTGCTACCCATCCCTCTTGCCAAGTTTTCTTACAAGACTTTTTATGATTCACTAAAAAACTGCACAACATTCTAAGACAACAAAATTTGTTGAAGGTGAAGCAGAATACTAGATTTCTCAATAAGAGTTTCAAGAGCCCTAAAGGTCCTCCACAAAAGTGCACATAAATGACTGTAAGCTTTCTAAGAAAAATGTAATTATTTCCCTTAAAATGCACATACTGAGTCCCAATATCAGAATCTTGACTAAAATAATCCACTAGATAGGAACCTGAATTTGCAAACAAAGCAAACAGAAGCAGAACCTCAAATGTAGAGAAATTCATTAATAATATTGAAGTCTTACATGGAGAGATAGAATAGCTGAGGACTCTAGACTCATGGGAAGAGAAAGGCTGTGTGCTGGCAGCTAGGAGGCAGACTTGCAGAATGTGACTTGTGGTTATTTAAGTGATTATATATTCCTGAGTGTTTTTGTGTACATTCAAAAAAAAAAAAAAAAAAAAAACAACCAGAGGGAATAGGAGCAAATACTGTTAAATGATGATGCGTGGAGGGGATTGTAATCATTGCAATGAAACAATGAGTGTAAAACTAATGTTCTTCCATGTAAACTATCATTCAATTCACAATTAAACCTTTAAAAAAAGGAAAAACAAAATATTAAAAGTCTTAATAATGAGTCAGAGGAAGCCCTGAAAAACAGGCTTGGAATTCAAGAGTGTTTGTCTGGTGGATTTTCTCCTGGGTTCCTCAGGGTACAGAAGAGCTAAGATACCCTGTTTTGGGTGACTACTGGTCGTGGTATGGTGCTGTGGGGTAATGCGTCAGACTGCAAAGTCGTTTGAATTGCAAGGTTGGTGGTTCAAACTCACCAGCTGCTTCTTGGAAACCCTATACAGGGTTGCTATGGGTCGGAATCGACTCAATGGCACTTAACAACAACAACAACAACAACTGGTCCATTGGCCAGGCAAGAAACTTTGAAATCCTGCTGACAATGTTATTTGTTATAGGAGAGGAAAGAGACCCCCATCTTCAAATACATAAATATTATAGAGACTCTTTCTTAAGTTTTAAATGGGAGTATATACAAGCCAGCTCTGGTAGTGTAGTGGTTACGAATTAGGCTGCGAACTGCAAGGTCAGCAGTTCATAACTACCAGCTGTTTTGAGGAAGAAAGATGAGGCTTTCTGCCCCCGTAAAGATTTACAGCCTCGGAAACCCTTTACAGGGTCTCTGTGAGTCAGAACCAACTCCATAGCATATAACAACAACAGCAATATATAAGACAGAGATAAACATAGATCTCCTGGATGAGAGAAACACCATGAGAAGTCTCCAAATCTCTATCTCCGTGGTAACTTTGTATAGGATACAGAGGACAAAGGAATCTCCTCCCACAACCACACCTGACAGCAGCAATGTGTCATATATGCTGGCCAGGTCTATGGAAGTAGGGAGAGATTATTGCAGATAGGAACGTTTACAAACTGTCTCTGAGGCTCCTGGAGTATGGAGTCATAACCAAATGACTAACCATCAAGGGGTGTGTCCAGAAATGTTTCTGTGAGAGGTGACTTGAGAAAGCTGCCCCAAACCATCTTTTAACTATATTCTGCTTCTAACTCTGTTAGTTCAGCTGTCAGAGGTGCATGAGGTACTCAAGAAAATGTGGCATCTGAATACACACAAAATAGAATTAAGCTCTGCCTAACTGGAGTCATTTGCAGGCAAAAAGCCTTCAGATTTCATGCTCTGTAGCAAGTCGTTACTTTCCTTTTTGTAAAATGAATTTTATCATAGGGATATTGCTGTTGTTATTAAGTGCTATTGAGTCAATTCCAATTCATAGTAACCCTGTATAGGGTTTCCAAGGAGCAGCTGGTGGATTTGAACCACAAACTTGCACTTACTAGTCCAGTGCTTATCCTACAGTGCCACGCCAGGAGTTCATAATAAGGATATTGTTGTTAAGTGCCACTGAGTTGTTTCAACTCATAGTGAACCTACATAGGATTTCCTAGGAGCATCTGGTTGGACTGTATTAAAATCTCCTACTATTACTGGAATTCTGTTGTGGTGTTGTGGGTTAATGTGCTAGACTGCCAAGTCAGTTTGAGGTACAAGATTGGTGGTTCAAGGTCACCAGCTATCTGCTCCTCAGAAACTCTATACAGGATCACTACTGATCGGATCGGAACCAACTCAATGACAGTTAACAACAACAACAACAAAGGAGCAGCTGGCAAGTTTGAACAGCTGACTTTGCAATTCAAACAACCCTGTGATCCAGTGCTTATGCTACAGTACCACCCAGGCTTAAGCAATGGTAATAGGTGCACAGTGACTGCCACAAAATGGATGCTCATTAAATGTTACATTTTAGAATCATAGCTCTGGGGTGACACTGTGGGTTAATGCACTGGATTGCAAGGTCAATTTGAACTGCAAAGTTGGCATTTCAAACTCACCAGCCAGTCCTCAAAAACCCTATACAGGGTCACTGTGAGTCGGACCTGACTCTACGACACTTAATAACAACAATAACAAATGTCCAAAAACATTGATAACCTAATATTAAATCTATGTCAACATTGCCATCATCATTACAATATAATCACTACAAACACCATTGCAGTGCTTCATAGTCTATCTGGCCTGTCTATCCTAAGTCATTTACATTGGTTCTGCAAGCAGCCCTGCTTTTTGCTTCATTACCTATTATTGTTATTGTTGTTAAGTGCTGTCAAGTTGATTCTGACTCACAAATATTCTGTTTATGATTTCCAAGGAGCAGCTAGTGAGTTTGAACTGCCTACTCTGTAGTTAGCAGCTCACTGCTTATCTCTACAGCACCACATTTAGACTAGTGTTGTTGTAAAATGCTGTCAAGTCAGTTCTCACTCATAGAAACCCTGCAAGGGGGTTCCCAAGATTGGTGGGTTTGAATCAATAATATTGTAGTTAGCAGTCCGATGCTGATCCTACAGTGCTACACTTGGACTCCTTTATCCACATCTTATTCATTCTTCTCTTCATCCTTTTGGAGATTTCCTGTTCCATTGTACTCATTCGTATACAAAATAGGTTTAGAAAACCCTAGGAGACAGTTTGACTCTGCCCTATAATGCAGTTAGAGAGCTCTGGTAGTGTAGTGGTTATGAATCAGGCTGCAAACCTCAAGGTCAGCAGTTCAAAACTACCAGCTTCAGAAAGCAGAAAAATGAGGCTTTCTGCTTCCATAAAGATTTACAACCTCAGAAACCCTGTTCAGGGTTGTTATAAGTCGGAACCAACTCAACGGCACATAACAACAGCAAAAATATAATTCAGGAATGAGTCAGAGTTGATTCCATGGCACACAACAACAGGCCCAAAGCAGGTGTTTGATAACCTGTGTGTTTGTTACCTGTCACTGAGTTGTCATCTGACCCATGTACAACAGGATAGGCTTATTGCAATTTATAGTGTTTCCACTGGTTGATTTTCAAAAGCAGATTTTCAGGCTTTTCTTTCTAGTCTGTGTTAGTTTGGAAACTCTGCTAAAATATGTTTATCATCATAGCAATATGCTATTGTGTACTTACAGTGGCTGTGCTTGAATTGTATTGGGCAGAAATCAAACTCAGATCTGCTGTATGGAATTCTAGAACATAGCCACCAATGCCTTGATTAATACTTAATAAGTATAAATTATTTATATTAAGGTACATAGTGATATTGATGTGGTCAGAATACCTCAGACACTTTTCATGGATTGTTGTTGTTAGGTGCCATTGAGTCGGTACTGACCCATGGCAACCTTATGCACAACAGAATGAAACACTGCCCGATCCTGGGTCAACCTCACAATTGTTGCCACACTTGAGTCTATCAATGCTACCACTTGGCCAATCCATCTCGTTGGGGGTCTTCTTCTTTTTCTGTGACCCTCCATCTTACCAAACATGATATCCTTCTCCAGTGACTGGTCCCTCCTGACATTATATCCAAAGTATGAGAGACGAAGCTTGGCCATCTTGGCCTCTAAGGAGCACTCTGGCAGCAACTTCTTCCAGAACGGATCTATTAGCTCTTTTGGCAGCCCATGGCACTTTCAATTTTCTCCTCCAACACCATAACTCAAAAGCATCAGCTCTTCTACGGTCTTCCTTATTCACTGTCTAGCATTCGCATGCATATGAGGTTATTGAAAATATCATGGCTTGGGCCAGGCGCACCTTAGTCCTCAAGCTGACATCTTTGCTCTTCAACACTTTAAAAGTTCTTGTGCAGCAGATTTGCCTAATACACTATGTTGTCTGATCTCTTGACTACTGTTTCTGTGCGTGTTGATAGTGCCATTTATTTCCCCATATTTTTGTTAGCAGGAGGTCCTAGCATAACATGATAAAAGTAGACTAGTTTTTCCTTCTAACCAAGGACTATATATATATATATATATATATTTTTTTTTTTTTAATGAACAGACATAGCAAAATGTCCATCATTTAACCTCCATGTCATCCATTCACAGAAATCATTGAAATCCCAGCCCCTCCCCCCCCCCATTTTCTTGCCCACAGAATGGTGTGAATATGTAGACTCTGTTTTGAAGTTATCTAGGCTTTTTGGGGGGAATAAATAAACAGCTCACTTCACAAAATTTGGGAGGGAAGATCATTCAAAGGGAGCTTTTCTTTTTGGAGAAACTCCCTGTTTTTGATTTGACCAAAAATGCTGTAAAAAAAATCAATGTTCTAGGAAGTAGTTTCCATGAAAAGTCTCTTTCTTTTTCCCTTCCTGCCAATTTAGTTCAATTTAATTCAAGCTCTAATATGAGACTCAATGAAAAACTACATGCTCTTAATAAGGCAATAATTAGCTTCACAAATTGTCCCTCTAGGCATAAGCCTAAATGCAATATATATGGCCATGGGAATGAGAACGGGGAACTTGGAGAGTCAGATATGAGCCAATTTCGGAATTGAGAGTAGTGTAGAAATGTTCTTGGAGGAAGAACAGCCAGAATGCTCCACAGAAGCTAGCATGGCAAGACTTAATTTCTCATACTTTAGACATGTTATCAGGAGGGACATCATGCTTGATAAAATGAAGAGTCAGTGATGAAGAGGAATACTACCAACAAGATGTATTGATACAGTAGAATCAGCAGTGGCTCAAACATAACAATTGTGAGGATGATTCAAGACAAAGTAGTGTTCTGTTATGTTGTGCATAAGTTCACTATGAATTGTAACTAACTCGTCGGCACCTAATAACAACAACAACAAAGAGATGTTCTCTGGTTCAAAGCTTAAGTAGTAATTACAAAAAGTGACTGCTTAAAATGTACAGAAGAAATGTTTCTGCTTATTTTCTTGGTAGGTATTGATAGTTTGTACTTTTCACCAGTTCAGTTTAGGGGGTCCTACTTTTCACCATGCCTCTTACTGGACACTTAATAATACAGACTCAGATTTCACTTTTCACCAACCATAGTTACTCATTTGGTGGATTCTAACCCTATCTGGCAGCACATATATAATCAGGATGTAATACAAGATCAGCCAGGCCATGCCTTAGAGTAAGTCTTTAAATTGCATTCACATAAAGCACATTGTGTCTAAAAGTGAGGAGTGCCTTTAATGTTGGTCTGTTGATGATGGGGAGAACACAGCATCTGAGTTCTCTAAGAGGATGCCCTTATCTTGAGTGCAAGTTTGTTGGGAATGTCAGTAGCCAGTTGAACAAAGAATCCCTTGTAAGGTAAAGGCCCTTTGGGTTTTATTTTTCCACTGAAGAACCAAATTGAAGAAAATAATCTATGGGGGAAAAAACAGATTTAACCTACTAGCCACACTTTAGATTGCTGGCATTTACAATTAAAATTAGTTTTATTTTTTCTGGCTACCAAAATGGCAAGTATATGCCATTTTGATTCAATTATCTACTTTCAGCTTTTTTCTCATACAGCCAATTTAGGCTGTCTAGACAGTGTGGTTGCTTTCTGGTAAATAACTTCTTTCTGGGAACTGATTTCTTTTGGATCATGGAGGAATTCTCAGCAGACCTGGATTATTCTCCCCCCACACTTCTTTGTGCCAATACATTTCAATATCTGTGATGCCATAATAAATTAATACATCTGTATCATATTAATATTACATTAGAGCAATGCAACAGTAACATGATACAATAGAAACATTGCTAACCCCCTATGACTTTCACATGGCTCAGCTTGAGGAAAACCATTACTGTCAATTCCAGCTCACAGATCTTATGTCTGGAAGCAAAGTAAAACAACAAACTAGACAGTGTCCTGGGTGCCTTTGAATAGTATAAACGGTCTTATTATAACACCAGTGCTGCTGTCCAGAGATAAGGAAAGCAGACACTCAGATTACTTATTCTTTGGGCTCTGACTTTTTTTTATAACCCTGGACACCGCCCTCTTTAGCATTATTGGTTTGTCACCTGGATAATTGTTCATTAATCACTGGTCTAGTTGCTTGTGACTTCATAATATTTCTTGCCAAAAAGTATTTCACTAAAATTTGATAGATTTTTCCAAATTACTTTAAGATGCTTGGATTTCACATTTTCCAAATAATAGGGGTAAATTGAAGAGAAAAAAATTTAGTTATTTTTAAAGGCTATGTTTACTTAATATAATTTTTACGTTCAAAGTACATAGCACAGATCAATGAATTCTAGTTAGGCCTCTTCTTTCTAACCTCTGCTCTAAATAGCCACTCCTTGTTTCTCGTTGAGTCAGAGTATGTTATATTTCTCATCTGTGGAAGTAGATTCCCTTCTTAAAAAATTCAAAGAAATAAAGACCATAACATTTTGGGGTTAATTATTAAGGATTTATTTTATAAGTGCTTTATAAGGACTAGCATAAACCTTTCACTTCATTTGAAACACATTGTCCTATGCTCTAACAAACATCACAAACAAAAACTAAAAACAGTTGCTTATTTCTGCTTATTCCTGTTCACATCCTTGAAGTATGCTAGTAGGTTTGCCCCTTCATATTTCCACACTTATGTAACCCAGTTTCCTTGACCTTCCTTTACAGAGACAATTTCCCATCCATTTAATTATTTTCATTGCTCTTCTTTGGACCGACTCCAAATTCCATTTCCTTGGGTGGGCTCCAAGCGATCATAGTCCAGTAATAGAGATTCCTACAGTGCTGACTAACATGGGAAGTTATTTAATTGCAGGCACATAACACAAGCCTAACGTCACTCTTTCCATATGGCTATATCTCATTTTCAGGTAGTGATGGTTCAGTGGCAGAATTCTCTCTTTCCATGGAGGAGGCTAGGGTTCAATTCCCAGCCAGAGCAACTCATTCACGGTCACCACCTAGCTGCCAATAGAGGTTTGCATGTTGCTATGATGCCGAACAGGTTACAGCTGAGTTTCTAGATGAAGACTAAGAAGAAAGGTTTGGTGGTCTATTTCCATACTTCAGCCAGTTAGATCCATGTGGCTCACAACGTTACAATCCATAAGAGAGGATGGGGATGGTGCAAGACCAGGAAGTGTTTTGTTTCACTGAGAATGGGGTTACCAGGTGTTAGGAATCAACTCAAGAACCCCTAATAACACACTTCATGTTTTACACCACCACTATGGGAAAATACAAGTATGTAGTAAAAGTAAACCTAGAGAGAAGATTCACCAGAGAAAAGCTTTTAGAAAAATACTTTAGTGCATTTTTAAGTATCATTTTCCCCAAAAAATCTACCTGTAAACAACTGTTCAGAGAACATCTAGCATGGGAGGTAAACCAGATATTATTCATTGATTCATGCATTTATTTTTAATTTGTTCAACAATTTTCAAATGCCCACTGCAATCTGGTAGTCACTGGGGATATAAAAATGGGTACTTTCCCTTGCTTACCTTGAGGAGCATATAGTCCAAAGGGTTTGGTCTTTGTAACAAGTAAGATCTATGTTAAAATTAGCCCTTGTGGTGCAGTAGTTAAGTACTCGGCTGCTAATCGAAAGGCCAGTGGTTTGAACCCACTAGTTTCTTCTCAGGAGAAACATGTGGCAGTCTGAGTCCATAAAGATGTAGGAAACCTCTGGGCGTTTAACTCTGTCCTACAGGGTAGTTGTGAATCAGAATCAATTCAACAGCAATGGATTTGGGAGGGTGGTGATATTGAAATTGCAGCCTTGTCATTTACTATCTGCAAATCATCTAGTATATTCTTACCTTTCCAAACCTGAATTTCATCATCTTTAAAATGAATTTGATAATAGTATTGATCTGGTGGTGGTGGTGGTGGAGGTGGTGTGCTGTGGAGTTGGTTCTGATTCATAGCAAAAGCAGAAAGCCTCATCTTTCTCCCTCAGAAAGGCTGGTAGTTTCAAACTGTTGACCTTTAGGTTAGCAGCCTGACTCATAACCACTATGCTACCAGCCTTGAGGAGCATATAGTCCAGAGGGTTTGGTCTTTGTAACAAGTAACATAGAGGGTGTGACTAAATTTATATGAGAAATGTAAGTGAAATGTGTAGCAAAGTAGCTAATTATTTTGTCCAAGACCTCACATATTGCATTTAATTATACTTATTGACTGAATTGAAAAGCAAAGGAATGAATAAAGTAAATATAGAGGAAAATTGACTATTATATAATTATAAGTAATATTGTAATAAGTTATTAACAACTTGCTATGGGAGAACAGAGGAGCAAAAAGCAAAGGTTTATAGAGACTGTGGTAAACCTCATATCATTGTTGCTAAGTACCATCGAATTGGTTATGAGTGTTAGTGAACCAATTGGTTTCCGAAGAGTGGCTGGTGGGTTTAAACCACCAACTTTTCACTTAGCAGTCCAATGCTTATCTGACAGCACACCATCAGACTCCAAACTTCATGTAAGAAGAAACATTTAAATGATGTAATTAGGAACAAGTAGACTTGCCAGGTAGGAAATGCGGAGAATGACATTCCATACAAATGAAAAAAAGCATGAGTAAAGGCGTCATTGAAATGTAAATAAATGTGTCAGGTTAAGGGACTGTGAGAACTCAGATGCATTCTGAATGGAAGGGCTGGGTGGCAAAAATCACAAATGATGGATCTGGAGAGGTAGGTGAGGCTCATAAATGCAATGTTAGAATGCATGTCTTAGGCAATGAAGAGATGGTGAGGATTGAGTCAGAAGAATGAAGTTTCAAGATAACTTGGGAGGGGGGTGGAATGAGAAGAAACTGATGACAGATGGAGCAGTTGTGATATGAAGGCACTTAACATTTCTTAGTGCTTCTAACATTTATTAGTTTAAAATTTAATTCTTCTTCAAAGGGCCTAGTGCCTTTACTAAAGTCATATTTTTATCTTATGTATAATCTGCAAAAAGGAATGTGGTCCAGAGGTATGTTATTGTTGTTGTTAGGGGCCATCGAGTCAGTATCAACTCATAGTGACCCTATGCACAGCAGAACGAAACCCTGCCCGATTCTGGACCAACCTCAGTACCGTTGCCACTCTTGAGTCCATCGATGCTGCCACTTGGCCAATCCATCTCGTTTGGGGGGTCTCCCTCTTTTTCTCTGACCCTGCACCTTACCAAACATGATCTTCTTCTCCAGCAACTGGTCCCTCCTGACAATATCTCCGGAGTATGAGAGATGAATCCTGGCCATACTGGCCTCCAAGGCGCTGTCTGGCTGCACTTCTTCCAAAAGGGATCTATGGGTTCTTTTGGTAGCCCATGGCACTTTCAATATTCTCCTCCAACAGAGGTATAAGACTATAATATTGAGTAAATGCCTTTTCTTGAAGAACAGATGACAGGAATGTGTAGGAATACAGGGCTACATGACATTAGCAAGGAGTAGTAACTGAAATGGAAGAAAATGATAGCTGTTTAAGACTTCACTGTAAAGAAAAACATTGATTAAAGACCCATTTGGAATCATTTAGAACAAGCTATCACTCAATCAATTCCATTGTTTCTGAAACCCAGATTTATTTTTAACCCACCTCCTCTCTGTTTCCTAAACCACAGTAAACTTATCATATCTGACTTGTGAGTGCTGGATTGCTTTGTCAACATCCTCCCACCCACAGCATGGAGCCTTTTGTTAAGAATGACTGAGCAGACAAAGAAATTCAGAGCCATCAGAAGCTATTGTCTTCTTCAAATCAGCCACAATTGTGTCTGGAATTCTTTCAAATGACTTCACACCTACATTATAAATGAAAAATGTTTAGAGCATTTTTTTTTTTTTCAAATTCATGATTTTCTTGCATTTCTCTAATTTGAATAAATTTGCTCTCCAGGTTTTCCTGGAGTTAAAAAATATCTATTTCAATTATGATTGTAGTCTTTTTAGAATGAGACTATCTTCTTCATATCCCACTTCTATTTTTTCCAGTCGTTGGGGAGAGTACAAGGCAGAAAACATTGCTGCAATTAAAAGATGAAGTGCTAAGGATATGTCCCAAAATAATCATTAAAAAAAACCCAAAGTTAAAAGTCTGGCTTGATGAAGTACTTTTTTAGTCCCAAACTCTCTTCCTAAGGCCCTGTGGCTCTCATGCTGTAGCATTTAGTCTTTTCATAGTAAAAGATGGCCATTTGCTCGTATATTTTTCAAATTTTTATAAGGTTAGTCCCTTCCACAGCTAAACAATTTAATTGTTTGATTTTTGAAGGAAACTTGTTGATTGGAAATTATGTCTTACATTTAAAAATCTATCAACTATCTCCTCTCTCCCCTGGTTTCTCATTTCCTTGTAATCTGCTGCCACATTTCTCCTTGGCTTATTTTCAGCAGGTGGTGGTGGTGGCGGTGATGTGCTGTGAGTCTGTTCTGACTCATTGCGACCCTGCATAAGGTTCTCAAGGCTGCAAATCTTTACAGAAGCAGAAAACATCATCTTTCTCCCACATTCTCAGCAGGTCAAATTGTAAACTAATTAATTAATGTGTTTATGGAGGATAGTGTACAAACATAGATTTGAACAGGGATCTTCTTCCAGAGAAAATGAGTGCATACAAAAGAGGGATTTCAAAGATGAGAGTTTGATGCTTCTTGTATCATTTGTGAGAAGCTATTTCATGAGAAAAATAATTATGGACTAATTTTCTAATTGGATCACAATGCTGCACACTTACAAGTAGGACCATTCATAGATCAATCTCAGATGCCTGAAATACAGGGCTGCCCAGGTCTCTAGCCATCTCTAGAGCTGCCTTTTAGTTTAGGCTTTTCTATGATTTTGTTGCTTAAGCAATTAAGTTTAGACTATTTTCACAAAAGGATTCTTCTAGCAAGATAGTTTGAAAAATAAATACACAGCAAAAACAACAAAAGTATTTTTTTACCCAACAAACAAAAGTCAGTCATTTCTCTTTTATATTAGCTAGCTCATTAAAATATTAGTAAATCTGTTATGACTCTGCAGGACTCCTAGTGTGGCACTGTAGGATCAGCACTGGACTGAGAACCACAAGGTCCAGCTGCTCCTTGGAAACTCTATACAGAGTCTCTATGAGTCGGTATTGACTCATTGGCACTTAACAACAACAACAATGCATGAATTCATTAAAAGGTGATGGGTATTTTAAGCGTTTAAATAACTTGGTACTATAGGATAAGCAAGGTTGATTTGAACCACAAGATTGGTGGTTCAAACTCACCAGCAGCTCTTTGGAAACCCTATTCAGGGTCCCTATGAGTCAGAACCGACTTGATGGCACTTATCAATAGCAACAATCTACTTTGGCTATTACATACATATTCCTCATGTTGTTGTTATGTGCCATGGAGTCGATTCTGACTCATAGCGACCCTGTACAGGGTTTCTGAGGCTGTAAATCTTTATGGGAGCAGAATGTCTCATCTTTCTCCCACGGAACAGCTGGTAGTTTCAAACTGTTGACCATGGGATTAGCAGCCCGATTGATAACCACTATGCTCCCAGAGCTCCTTATATCCCTCACATACTTATTCAGTCTCTAAGGAAACTCTGATGGGCACAACTCAAAATGAGGAGAAACAGCTGTAACATCCATTAAAAATCAGAATATAGAATGTACAAATTATGAATCTAGGAAAATTGGATGTTGTCAAAAATGAAATGGAATTCATAAAGATCACTATCCTAGGCATTAGTGACCTAAATGGACTGGTATTGGCCATTTCTAATCCAACAATCAAATGGTTAGAAGAATGATGTTGTATTCATCATCAAAAAGAACATTTCAAGATCTAGCTTGAAATACAATGCCATCTGTGATAGGATAATATCAATATGCCTACAAGGAAGACCAGTTGATACTACTGGTATTATCCAAACCTGTACACCAACTAGTGATGATGAAATTGAAGAAATCTGTCAACTTCTTCAGTCAGAAATTGATCTAACATGCAATCAAGATGAATTGATAATTTCTGGTGATTTGAATGCCTTAGAGAAAGGGTTGCTAGTTGCAAAATATGGACTTGGTGATAGAAACTATTGTAGAGATAGCATGATAGAATTTTGCAAGACCAGTAAGTTATTCATTGCAAATACCTGCCTTAAACAACATAAAAGGTGATTGTACACGCGGACTTCACTAGGTGGAATACAGAGGAATCACACTAACCACATCTGTAGGAAGAGATGGTAGAAAAGCTCAGTATCATCACCCAAATTGAAGCAAGGGGTTGGCTATGGAGCAGATCATTCGTTGCTCAGACGCACATTCAGGTTGAAGTTAAAGAAAATTAAAACAAGTCCATGAAAGCCAAAACATGAGCTTGATCATTTCCCACCTAAACTTAGAGACCATCTCAAGAACAGATTTGATGCATTAGGCAATAAGGATCAAGGACCAGAAGAGCTGTGAGATGGTAACAGAGACATCATGCAAGGAAAAAGCCAAAGGCCATTGAAAAGACAGGAAAAAGAGTAAAGACCAAATGGATGTCAGAAGAGACCTTGAATCATGCTTTCCAGAATAGAGAGGCTAAAGCAAATGTAAGAAATGAGGAATAAAAAGAGCTGAGCAGAAGATTTCAAAAGAAAGCTCTAGAAGACAAAGTCAAGTATTATAATGAAATGTGCAAACTCTGGCATTAGAAACTAAAAGGAAAGAACATGCTCTCAAGCTTGAAGAACTGAAGGAAAAATTGAAGCATAGACTAGCAATATTGAAGGACTTCATGGGAAAAATACTGAAAGTTGGAAAAAGTATCAAACGAAGACCGAAGGTATGCACAGAAACACTGGACTTAAAAGAAGTGGTCAATGTTCAACCATTTCAAGAGGTAGCATATAATCAAGAATCTACAGTACTGAAGGAATAAAGCTAGCCTGAACTGAAGACATTGGCAAAAAACAATACTCCAGGAATTGATGGAATTCAAAGTGAAGTCTTTCAACAAAGTGATGGAGCACTGGAGGCGCTTACTCATCTATGCCAAGAAATTTGGAGAACAGCTACCTGACCAATCAACTGGAAAAGATCCATATTTGTGTCCATTCCAATGAAAGGTGACCCAACAGAAGTGCAAATTATTGCACAATATAATTAATCTCACATGCAAGTAAGATTTTGCTAAAGAAAAGTTTAAAACAGTGAATAAAAAATGAGTGCTACCATCCTCCACCCCCAGCAAAATTCCCACTCTCCTGGGGTCAGAGCTGTGTACTAGTGAGCCAAGCAGTTGTGAGCCCCATCAAAGTGAGTCTGGAGCTATCCACAACAACCCAGCATCTGGATTCAGGTGAGTACTGCTCTAGGCCAGCAGAGCTCACCCTAGCCAGCCATGGGCTACCCCTCAGTAGAAGAATATGCAGGTAAAAACAACAACAAAAAAAACCCAGACAGGTGATTTGTTCATGACAGCCAGGCAGAGTATGGCCATTTTGAACTTTCATGGGCAGTTTTTTAAAGGCAGAGAGCAACTTGATGGTGCAGATGCATACCACTTACTGGAAGAGAGAAAGAGGCTAAGATTTTCTTGTGTGATTTGACATCACTTAATAACAGTAACAACAACTCTACATTACCCAGGTGACCAGATTTATTGCCAGCCCCTATCCACGTATGGAGTCCTGGTGTGGTGCTGTGGGTTAATGCAGTTCAGACTGCAAAGCCGTTTGAACTGCAAGCTCACCAGCTGCTCCTCGGAAACCCTTCACAGGGTCGCTATGGGTCGGAACCGACTTGACGGCACTTCACAACAACAACAACAACAATCCAATTATACCCCCAGCAAAGCTCCTGTTCTCCCAAGACTTCATAGTGGTGAGCCACAACAAAGTGAGTAGAGAGTTATCTGCACCAAACCTGATGTCTGGATTTAGTTGAGACCCGCTCCAGTCATGCAGAGCCAATTCTGGCTAGATCTGGATTAGCAGGAACTCTCTCCAGGGCTGTGCTGTGGGACAGAAAGACTTTGATTTTAGCTTCTTTAGGATCTGCATGAACTACTTCTGAATTGGATGTCCAGACAGAAAACGTTTAGGCTTATAGGAACTCTACCTAGGACTGAGCACCGTCTTATCCCTTGTCTACCCACCATGAGGGCCCTTTGGCTGGTGGAAGCCCCTAGTGTTCTCTCCTCCCTATGGCATCTGCCCTGGTTTTTTTCCTTTCCATGTTTTTGCTTGTTCATTCTTTCTTCCCCTTCTTCCTTTCTTTACATTCTCTTGCTTTTTATCCTTTCTGTCTCTGTCTTCATTTTTTCTTTTCTTCTTATTCTTTTCATCCTTCCCTAGTTCTTATTTCTTCTATTTTCTTTGCTCTTGATTTTTCTATTTTATTCTCTGGTTGCTTTCTCTTTTCTTTTACACACCCTTCTCTCATTGTATTTCATGCCTTTTCTTTCTTTTAATTTTCTCTTCTGTGGTTTTTATTTAATTTTTTATTTTCTCTCTCTTTTTTCCCTGTTTGGTTATTATATTCTTTTTCCAGCTGTTGCCTGGTTTTTATTCTCCTTTACTATTTTCTTTATTCACTATTGCTTGCTTGTGTGATTGTCTTATTTTTTCTCTTTTACATGTGTGTTTTCTATTCTTGCTTCACCTGATAGGAGATAACAGCTATGCCCATATAGCCTAGTCACGACCATACCCTATGAAGCCCCATCTACTGGGCAAGAGCCAATACCAGCTAATATACACCTGATCAACAAAAACAACCCCCAGCAAAACATACCCTAATCTGAGCTGCATGTACAATGAACAGAGAGTGGTGCACACACTTTCATTCTCTAACCATGCTCAGCTGGAGGCAGTTGGTAAATGCATAAGAACACACTAACATACAATTGTCAATTAAATTAAATATAAACACAATTAAACCACAATGTCTTGGAAACAACAGACTATTTATATTCACGCAATGAAGCCAGATAGAGTGGCTCTAACAATTACGAAGAGGCAGAGATAGATGATTTTTTTTTTTTCCTGAAAAGAAGGTACTGGGACTTCTGAAAAAGAATTTATGAACATGATAATTTGGTACCTTCAATGAAAACAAGAAAAACACTTCAGGGACATACAAACAAAATAGACACAGGGTTTGAGATAACACAAAATCTGCAAACAGATATCCAGAAAACTAATACTCAGATTTCATAGTGAACAATATATGGAAAGCACAAAGAAATACATTTGAATCAATGGAAGCCCAGATGAGTGAGCTTCAAGATAAATTTCTCAATACTAGTAAACTAGATGAATAATCAGAAAAAAGAAGGAAAAAAATGGAAAAGAACATTAAGATTTATGTGGGACACTGGAGTTCCAATGAAAGTAAGATGGCAATAGGAATACATATACAAAACTCTGGGGGAAAAATTGCCAAGCAAGAATTATATACTCTGAAAATCTGTTCCTCAAATAAAATGGCAAAATTAGAACATTTCTAGATAAACAGAAAAAAAAGTAATGTTAATTATCAGACCAACGTTATAAAAAACACTGAAGAGAGTTCTTTGAACTGAGAACCAACAACAGCAGACAACAACCTGAGATTGATATACATGACAATGCTACATGGAACTCAATCCAGATGTAGAAGTATCCGAAGTAAAACAATCCTACAAGACTGGAAATAGGGTACCAGAGATATCAATTTATAATGAAGGCACCTACAAAGCAAACAGAGTGAATAGTGTAAAGAACTTCCAAATGGTGAGGAAGTCAAGAAGATTTCAAAATAAAACAGATTGTTCTGAATAGGGAATAAATTAATAAATGACAGGTTAACTGAAAGAAAATGAGTATATAGTCACATCAAAGCTAGAAAAAGGAAAACCATAGTAATTTAATAAATATTAAAGCAACAATAACAGAGAAAAAAAGAAAACACCCATAAAATGTATTCAGTATAGAAAATTAATTGGACAAAGAAACCAGAAGCACCACAGAAAAGCACACAGAAAAATGACAGCAATAAAGTCCTACCTTTCAATAATTTCACTGAACTCTGATGAATTAAATGCATCAGTCCAGAGACAGAGAGCAGTAGAATGGCTAAGAAACCAGGATCCTTCAATATGCTGTCTACAGGAGAAAAATCTTACACACAGAAGCAAAAGTAGATCAAACATTAAGTGACAGAAAAAATTGCATCAAGCTAATTGCAATCAATACCAAGCAGGATTGGGCAATATTATTCTCTAATAAGGTAGACTTTAAGCTAAAAACATTATCTCATGTTTAAAAGGTTATTTGAATAAGAGGACATAACCATGATAAACAACTATGCTTCCAGTGAAAGAACCTAATAGAATTGAAAAAAGAAATAGACAACTCTATAATAATGACAGAAGATTTTAATATACCACTTTCAATGAAGAACAGAACAGCAAGAAAGAAACTCAACAAAGACACAGAAGAACTAAATAACACAATCAACAAACTTGGTCTCACAGACTTTTATAGAGTATTTAACTCAACAATAGCACAATATCTTTTCTAGTGCACATGGAATATTTTCCAGAATAGGCAATATGCTAGTTCAAAAAGAAAGTCTCAATAAATTTAAAAGCATTAAAACATTACAAAGCAGCTTTACAGATCACAATACTATAAAATTAGAAATCAACAATAGGAAGATCAAGGGAAAAAAATCAAATACATGGAAATTAAATAACATCCTGTTTAAAAGTTACTGAATAATAGAACAAATAAAAATTTAAATTAAAAAAAAATTCCTTGCATTAAATGAGAATGAAAGTGCAACATACCAAAACCTTTGAGACACAACAAAAGCAGTGCTTAGAGGACAGTTTATAACAAACACACATATCCATAAAGAAGAAAGAACAAAATTAACACATTAATGTAACATCTCCAACAATTAGAAAAAAGCAACAAAGTAAGTCTACTGCCATCAGAAGAAAAGAAATGATAAGATTAGAGCAGAAGTAAAAGAAACAGAAAATAGAAAAACAACAGACAGGATCAATAAGACAAGAAGCTGGTTCTTTCAAAGGATTAATAAAATCCACAAACCATTGGTAAATCTAATGAAAGAAAAGAAGATGCAAATAACACAAATAAGAAATTATATGAATGATGTCACAACAGAACCAATGGAAACAAAAGGATAATAACAGAATATTATGAAAAATTGTATTCTAACAAATTTGAAAATCCAGAAGAAATGGAAAAATATTTAGAAAGGCACAGCCTACTTAAACTAACACAGGCAGAAGTAGAAAACTTGAACTGACCTACAACAAAGGAAGAAATTGATCATTTCATTAAAATATTCCCAGCAATAAAAAGAACAGACCCAGATTGTTTTACTGGTGAATTCTACCAAAGTTTCAGAGAAGAAATGACAATTTTACGCCAACTATTCCAGAACATAGAAAAGGATGGAAAACTCCTGAAAGCGTTTTATAAAGTAAGTACAACCCTCATACTAAAACCAGGCAAAGATCACTAAAAAAGGAAATTATACACCAATATTTCTCATGAACATAGATGCAAAAATTCTCAACAAAATCCTAGCCAAGAGAATCCAACAACATATCACAAAATAATATATCATGACTAACTGGGATTCATACCAGGCATGCAAGGATAAATTCTTACTGATGAAGATCGAAGACCAAAGCTTTCAGTATGGGTTGCACCTCCATATAAAGAAAATAAAATCCTCACCACTGGACCAATAAATAACATCATGATAAATGGAGAAAAGATTGAAGTTGATAAACACTTCATTTTGATTGGAACCATATCAACACTCATGGAAGCAACAGTCAAGAAATTAAAAACTGTATTGCATTAGACAAATCTGTTGCAATAAACCTCTTTAAAGTGTTCAAGAGCAAGGATGTCAGTTTGAGGAATTAAGTATGCCTAACCCAACCCATGGTACTTTCCATAGCCTCATATGGATGGTGCAGGATAGGGCAGTGTTTTATTCTGTCATGCATAAGGGTCACTATGAGTTGGAATCAAACAACAACAGAATAGCCTGTGAAAATTGGGAAAGGAGTACGGAAGACCTCAGAAGAACTGATACATTTGAGTTATGGTGTTGGAGGAGAATGTTAAAAGTACCATGGACTGCTGGAAGAACAAACAAAACTGTGCTGGAAGAAGTACAGCCAGATGCTTCTTAAAAGCCAGGATGGCAAGTCTCTCATACTTTGAACACATTATCAGGAGGGACCAGCACCTGGATTTCAAAATCCACAAAAAAGACATCATACTTGGTAAGTGGAGGTCAGTGAAAAAGAGGAAGATCTCCAATGAGATGGATTGTTACAGCGGCAGCAGCAATGGGCTGAAGCATAACAACAATTGTGAGGATGGTACAGGACCAGGCAGTGTTTCATTCTGTTGTGCATAGGGTCGATATGAGTTGGAACTGGCTTGACAGCCCTTAACAACATCATGCAAGGATGGTTCAGTATTAGAAAATGTTATTAATTAGAATTGACTTGATGAGGCTTAACAACAACAGCATATAAAGTTGTTTCAATATTAGGAAAACTATTGCATAAATAAAACAAAGGAAAAGAACCACATGATCATATCAATTGATTTAGAAAATGCATTTGACAAAATACACCATACATTCTTGATAAAAAGACTCAACAAAATAAAAATAGAAAGAAAATTCCTCAACATAATTAAAGATTATGTGCAAATACAACAGCTAGCATTGCCCTCAATGGAGAGAAACCGAAATCATTCCCTTTTCAAACAGGAACCAGACAAGGATGCCATTTATCACTACTTCTATTTAATATTGTGCTGG
The DNA here is from genome assembly GCF_000296735.1 of Chrysochloris asiatica. NCBI lineage: Eukaryota > Metazoa > Chordata > Mammalia > Afrosoricida > Chrysochloridae > Chrysochloris > Chrysochloris asiatica. Next base: position 7,522,297 of record NW_006408595.1, read on the forward strand.
AGGTCTTAGCCAGAGCTATAAGACAAGAAATGGAAATTAAAGGAATAAAAATTGGAAATGAGGAATTAAAACACCTTATAATTGCAGATGATATGATCCTATATATAGGAAATCGCAAAGATTAAGCATGTAAATTATTGAAACTCATTAAGAGATTCAGTAAAGTGGCAGGGTATAAGATCAACATACAAAAATCAGATTCCTTTGTACTAATAAATAGAAATCTAAAAAGAAGATCAGGAAAATAATACCACTTACAATAGCTACTCAAAGGATGAAATATATCGGAATAATGTAACCAGGGAAATAAAAGACCTATACAAAGAAAACTACAAAACACCACTACAAGAAACCAAAAGAGACTTGCAAAAATGGAAGAATATACCATCTTCAAGGATATGAAGACTTAACAATGCGAAAATGTCAACACTACCCAAAGCAACATATGGTTATATGCAATCCCAATCTAGATTCAAACCTCATTGTTTAAAGAGATGGAAGCACTAATCACTAACTTTATATGGAAAGGAAAGAGTTCCCAGATAAACAAAACAATACTTAAGAAGAACAAATGTTGGAGGCTTCTCACTTCCTGATCTCAAAATCTACCTCACAGATACAGTAGTCTAAGCAATGTGGAAATGGAACAATGAAAGAACAGAAATTGAGAACCCAGATATATATCTATCCATATACAGTCAGCTGGTCTTTGACAATCAAAACACATTAAATGGGTAAGAGATAGTCTTTTCAACAAATGGTGCTGGCCAAACTGGGAATCCATTTGCAGAAAAATGAAATAAGATCTATATTTCAGACTATATACAAACACAAACAACATGGATTATCTAAAGGTAAAACCAGAACTATAATGGTCTTCAATGAAAAAAAGCAGGGCAAACTTAAGGCCTCTAGTACATGCCATAAATACATTATCAAACATAACTGAAATCACACAAACAGAAGAAAACAAAAGAGATGACTGGGACCTCCTAAAAATTAGATACCGAGAACAAACAGATTGAGAAAAACATTTTTCAATGACATATCAGGCAAGAAATTAATCTCTAAAATTTATAGAAAACTATAGCACCTCAATAAAAAAAAAAAAAAGAAAAGAAATACAGCCTAATTTGAAAAAAAAAAAAAAAAATGGGCAGAGGACATGAGCAGGCACTTAACCAAATATTACAGTCCAGTGGCCAAAAACATACCAAGAAAGGCCCATAACCATTAGCCATTAGAGAGATGCAAATCAAAACAACAGTGCTGTATCATCTCATCCCAGCATTAATAACAAAGTAAAAAAACAAAAACAAATGTTGACAAGGGTGTGGGAAGATTGGGATTCTTCAACATTGCTGGTGGGACTATAAAATGGTGCAACCATTGTAGAAAATAGGATGGTGTTTCCTCAAAAAGTTAGAAATAGCAATACCATATGACTCAGCAATCATCCATAAGAATTATGAGCCACAATATGAGTGGATGTATATTTATCACAGCATGATTTAGAACAGCAAAAGCATGAAGACAACTTATCATATTTACCCATCAATGGAAGAATGTATAAGTAAACTTTGGTACATATACACAACAGAATAATGTGCTACGTTGAAGAATAATGAGGAATCTGAAAATGACCTCATAACATGGATGGTCTGGGAGGACATTATGTGCAGTAAAATTAGTCAATTTCAAAAGAACAAATATTGCTTAAGACCACTATTGTAAAAACTCAAGAAAAGTTTTCATGCTAAAGTAAACATTCTTGATGGTTACCAGGAGTAAGAGAGAAGGGAGACTAATTCTTTTGTTAGAGGGTAGACACATGATAAGTTGGATGATAGGGAGGGCAGTATACAAGAAGAAAGAGGTTGGCAGAAAAGTGATAAAGACAAGTGAAGACACAGGGAAGTATACAAGGGCTAAATATAAAAGAGAATAGAGGTACATGATGTTATAAACACAACCTTGGAACAACAGTGTTCTACAGTTTGATACATGGACAGATACATAGACAGGACATATATGGGAAGGGAACCTAGTATATACCCACAAATATAAAAGGGTTTGAAAGAGAGTGTTTGTAAATGGGTATTTCCCTTTGCTGAATGTGGTGGCGTATAGAGGGGACAAAATTATGAATACTTCTTGGACATTATCAAACATCTTGAGGCAACGAATTGCTGGGCCTAGGGTACAGTAGTCTTGGAAGACATTATGATCAATTGGCATAACATAGTCTACAACGACGATTTTCTACATTCAACTTTTGTGAGTAGTGACTGGGATCTTAAAAGCCCATGACTGGTAATGTAAGTGCAGAAGAAGAACGAGTGATGGAACTGATGATGCTTGGAATCAATTAGTCCAATGGACTAATGCAATCACATGGTGCCTGGATACCACTATCAACTGCTCTGAAACGAATCACATTAGAAGGTCCTGGATAAAGTGCGAAATAATGTGGAACAAAATTCAAAATTATAAAAAAAGACCACTGGGTTTATTGGTCATAAAGAGTCTGAAGGAACCTGAGACTATGTCGCTAAGCCATCATTTAAGTCTGGAACAGAACCTGCCCTTGGGCTCAGTTTTCAACCAAGTGGCAGATAGGTATATTTTGTTGTTGTTAGATGCCATTGAGTCTGTACCTACTCATAGTGATTTTATGCACAGCAGAACGAAACACTGCCTGACCCTGGGCCAACCTCACTACCGTTGCCACGCTTGAGTCCATCGATGCTGTCACTTGGTCAATCCATCTCGTTGGGGGTCTTCCTCTTTTTCTCTGACCCTCCGCCTTACCAAACATGATATCCTTCTCCAGCTACTGGTCCCTCCTGACAATATGTCCAAGTATAAGAGACGAAATTTGGCCATCTTGGCCTCTAAGGAGCACTCAGGCTGAAATTCTTCCAAAACGGATCTGTTTGTTCTTTTGGTAGCCCATGGCACTTTCAATATTCTCCTCCAACAAAAAGCATCAATTCTTCTACGGTCTTCCTTATCCACTGTACAGCTTTCACATCCCTATGTGGTTATTGAAAATACCACAGTTTGGGTCAGGCTCACCTTAGTCTTCAAGCTGACATCTTTGCTCTTCAACACTTCAAATAGTTCTTGTGCAGCAGAATTGCCTAAGGCAATACGTTGTTTGATTTCTTGACTGCTGCTTCTGTGAGTGTTGATAGCTGATCCAGAAGAAAGAAGTCCTTGACAACTTCAATCTTTTCTCCATTGATAAGAATGTTGTTTATTGGTCCAGTGGTGAGGATTTTGGTTTTCTTTACATTGAGATGTAATCCATACTGAAGGTTGTGCTCTTTGATCTTCATCAGTAAATGTTTTCAATCTTCTTCACTTTCAGCAAGCAAGGTTGTATCATCTGCATGTCGCAGGTTGTTCATGAGTCTTCCTTCAATCTTGATGCCACATTTTTCTTCATAAAACCCAGCTTCTCAGATTACTTGCTCAGTATACAGGTTGAATAAGTATGGTGAAAGAATACAACCTTGTCGCACACCTTTCTTAATTTTAAAACATTCAGTATTCCCATGTTCTGTTTGAACAACTGCCTCTTGGTCTAGGTACAGATTCCTCATGAGCACAATTAAGTGCTCCGTAATGTTCATACTTCGCAATGTTGTCCATAGCTTGTCATGATCCACACAATCGAGATTGTCTGATGATTTCCACATTCCATTGGGTCACCTTTCTTTGGAATGGGCACAAATATGGATCTCTTCCACTCAGTCAGCCAGATAGTTGTCTTTCAAATTTCTTGGCAGAGATGAGTGAGTGCCTCCTGTGCTGCCTCACTTTCTTGAAAGATTTCAATTTTTATTCCACCAACTCCTGGTGCCTTGTTCTTTGCCAATTCCTTCATGCACCTTGGACTTCCTCCTTCAGCATCATTGGCTCTTAATCATATGCGACCTCTTGAAACAGTTGAACCATTCCCATTTGGTGCAGTGACTCTGTATATTCCTTTCATTTTCTCTTGATGCTTTCTGCATCATTTAATAATTTGCCCAGAGAATCCTTCAATAATGAAAGTCAAGGCTTGAATTTTTTCTTCAGTTCCCCTAGCTTGAGAAATGCTGAACGTGTTCTTCCTTTTTGGTTTTCTGATTCCAGATCTTTGCACATTTTGTTGTAATATTTTGCTTTATCTTCTCGAGCTGATCTGTGAAATTTTCTGTTCAGCTCTTGGACCTCTTCATTTCTTCCATTTGCTTTAGCATCTCTATGCTGGAGAGCAAGTTTCAATGTCTCTTCTGACATCCATTTTGACCTTTTCCTTCTTTCTTGTCTTCTTAATGACTTTTTACTTTTTTCATGTATGATGTTCTTGATGTCATCCCACAACGCTTCTGGTCTTTGGTCTTTAGTGTTTAATGTATCAAATCTGTTCTTCAGATGATCCCTAAATTCAGGTGGAATATATTCAAGGTCATATTTTGTCTCTCGTGGACTTGTTTTCATTTTCTTCAGCTTCAGTTTGATTTGCATATGAGTAATTGATGGTCTATTCCACAGTCTGCCCCTGACCTTGTTTTCACTAATGATATGGAGTTTTTCCATTGTTTCTTTCTGCTAATGTAGTCAATTTGATTTCTATGTATTCCATCTGGTGAGGTCCATGTATATAGTCATCATTTATGCTGTCTAAGGAAGGTATTTGAAATGAACAAATCATTGGTTTTGTAGAATTCTATCATGTGTTCTCCAGCATCATTTCTATCACCAAGGCCATATTTTCCAATTACTGATCCTTCCTCTTTGTTCCCAACCTTTGCATTCCAATTACCAGTAATGATAAATACATCTTGATTGTATGTTTGATCAATTTCAGATTGAAGAAGTTAGGTACATAGGGGAGACAAAAACACTAGAGAGGTGAGTTGTGCTTACCATGTAATGGTCAACCATTCAAGCTCCAGAGGGCAACGTTTACTCAGAGATAAGGTTCAGTGGGGTTGGGAAGGTAGATGGAATGGAAATAGGGAAGAAGTAGTATAACTATTGTTGCATGGAGCGGATTACAATCACTGAGATGAAACAAAGTGTGTGATTTTTTGTATGTAAAACTGATGATGTCTGTAAACCTTCACTCAATTCACAATAAAATGTTGATGTAATAATAAAAATAAATAAATAAAAACATTTCTTTTTGCTTGGATCTAGAATCAACACTCACCGGCAGTAAAGATACCAAAAGACACACTGCATTACGCAAATCTGCTGCAAAAGACCTCTTTAAAATGTTAAAGGACAAAGATACCAGTTTGAGGAATAAGGTGTGCCTCACCCAAGCATTAGATTTTCAATGACCTCATATGCATGTGAAAGTTGGACAATGAGTAAAAAAAGACTGTAGAAGAATTGATACATTTGAGCACTAGTTTTGGAGAAGAATATTAAAAGTACATAGGAATTTCAGAAAAATTTTGGAAGTACCATGGACTGCCAGAAAAACAAACAAATTTGTGTTGGAAGAAGTTCAGCCAGAATTCTCCATTGAAGCCAGCATGGCAAAATTTCATCTCTCATAATTAGAACATATTCTTAGGAGGGTCCAGTTCCTGGAGAAGGACATCATGCTTAGCAAAGTGTAAAGTAAATGAAAAAGAGGAAACTATCCCAGGAGACAGATTGGCACAGTGGTACCTGTAGTGATTAAACTGTGACAATAATTTTCAGGATGACTCAGGATCAGGCCATGTTTTATTCTGTTGTGCACAGGGTTGAAATCAACTCAATGACACCAAACAACAAGGAAATCTTTGAATAATTGTTTAAATATTAACTTGAAGTACAATATTTGAGGGTAATACAGATACCTAGTTGTTGTTACATGACATCAAGTCGTTACTTACTCACAGTGACCTTATGCATTACAGAATGAAATACTGCCCAGTCCTGCACCAACTTCACAATTGTTACGACACGTGAGCCGATTGCTGCTGCTACTGTGTCAATCTATCTAATTGGGTATCTGCCTTTTCTTTGCTAACCCTCCACTTTACGAAGCATGATAGCCTTCTCCAGGGACTGGTCCCTACTGACAATAGGTTTGAAGTATGAAATAAGTCTGGCCATCCTGGCTTCTAAGGAGCATTCTGTCCATACTTCTTCCAACGCAAATTTATTTGTTCTTTTGGCAGTCCATGGTACCTTCAATATTCTCCTCCAACTATATAACTCAAATGTATCAATTTTTCTATGGTATTCCTTATTCACTATCCAACTTTCAAATACATATGAAGTTACAAAAATACCATGGTTTGGGTCAGGCAAACCGTAGTCCTCAAACTGTTATCTTTGCTATCGAATACTTCAAAGAGCTCTTGTATAGCAGATTTTCCTAATGCCAATACATAATTTTCTTTCTTGACTGCTTCTTCCATGAGTGCTGACGATTGATCTGAGAAAAATGAAGTTTTTGTAACTTCAATCCTTTCTCCATTTATCTTGATGCTATTTACTGGTCCAGTGGTAAGGATTTTTGCTTTCTCTACATTGAAGGGCAACCCATACTGAAGGTTGTGGTCTTTGATCTTCATTAGTAACTATTTTAAGTCCTCTTCACTTTTAGCAAGCAAGGTTGTATCATCTGCATATTTCATATTGTTAAGAAGCCTTCCTCCAATCCTGATGCTGCACTTTTATTCTTATAATCCAGCTTCTCAAATTATTTGAACAGTGTACATATTAAGTATGGTGAAAGAATACAACCCTGGAGCACATCGTTCCTCATTTTTAAACCATTCAGTGTTCCCTTGTTCTGTTTAAGCAACTGCTTCATGGTCTATGTACATTGCCATAGCAACATATGCAACAATACATTGACAGGGAACTGCCAGATGTTTAAGCTGGATTTAGATGAGGATGTGGAAAGAGGGCTATCGTTGACTTCAGAAGGATCTTGGCTGAAAAACAGAGAATATCAGAAAGATGTTTGCATGTGTTTTATAGACAACACAAAGGCTTTCCATTATAGGGATCACGACAAGCAATAGACAACACTGCAGAGAATGAATATTCCAAATCGCATAATTGTGTTCATGAGGAACCTGTGCATAGATACCTAGTAGACATTCAAATTTTAGGTTTGTAAATTTTTTGCCTTTTGTGCAAGAACTGTTGTTGTTGTCAGGTGCCATGGAGTCAGAACCGACCCATAGCGACCCCATGCACGGCAGAACGAAACAATGCCCGATCCTGGGCCAACCTCACTACCGCTGCCACACTTGAGTCCATCAATGATGCCACCTGGCTGATCCATCTCGTTGAGGGTCTTCCTCTCTTTCTCCGACCCTCTACCTTACCCAGCATGACATCCTTCTCCAAAGATTGTTTCCTCCGGACAATATGCAAGAACTATAGACATAAAATAAATTACAAGACTGTTGCTGCTCCCATGGATTGATGGCATCTGTTTAGTAAATCTACAAACATTCCTGAGAAACATCCATATTTCTATGGGAGTAATAGACGAAGCCCAGACCTTTTCCTGTTTCACTTCCTCTAACGTAGTGGTTACGAATCGAGCTGCGAACCTCAGGGAAAGCAGTTTGAAACTACCAGCTGTTCCACGGGAAAAAGATGAGGCTTTCTGCTCCTGTAAAGATTTACAGCCTTGGAAATCCTGTACAGGGTCACTATGAGTAGGAACCGACTCCACGGCACATAACAACAACAACAACACCTACTTTAGACATGTTATCAGGCAAGACCAGTCCTTGGAAAAAGTTATCATGTTTGGTAAAGTAGATGGTCAGCTTAAAAACAGAAGATCCTCAAGAAGATGGATGACAAAGTGGTTGCAACAATGGATTCAAGCATGTCAAATAGCATGAGGGTTGTGCAGGACTCGACAGTGTTTCCTTCTGTGATATACAGGGTTTCTGTGAGTTGCGACAGAACTCAACAGCATCTAACAACCACAACTCTTCCTAGAGTTATCTGCTAGATCTAGCAAAATAGTAACTATGCAGGGTATATAAAGGTAATCAAGGAGTCAACTGTTAATTTTTTACTGATTCAGATATTCTAACCGTGTTATCCCAAGCCTGAGGCAATGTGATAAGGAAAAGAGCATCTATTTTAAGTCAGAAGATATGAGTTTAAAATTCCAGACATGGCATTACTTTTATTCATGCATTCGCTAACAAATGGTAGTCCTGGTGTGGCACTGTGGGTTAGTGTGCTAGACTGCAAAGTTGGTTTGAGCCTCAAGCTCGACGGTTCAAGCTCGCCAGCTGCTCCTCGGAAACCCAGCAATGGGTAATTATGGGCCGGAACCAACTCGACAACACTTAACAACAACAGTATGTATAACTATTGTTCTTTTTGTTATTGTTGCATGCCATCGAGTCAGTTCCAAATCATAGTTATCCTGTATAGGATATCCAAGAGTCCTGGTGTGGTACTGTGGGTTAATGTGCTGGTCTGCAAAGGTGGTTTGAATGGCAAGGTCAGCAGTTCAAGCTCACCAGCCACTCCTCAGAAACCCCATACAGGGTTGCTATGGGCCAGAACTGAGTCAACGGCAATTAACAACAATTGTAAATCTCCATGGGAACAGAAAGCCTCGTCTTTCTCCCTGGATTGACTGGTGGATTTGAACTGCTGACCATATGGTTAACAACCCAGAGTGTAACCCACTGCACCACCAGGATTCCACTACATAAATATGTTATTGTTAAGTGCCATCAAGGTGGTCCTGACTCAGAGGGATCCTGTCTAGGGTTTCCAAGGAGTGGCTGGTTGCTTTGAACCACTGACCTTGCAGTTCAAACTGACCTTATGGTCCAGTGTTGATCCTATAGTGCCACACCAGGACTCCTTATGTAACAATTTTGTTGTTGTCGTTAAGTGCTATGGACTATTAGGTAACTTTTTAAAATAAGAAGAATGAATATGTTCTTCAGTGTTATCTTTAGAATCATTAGTTGTTCATCTATTCATATTTTAAACTGAATTTAGAAAGGAACAATTTTTTTTTTCCCCGTGTCAGCAATCTGCTTTTTGTCAATGTTTATCCACAAACTAATGGTAGAAATGCCTGTGTGAAAGGTTTAATAAAAGTAACAGCAGCAACATTCTTTTCTCTGTGAGGATGGAAAGGTAATCCACCTGTGAAAGCATTGGGTGCTGCTGCTTATTTTGAGTGACAGAAGTATAATAGAATCTCCTAAGCATTAACATGCTGTAATAACACAGCATTGTCATCCTTTGTCTGATCCCGGCTCATACAAATCTCTCTCAGTGTTACAAATTCCTAACAAAAACTAGAGAAATACACCTCAAAGCTATTATGTGGAAATGGATTAGGGGCAGCTCTAAATATTTAAACAAACCCTTAATAATGTAAAAGTCCTATTTATATACTTCTTAAGGGATGTTTATGGACAGGACAAAAACATAGCATCTTGATCTCACAGGCAATTTGCATGCCTAAATCCTGTTTATATTTCACTTCTCAAAGTATTAGCCTTTTTGGTCTTTTCTCCACACTTGATATTTTGGCTTCTTAAAGTTGTTTTCTGAACTGTTTTAAGAGAAAAATCCTGCATCTATTTGAATTTAGCCTGGAGGACATCATGTAATCTTCCATTAGCACCGGATCTTTAATTTGAAACAAAACAAAACACAAAGTTGTTAATTCTTGTTATGTTCCAGGTCTGCTGATTCTAAGGAAATTTGTGAAGGAGAAGGAATTGCCAGCCACACTCTCCCACATCTTTTCCAGTGCCTGTATTCTAGGATCTGATGTCTCTGGTATCACTTGCTGGTTGTTTGAAACAATTGTCTTATGCACTAACTCTGGACCTTCTTTTTCCAGGCAGAACTCTCACCTCCAAAGCTACTTTTTCTTTATAACCATCAAACCATAACCATCTTGCTATATATTCTCTCTCAAGTCGGTCTCCTAAATGCAAGGTCAGCAGTTGGAAACTACCAGCCCTCCCATGGGGGAAAGATGAGGCTTTCTGCTCCCGTAAAGACTTACAGCCTCTGAAACCCTATGCAGGGTCACCATGAGTCAGAACCAACTCCATGACATACCACTACCACCACCACCACCACTAGTGCTCAATGATACAGTCCTGATGTGGTGGATAAACACTAGACTGATAACCACAATGTTGGTGGTTCAAACTCACAAGCCACTCTGAGGGATAAATAAGAGGTTTTCTGCTCCCATAAAGATTTACAGCATTGGAAATCTTACACAGGATCACTATAATTCAAAACAGACTTGAGCACTTAATAACAAGTTGGCTCAAGAAGCCGACTTGTGGTGGGAATGGACAGAGCACAAGCCTGGGAGACAAGGGGCATAAGTTATGATGGATATTTATAAAGTGCTTACATTTGCCAGGGACTATTTTAACTGCCTGGCATGTAATAATCCCTTCAATCCTCAAACACCATCCATGAAGGCAAGCACAGTGAGAATAAATCACTTTCCCAAAGTCTCACTGCTAGCAAGTCCAAATGGCCTGGCTCTAGGGTCTGTGTGCTTAATCACTAGTACACTGTCTCTCTCATTGCCTCCGAGTTGATTCAGACTTGTAATGGCCTTGTATACTGTTTCCCTGTATGGGAGCAGAATTCCTCCGCTTTCTTCCTCAGAGTGCTGGTGGGTTTGAACTGTTGACCTTGAAGTTAATAGTTCAGTGATTAACCACCATCACCACCAGGCCTCCTGTAGTGCCAATAATTCGCCCTTCGGTCTTCTCTTGGTTCCATTTTCTTCTTTTGCCAAATGAGAGGGTTTGAACAAGAGCAAACACCCTTTCCCATTTAAAATGGTCTGAATCTAAGGAGAAACTCAGTTGAATTACCCAAGTTACATTAAGACTAGATTTACAAGTGCTTTTTCTCTGGTAATAGAGGTACCAGATGAAATTTTGTTTTAACTTCTGAAACTAATGTCAAATACTAATGTCAATCTTTTCCTATACCACCACTGTTGTTGCTCTTGTTAACCAATTGTAGAGTTGTTTTTGACTCATAGCAACCCTGTATAGGTTTTTGAGGAGCGGCTGGTGAGTTAGAACTTCCGATATGGCAGATAGTGCTAATCCTAAAGCACCACACCATTGATGGGTGTGTATTTGATAAAAATGCCTGGACATATAAGTGATTGTATATGTGCATATTAGAAATTTACTCTGGTATGGTGCATCAGTTAAAATTAAACTTAGATAAATATACAGAAATTTCAAAATATCAGTGTCTTGAACAAAAGAGAAATTACCGCTTTTTTCTCATGTAAAATGAGTTTGAATACAGGTGTTCTGGAAGATTTGGTTCCTCAGTAATCTAGGTTCCTTCTATATTTTGGCTCCATCATTGAGGTCATCGCTTCCATCCTTGAGGTAAATTCACGGTCCAAGATGGCTGATTTCTGCGATGAAGGAAGGATAAGGGAGAAAGAATCTACTACAATGATTTCCTTTGGAATTATCAGCATGAAGCTGATCACTATGAGTTAAAGTTAAAGACGTCCAAATACCTGACTTTTCTGAAGTGCTATAAATTTATTGAGTTGATTTTGACTCATAGTAACCCTCTGTAGGGTTCCTGAGGCTTTAAATCTTTACAAGAGCAGAAAGCCTCCTTTTGCTCCCAAGAAGAATCTGTTGGATTTGAACTGCTGACCTTGCATATAGCAGCCCAACACATAACCCACTTTTAAATCCCTAATATCGACCACTAATTCCTTCCCTCAGTATTCTCCCTCATGTCTTAGGGCTCCACAGTTACCTGCAATGTCTGATAAAACTCATGGGCCATCAAAGAAATGGATTACATGGCTGTAGAGACTGGCAACTTACAAATCCGATGTTCGGATGTCAGTCTGAAGGATTCTCCTCACTCATACCGAATCAGGTTGTTGATTTACAGGCTCTGGGAGTTGGCCAGTCAGTTGGCCAGAGTTTTTGACTCTAATCCCAAGAACTGGAGGTCAGATGGAGACATGCATGGTTATAACACCAGGCAAAAGAGTGCACTGCCCACTCACAAAACCAAGATAGCTCATTTTAAACTCAACAGGATGGCAAAATTGACCATGCCCCTTTTTAGATTTCCAATTTTTAAAAATCATAGTTAACAATCACCAACAGCTAAACCATATAATCCTATCAGTATCTTTCTCCACCTTCTGTTATCCAGATCTATCAGGAAAAAGTTGTTCGGTGAGAGTTACAAATATACGGCTGATGGTGGTTGTTATGTGCTATGGAGTTGGTTCCGACTCGTAGTGACCCTGTATAGGGTTTCCGAGGCTGTAAATCTTTACAGGAGCAAAAAACTACTCTCTTTCCTATGGAACAGCTGGTAGTTTTGAACTATTGACTGTGAAATTAGCTGCCTGACTGGTAACCACTATGCTACCAGAGCTTCTTAAAGACATAGCTAGAAGAAACATATTAAATAATTCATTGTACTGCAAAATCAAAAAATTTCCTCCAATACTGGTCTTTAAGCAGCCATTATTGAAAACCCACTGAACATTTCCACTCATATATATATCTTTGGCCAGAAATTAGTCACATGACTAATCTTAGCTACATAGTAGACTAGGACATGTTAGCTCTTAGTTTGGTACTTTGCAGAGTGAATAAAACCATTATTCTCTTAGTAATGACAGAGACAGTGGATACTGGGTGGTAAAGGGGAGTCTTTCAAATAGAAGAGGATAATGAACTATGAACTAATTATAGAAATCCAAGTAAAAAGTAATATCAGTGATGGGGAAGGTAATCCAGGAGAGTTTGTTATCACTAAAGGAAGAGTTTCACGTAGAAGTGAATAGTTAACGATATTAAATGTTACTGGGAGTCAAGTAAAATTAAGACAAAAATATAAGATTCAGTCCCAAGGAGCTTCTCTGTTGCATTAAGGAGATAAATCTAAGGGACCATTAGTGAAGAAATGAGAAAGCAGAAAAAAAAGAGTGTAAAAAATAAAGACGTGCAGACAACATATTCATGGTGCTTGTTACGAACAGGAGAAAAAGAAACCAACAGCTACAGGGGAATATGGAACTAAGGGAGTAATAATCAACTCAGTGACTGGCTTTTTTTTTAGAAAGAGAAAATCACATCGAATTCATTGCAACAGAAAGGAAGAATGAAAAGATTTAGAGGAAGTTACTTTTTTTTTTTTTTTTTTTAATGTAACAGGACCTGAAGAAAGTTCCAATCTGATGGTTTTCATTTTCTCTATAAAATAATATTTTTATTATTAAGTGCCTTCTAGTTAGTTCTGACTCATAGCGACTCTATATAGGGTTTCCTAGAATCAACTTGTAGGTTTGAACCACTGATCTTGTGGTTAGTAGTCTGGTGCTTATCCTAAAGCACCACACCAGGACCCCATATACATATAGGCTTTCAAAATGCTTAACTGAGAAAATAATAGTCAAGCTCATGCACTGAAGACAGAAGAGGCTTCAGAAGTAATGGAGTCATTTGAAAGAGAGTCAGGAGACTGTGGGAAAGGCCTAACCAAACAAGCAAAAAACTACCAGAAACTATTTAGGGCCTGAGTTTGTAGCCACCAAAAATCATGTCAGTCCCTTACTCTCTCCCTCCTACTTCTGCTTCTTAACGTATGTACATACTTATTGTTATCATTCATCTGCTCTTAGGTATTTTATATTTTTATTTCTACTAAGAATTTTTCATAATAATTTCTAACTAGTAATTGCCAACATCTAATAACTCTATTTCAAGTTTTTGTTTTGAATTCTGGCTTTCATGCTGAGATCTATAACTGATTCTAGTAGTGTTCTCATCTATTGCCTTGAACGGTTCAGGTTGAAAACAAACAGACAAGCTTTTCCAATAATGAACAATTTGTCCCTTCTTCCTAAAACTTATGCTTCTCATTCTTTCTCCTCCTCAATTCAGTGGCTAAGGCTACTGAATAATGCTGAATAACAAAAATTACACAAATAATCTTCTTGTTCTTGCCTTTACTGGGAATGCCTCTGATATTTCACTATGTACTAAGATTTGCTTGTCTTATAAATATTTATTGAGTTCCTATTATATGCAGTCATGTGTTAAGCATTCATTAAACACAAGCTGAAACTAGCTTTCAGTGTAGAGATGCTAAAGCAATTGGAAGAAATGAGAAAGTGAAAGCCGAACAGAGAATTTCAAAGGGCAGCCAGAGAAGACAAAAAAAGTATGAAAATGAAATTTGCAAAAACCTGCTGTTAGAAAACAAAAGGGAGGAATATGCTCAGCCTCAGCATTTCTCAAGTTGAAAGAATTGAAGAAAAAATTCAAATCTTGACTTGAATATGGAGGCACTGTAGGATAAGCACTAGACCAAAATGTCTATTTGAACCATAAAGTCGATGGTTTGAACTCACCATTCACTCTTTGGAAACCCTGTGCAGGGTCACTAAGAGTCAGAATTGACTTGAGAGCACTTGAGCACTTAACAACAACAGCAACATGGGTAAAATATTAAATGATGAAGAAAGCTTCAAACGAAGATGGAAGGACTACACATTCACTGTACCTAAAAAAAAAAAAAAAAAAAAATGGATAGTCAACCTTTTCAAGAGGTATGATATAATCAAGAACCAATGATATTGAAGGCAGAAGTCTAAGCTGCACTGAAGGCATTTGGAAAATAACAAGGCTCCAAGAATTAAGGGAACACAAATTAAAGTCTTTGAACAAACTAATGATTCACTGGAGGCACTTACTCATTTATGCAAAGAAATTGGAAGAAAGTTACCTGGCCAATTGATTAGCAGAGATACATACACATTTGTCTTCATTCCAAAGAGAGGTGACCAAATGGAATGTGGAAATCATCAAACAATATCATTTATATCATATACTGAAGATAATTTAAAAATGGCTGCAACAGTACACCAACAGGAAATGCCAGAAATTCAAGATGGATTCAGAAAAGGACATTGAAAAAATAACATTGCTGATGTCAGATAGATCTTGGCTGAAAGTAGAGAATACCAGAAAAATGATTACATCTGCTTTATTAACTATTCAAAGACTTCCAGATATGTGATCATGAAAAACTATGGATACCATTGTGAAGAATGGTTATTCCAGAACACTTAATTGTGCTCATGAGTAACCTGTACATATCAAGATGCAGTCATTGAAACAGAACAAGGGGATTCTGAATTGTTTAAAATCAAGAAAGGTATGTCAGAAGAGACCCTTAATTTGCTCTTAAATATGAAGAACCTAAAGTAATTAGAAGGAATAATGAACTAACTAAGCTGAACAGAAAATTTCAAGGGCAGCTCAAGAAGATAAAGTATTATAATGAAATGTGCAGAGACCTGGAATTAGAAAAACAAAAGGTAAGAATACACTCAAAGTTTCTCAAGCTAAAATAAACAGAAGAAATAATTCAAGGCTTAATTTGAAATAGTGAAGGATTCTATAGGTAGTGTTTCATTCTGTTGTGCATAGGGTCACTATGAGTAGGTACTGACTCAATGGCACCTAACAACAACAACAACAACAACATGGGGAAAATGTTGAAAGATGCAGATAGCATCAAAAGAAGTTGAGAGGACATGTCACCCATAAAGAGAAGTGACCAAAGAACATCAAAGAAGCAGCGAGCTAAGCCCTGCATCGTTCAGCAGACTATGGTGAGCCCGGGTGGAGACCTGGTTGGCCAGCAGTGAGGCAAGACCTGGGGACTCATGGGCTCAGAGTCAGTGACACATCCACAGAGGACTAGAGTGGAGACCGAAGTGACCAACTGATAAGAAGAGGGCGAACAGACGCAGAAACACCCACACCTGCAGATGATACCCACTTGCCATAGCTTCAATGATGGGACGAACAGAGCTCAACCCGAAGAAGAAAGAAGAGGGAAAAAAAGCATCATCTGATATAATTTGATAAACTGGACATCCATCTATAAATGCAGTAGCTCAAAAGAAGAAACAAATCCCTGCTCCAAGAATTATTCCCACCCCCTCCACACAAAGAGTAGATAGGGATGGGCATCTTGAACATTGACTAACCAAAAATGGGAGAAGGGATACAAAGGTAAGAAGTGACTGGCTTACAAGCTTTCAAGAGGGAACCTAGGTCCACAGGGTGGGGAGGATGATAGAGTGTCCAGTGAGTAGTATTCAATCTGTCTAGGAAGGGCAGGTGAAAAGAAATGCAGATGGGTCCCTTGGGATGCAAGCTTGAATAATTGTTACCAGGACTAACTGGAAGACTGGAAATGTAAAGGTGGACATTTTATAGCAAGGAGGGGAGTGATTAACCTTTCAGTCTAGGAGCAGAGGGCCCTGGGACCATCAATGGAGAAGAGCGGAGAGCGGGACCCCACCCAGAGGAGCAGTGAGGCCTGAGACTGAGACAGAGAGGATGACATGAAGAGATGGAGTGGATGGGGACTAGGGATCCAGAGTGGGAGTGGGGCCGTGTGCTGAGGACTGTGAGGGGAGGGCGGGCGGGATTGCAGGGTATACCCTTCGGTTGGGTGATGATGCATGGACGGGATGGTAACTATGGCAATGAGATGATGAGATGATGTACGATGGAAGGAATATAAAACTAATGTTCCCCCATGTAGACTATCACACAATACACAATAAAACATTGAAAAAAAAAAAAAAGAAGATGGGAGGAATACACAGAGTCACTGTATCAAAAAGACCAATTGGCCGATGTATAGTCATTTCAAGAGATACCACAGGCTCAAAAACCAATAGTATTAAAAGAAGCCCAGGCAACACTGAAGACATTGGTGAAAAACAGACTTCAGTAATTAATAGAATACAACTGGAAGTGTTTCAACAAACTGATGCTGCACTGCAGGCATTCATTCTTCTATGCCAAGAAATTTGGAAGACAGCTACCTGGACAACTGATTGGAAGAGATCTATATTTGTGATCATTCCAAAGAAAAGTGACCAAAGGAATGTGGAAATCATGGAACAATATCATTAATATTGCATGTAAATAAAATTTTGCTGATTATTCAAAAGCAGTTACAGCAATACATCAACAGGGAATTGCCAGAAATTCAAGTTACATTCAGAAAAGGGCATGGAAGAATTAATGCATTTAAGTTAGATGTTGGAGAATATCGAAAGTACCATGGGCTGCCAAAAGAACAAACAAATCTGTGTTGGAGGAAGTACAGCCAGAATGCTTCACATTATGCTTCGTAAAGTGGAGGTCCACAGGTATAGTCACCTTTTCTGTTGCTTAAAAAAATGTGACTATACCTGTGGACCTCCACTGTACCAAGCACAATGTCCTTTATTTATTTATTTATTTATTTTGCAATGAATAAGTCACTGATCTTGTAAAATTATGTCATATGTTCTCCAGAATTTTTTCTATCATCAAGGCCTTGTTTTGTAAGCGCTGATCCTTCCTCTTTGTTTCCAACTTTCACATTCCAATCACAAGTAATTTTCACTGCATCTTGATTGCATTTTTGGTTAATTTCAGATTGAAGAAGCTGGTAGAGTTCTTTAATTTCATTATAATTAGTTCTTGTGTTTGGTGCATAAATTTGAATAAAAATGGTGTTGACTTCTTGGTTGTTGTTGATGTTAAGTGTCTTTGAGTCGATAGTGACCCTTTATAGGGTTCCGAGGAGTGTCTAGTGAGTTCAAACCATTGGTCTTGTGGTTCAAACTGACCTTTTAGTCCAGCACGTATCCTATAGTGCCACATCAGATGTATAGATATTATTACAGCACAGATAGTTTTGTCCTTTAAGATAGATCTTGAAATGCTCTTTTTGATGATGAATACAACCCATTCCTCTTTAATTTGTCATTCCCATAATAATAAACTATGATTATTGGATTCAAAATGGCCAAACCAGTCCATTTCAGCCCAGTAATGCCTAGGATATCATTCTTTATACATTCCATTTCATTGATGACTTCCAAAATTTTCTAGATTCCATGCTCCATTTAATAATGTTTGCAGCTGTTTCTCCTCATTTTGATTTGTGTCCATCAGCAAATGAAGTTCTGAAAGCTTTGCCCAATGATGTCTCTAAGTTCAACTCTACTTTGAGAAAGTAGCTCTTCCGCAGTCATAATTTGAGTACCTTCCAACCTGAGGGACTCATCTCTGGCAGTGTATCTGGCAGTGTATCTGACAGTATTTGTTTCTATTCATAGAGCTTTCAGTGCCTAACCCTTCAGAAGTGGTATGATTCTCCTTCTTCCTAATATGGAAGCTCAATTAAAACCTATCCAACAGGGATTCATTGTACTGTGGTGGCTTGTGTGTTGCTGTGATTCTGGAAGTTATGCCATGGATATTCTAAATACCAGCAGGGTCACCCAAGGTAGACAGGCTTCTGATGAGCTTTCAGACAAAGACAGACCAGAAAGAAGGAGAGACAAACTACTTTTGGATATTTATTCACTGAAAACCTTATGAATAGCAGAGAAACACTGTCAGATACAGTGCCAGAAAATGAGGCCCTCAGGTTGGAAGGGACTCAAAATGAGACTGTGGAAGAGCTGCCTCCTCAAAGTAGAATTAACTGTGATGAGGCAAATGGAGTAAAGCCCTTGGAACCTTCAATTGCTGATGGGGCTCATCTCCAAATAATGAGAAACCATTGTAAACATCCATTAATAATCAGAACATGCAATGTACAAGTATGAATCTAGGAAAATTGGAAATCATCAAAAATGAAATGGAATGCATAAACATCGGTATCCTAGGCATTAGCTGAAAAAGGCTGGTATTGGCCATTTTGAATATGACAATCACATGGTTTAATATGCTGGGAATGACAAATTGAAGAGAAATGGTGTCACATTCATTGTCAAAAACAACATTTCAAGATCTACCATAAAGTACAATGCTGTCTGTGATAGGATAATATCCATGGGCCTACAGGGAAGAAGACAAGTTAATACCACTAGTGTTCAAATTTACGCATCAGCCACTAAAGTGAGTTAGGATGAAATAGAAGCATTCTACCAGCTTCTTCAGTATTAAACTAATCAAACATGCAATCAATATGTATTGATAATCACTGGGGATTGGAATGCAAAGGTTGGAAACAAAGAGGAAGAATCAGTAGTTGGAAAATATGGTCCTGGTGACAGAAACAATGCTGGAGATCGCATGATAGAATTCTGCAAAACCAGTGATTTGCTCATTTCAAATACCTTTTTTAAACAGCATAATAGATGGCTATATACATGGACCTCACCAGATAAAATACACAGAAATCAAATTGACTACATCTGTGGAAAGAGACTGTGGAAAACCTCCATATCATCAGTGAAAACATGGCCAGGGGCAGATCGCAGAACAGACCATCAATTGCTCATATGCAAATTCAAACTGAAGCTGAAGAAAATGGAAACAAGTCCACAAGAGCCAAAATATGACCTTGAATACATCCCACCTGAATTCAGAGATCATCTGAAGAACAGATTTGGTACATTAGACACTAAAGACTGAAGATCAGAAGAGTTGTGAAATGGCATCAAGAACATCATACACCAAGAAAGCAAAAGGTCATTAAGAAGACAAGAAAGAAGGAAAAGATCAAAATGGATGTCAGAAGAGACTCTGAAACTTGCTCTCCAGCATAGAGATGTTAAAGCAATTGGAAGAAATGAAGAGGTCCAAGAGCTGAACAGAAAACCTCAAAGGTCAGCTCGAGAAGATAAAGTCAAATATAACAAAATGTGCAAAGACCTGGAATTAGAAAACAAAAGGGAAGAACATGCCCAGCATTTCTGAAGCTGACAGAACAGAAGGAAAAATTCAAGCCTCAATTTTTGTTATTGAAGGATCTCTGGGAAAATTATTGAATGATGCAGAAAGCATAAAAAGAAGATGGAAGGAATATGCAGAGTCACTATGCCAAAAGGAAATATTCAATGTTCAACCATTTCAAGAGGTAGCCTATGATCAAGAGCCAATGATCCTGAAGGAAGAAATCCAAATTGCACTGAAGGAATTGGCAAAGAACAAGGCACTTGGATTTAATGGAATATAAATGGAAATCTTTTAACAAAGTGAGGCAGTACTGGAGGCACTCACTCATCTATGCCAAGAAATTTGGAAGAAAACTATCTGGCCAACTGATTGGACAAGATCCATATTTGTGCCCATTCCAAAGAGAGGTGACCCAACGGAATGCAGAAATCATTGGACAATATCTTTAATAACTCGTGTGAGTAAAGTTCTACTAAAAGTAATCAGAAACGGCTGCAACCATATGTTGACAGAGAACTTCCAGAAGTTCAAGCCCGATTCAGGAGAGGAAGTGGAATGAGGGATGACATTCAACATCAGATGGATCTTGGCTGAAAGCAGAGCATACCAGAAAGATGGTTTACCTATGTTTTATTAACTATTCAAAGGGTTTTGATTGTGTGGATCATGACAAGCTACGGACAACATTGCAAAGTATGAGTATTCTGGACCACTTAATTGGGCTCATGAGGTACTTGTACATAGACCAAAAGGCAGTTGTTTGAGCAGAACAGAACATAGGAGCACTGAATGGTTTAAAATTTGGAAAGGTATGCGACAGAGTTGTATTCTTTCACCATACTTATTCAACCTGTATGCTGAGAAAATAATACAAGAAGCTGGGTTATATGAAGAAAAGCATGGCATCAAGATTGGAGGAAGACTCATTAACAACCTGCTATATGCAGGTGATACAACTTTGCTTGCTGAAAGTGAAGAGGACTTAAAATATTTACTCATGAAAATCAAAGACCACAGCCTTCAGTATGGATTGCATCTCAAATGTAAAGAAAACAAAAATCCTCACCACTGATCCAATAAACAACATTCTTATCAATGGAGAGAAGATTGAAGTTGTCAAAGACTTCATTTTTCTTGGATCAACCGTCAACACTCATGGAAGCAACAGTCAAGAAATTAAATGATGTATTGTGTTAGGCAAATCGGCTGCACAACATCTTTTTAAAGTGTTGAAGAGCAAAGATGTCAGCTTGAGGACTAACTCAAGCTAACTTGTGCCTGACTCAAGCCATGGTATTTTCAATAACCTCATATGCATGCAAAAGCTGGGCAGTGAATAAGGAAGTTCATAGATGAATTGATGCTTTTGAGTTATGGTGTTGTAGGAGAATACTGAAAGTATCATGGACTGCCAAAAGACCAAACAGATCTGTGTTGGAAGAAGTACAGCCAGAGTGCTCCTTTGAAGCCAGGATGGTCAGAATTTGTCTCTCATACTTCAGACATGTTGTTAGGAGGAACCAACCCCTGGAGAAGGATATCATATTTGGTAAGGTGGAGGGTCAGAGATGGATTGGCAAAGTGGCAGCATCAATGGGCTCAAGTGTGGATTCAGGTGAGGACATGAAACATGGTATATCATTGCTAATGTCAGATTGATTTTGGCTAAAAGTAGAGAATACCAGAAAGATGTTTACCTGTGCTTTAGTGACTATGTAAAGACTTTTGATTGTGTGGATCATGACAAGATATGAGTAACATTGTGAAAATTTGGTATTCCAGAACACTTAACTGTGCTCATGAGGAAACAATCCATAGACCAAGCGGCAGTCATTTGAACAGAATAAGGGGACACTACCCTTGTAAACGGTGAAAGAATAAATTTCTGTTTGTTATAATCATCCCCTTGTGATATATTTTTTATAGCAGTAGTATATAACTAAGACAGGCATGAAATATTTTTCTCTTATATAATTTTCAATTTAATCAGTTTATAATGTAAAACTTTTGTACATATAATAATAAATGGCTTTTAAGAGATTTTGAAAACATTTATTTGGCTTCATTTGATATAATTATTGGATATATAATTACTAACTAAAGTTATGCTGGAAAGCTAGTGTGGTCCAGGATAAGAACTGGACTGGATGGTCAGTTTGAACTGCAAGTTCAGCGGTTCAATCTTACCAGCCACTCCTTGTAAACCCTGTGCAGGGTCTGTCTGATTCGCAGCTGACTGGATAGAAATTAACAATGACAAAGTTATGCTAATTGTATAAAGTCAACTTAAATTTTTCCAGTTTTTAAAATGTTTGGGAATGACTTGGATAGCATAACATTTTTTTTGTTTTTTTTACAAATAACATTCCAGTGTTTGTGTTTTGTAGGGCATGCATTCTTGGAAAAATGTATCAGTGATTTCTGGTTTTATGTCAATTAAGGTTTCATGCATCTTTTTCATCCAGTTAGGGAGTTCATGTTATGCTTGCTAGTTTATGTTATCATGAGGTCTTCAATGGAATGTTTGCAACTGATTTCTAACTGCTGTTAACTCTTTATTCTTTTCACTTTGGTATGTGATCTTTCAAAAAAAATGTTATTCTCATTAATTTACGTCTCTGAATATCCTTCAACAACTCGCCATTTCCTTCAATATTAAGTTACATTTTCACACATTGCTCTAAGATAATTTATTTCCGGTAAAATTTGTGTTGGAATTTTACCCCTAATATGGAGCTCTGGTAGCGTAGTGGTTATGAATCGGGCTGCGAACCTTAAGGTCAGCGGTTCGAAACTACCAGCCGCTCCGCGGGAGAAAGATGAGGCTTTCTACTCCCGTAAGGATTTACACCCTTGGAAACCCTGTACAGGGTCGCTATGGGTCGGAACCGACTCAACGGCACTAACAACAACAACAACAATATTCAGATATAACTTTCCTATCCTTTCCAATATTACAGAATCTTAAGTGCAAACTCCCTTTAGGTAGGATGCTCTCCCTCCCAGGAATTGAGATATTAGGAAATGGATTGGTTTGTTATGGACATAGAACTAGACAGTTACCTAGAGCTGGACTTTGGGCTGATAGCAAGGCCACTGAAAGTCAGATTGATAAGGAGTCTTTCCAAGATAACTGGTTGAAAATAAGGGAGACCTGCTAAGAGCAGCAGAGATGGGATACAACTACAAAGAGACACCGTAGCTGCCTGATAACTTTCAGATCAATTGAAACCCAGTTTTCTTGCTAGGATTTTATTTCCTGAGAGTCTCTAATATCTCTTCAATAAATTTGCTGTTTTGCATGGTGTAAGTAGGTTATGTTTCTTGCAACCAGATGATTCCTGGCTCATTCTTTGTAACATATTGAAAATTTGAAAATGTATTAGTGAACTTTTGGATGGAAAAAATGGGACTCATTGAGGAGACAGGTTGAAGCGCTAGAAACACATTATCCTTTCTACCCTCCTCCACAATTTAGATTTTTTTTTTTTTTTCTTATAACTTTAGGACCCAAGTCCCATGGGAGGCAACTATCAAAGTTAGGAGTTTACCTTTGATGCTCTTATTCTCCATTTCCTAACTTCCTTAACATGCTATCTTCTCTTCTGGATGCCGAAGGGATTCATGCTCTCATCTTTCTCCATCTTATCACAACCAATGTCAGAAAAGCTTCTGATATATTTATATGGCAAGGGAAAATAATTTTAAAGCTCTTTCTCCCTTTCCTATTATATATGGATATAGATCAGAGAATTTCTATTTTAACCATATTCAATATGCTAAGACATAACATTGATCTCAAATTGAGAATTCTCTACTTATAAGAGGACTTGTATTTGGAGAACCAGGGAAACCTGAATATGTCTGAAATCACACTGTAGGAACGATTGTCTTCACTGCTTCTGTGTCAAGTCTTGCTCTGATTTGAGGTATGTCTGTGACAACATGTGGAATGTGACTATTTGAGAAGAGACCACCCTGCCTGTTTGGATTAGTGTCTGTATCTATTTTAGCAACTGTGGTGCCTAATTGTTAAGACTCTAGTTTGGGATTCTGCATACATTTCAAGGGTAAAGGGCAAAGTACTTATACTCTTTTCTCTATGCTTCATAAGACTCTTTGAAATATAACATTTTCTCTTAAGTGGACATGTCTTCAAAATGAGCCAGCTAGTTGACAGATAGCTTGCATATGCTTATGTATAAGTACATTCATAACATGCAACTATTTAAAAATGACTGAATTGTTTTCTCGAAATTCAATTTTGCATAGTTCTGGCAATTAACTCACTGTCAAACTCTGCATATATTTGAATTGTTTCAGTTTACAATTTCCAAGTTTCTAAAAAGCTTGAATGCAGATCCAACAAAACTTTCAATGTTGCTAATGCAAATGATAACGTAAGTTCAACTCCAAATTTTTTCCATCATGTAACCGATAAAATCATATGAATTTGTAAATAGCTCTGTCAAATCTAGACACACACACACACACACACACACACACACATATATATATATACCCAGACTTGATGTAGCTTGAATGGTCACAATAAAAGTTGGAAGATTTTTTTCTTTTTATTAAACTCATTCAGACTCAGTTTAAACCTGGAAGGTGATACTAACCTGGTGTGCTTAGATTTATGTGTTTTTTGATATCATGTTATTATTTTCTGCTACTGAATAATACTACCAAAGAAGTCTCACTAGAATAATCTAGAGAAGCATACACAGTTGCAGAAACTCAAATGAGGGAATTAGAGAGGTGGGCTTTATTTCAAGCCAGATTCAAGTCTCATGATAGAATCATACATTGTATTCCTTAATCTTCTCATTGAGTAAAATGATAATGGATTAGCAATGTCCAGAATGCTCCAAAGAATGGCAATGCTGGATTGTCTGTTGAGTAGAGATCTTAACCCAAAGGTAGAGGCCTCATTTTTGTCCCTCAAGCTCTGATAGCTTAGGAATCAGGCTGCTAACCTGAAGGTCAGCAGTTCGAAACTACCAGCTGTTCCGCGGGAGAAAGATGAGGCTTTCTGCTCCCGTAAAGATCTGCAGCCTCGGAAATGTTGTGCAGGGTCACTATGAGTCGGAATCGACTCCACGGTACTTAACAACAACAACAACTATTAATGTTGAACTGCAAGGTCGGTGGTTCAAGCTCACCAGCTGCTCCTCGGAAACCCTATACAGGGTCGCTAAGGGTCAGAATTGACTTGACGGCACTTAACAACAACTATTAATGTGGGTTAATGCACTGGACAGCAAGGTCGATTTTAACCATAAGGTCAGCAGTTCAAGCTCACCAGCCACTCTTCCTCGGAAACCCTATATAGGGTCGCTATGAGTCAGAGTCCTGATGTGGCGCTGTGTGGTTAATGCACTGGACTGCAAAGTCCGCTTGAATCTGACTGCAGTTCAAACTCAACAGCTGCTCCTCGGAAACCCTATACAGGGTCACTATGGGTCGGAACCTGACTCGACAGCACTTAACAACAACTATTAGTTGTTAATGCTAAATGATTTGTAGGGGTGGTGAGAGGGAGACCGAAACAAAAAACCAATTGTTGTATGTCAATGCTGATTAGAATGTTATTGTTACGTGCCATCAAGTCAGTTCTGACTCATAGCAGCCCTGTAAAGGGTTTCTGAGGAGTGGCTGATGGATTTGAATCGCCGACCTTATGGTTCAAACCGACCTTTCATTCTAGTGCTTTGTCCTGTAGCACCACTCCAGGACTCCTCTGATTAGCATACTCCATAGGATTGTCTTGGCCATCATCTTATCAGAGGCAGATAGCCAGATCTTTCTTACACTGCATGGGTTTGAATCATCAACCTTTAGGTTAGCGGTCAAACAAAAACAGTACCATTCAGAGATGCGTGGAGAGAGAGAGAGTGTGACCTGGTAATGGAAGACTGTAAGTACCATCACATCCCATAAGATCTATCACTAGATTTCTTACATGGCTTTTTTTCAGCACCCAGACCTACCACTGAATAAGCACTAAAAAGTATTGTCTGACCTGATTCTCCTTCTGCAATCTTTGTCTTGTTCCTATTTACTAAGAAAGCATTTTTGTTTTTTTAGATGATTTCAAAAGTTTTAATGAATCATAGAACGTTGGCTGAAATTTTTTAGTCTAAAAAAGAATGCCAAACATCAGGATTTTATCTATTGCTTAATGTCTGACCAAATATAAAAGATACTTAAAGCAACACAAATCAAAGAGCATAAATAAACAACCCCCACATGAGCCGTATCTAGTATTAAACCTTGTGCTACCTGACATCTAATTCATATTACAGCCTCATGCAGTAGGTTTTAATAGCACCGATGAGAAGATGATTGTCACAGATGTAAAATAACTTGCCCATATTTAAAGAAAATGTACAGAGATAGAGTTTGAATCTCACTTTGTTTGGCTTCAAGCTCTTGTTATACCTTAGTAGTGCTAGGGATGGATACACAAATAAATAAGATAGAACCTTTATTTAGACAAATGCTGCAAGCTTATAGCTGGACTTTTCCCCCCTCCTTCATTTGATGATATTTCATTTTAATGACTAAATGGTTTCAGGAAATGTAATGAAATTTTGCTAACACTATGCTTTATGTTATAGAGTCATAGATCAGAAGCTTCTGATTTGAAATTGCTGGAAAAAAAAAAAAACCAATGAAACACTCTAAAACTTTTTGAAATACCTCTTAATTTGAGCTATTTTAGATTGAATTGAGAGAGAAAACCCTGTTTCTTCTTCTGTAGTTCTTGGACACCTTCTGCTCTCTTTGTGGTTAGACATGCCCTTGGCCTTTGGCATGGAGACTTTTTTCCTTCCAGTGAAATTGAATAGCAGCATTCAGCTCCCTGCTTGGAAGTGTAAAGTAGTTAGCTATCGGGTTTGAGTGATTATAGCAACACACTCAATGTCAATTCTAAAGAGGAATGAATGGAAGAGGATATTCCACCAAGATAGGAAAATAATGGTAGCTGTGTGTGGTGCTGTAGGATAAGCACTGGACTGCAAACAACATTGTCGACAGATCAAACCCACCAGCTGCTGCCCAGAAACAGGGTTGCTATGAGTCGGAGCAGATTCAATGGCACTTAACAACAACAACAATAGCTGAGACTTCTATTTTGAGAAAAAGGGATGAGGGAAAATAGTTTTCACACCTTGGGTTGTTTATAATTGTGTGTTTTGTTTTTGCTGAAAAGCGAAAAACAACTCTGACATCTATGCATATAGCTCAACCTAGGTTTAATTTTGAGCAGTTTTTCCCTCCTCAACACGTTTGAATAAAGAATTGCAAAGAGAGATGAAAATTAATTGAAGTTGACAGTTAAACTCTTTATCTTTAACAATTTCCCCAGTATGTTAACTAAAGCATGATTTATGATTTATTTCTGTTTGTTTAACCCTAACCTTTTTTATTTTTCCAAAAATCATTTTTTCTCTTTTTTTTTTTCTACACTTGGGCATTTTCTACGTTCCTTTGAAGATCAATATAATGTTAAGTTCAGAGCCTCAGTAAAAGGCCTGAACTTCACCTAGACCGATGGAGGAATAGAATGTTATGAGTTTAATTATTGAAATATGTGGAGCAATTCTGACCCCTACATATGTGGATGCAATTCTATTTAAAATTGGATTTTCCTTCGTATGTTAATGAGATCATATTGGTGTAGGGTGGGTCCCAAACCTAATCAGTTGTGAATGATATAAAGACCAGTATAGACACACAAACAAACTAGCGCAAAGCAGCGAGGATATATGGCAGGCCATTTGAAGATCTCCAAGGAACCAAGGCATGCTGGAGGACACAAAAATTTGTCCCCAAAGTTGCTCTGAATTCAGACCTCTAGCCTTGTGAACTATGAGAAAATAAATTTTTGTTCTTTAAAGACACATACTGTGATATTTCTATTGAATCAGCACTAGAAACTCAGTGGACATGTGCATCATTTAGCCTTCTCAAGAATATAATTTCTTCTTGTTTTCCCCAGATTTGTGTTTTGGTCTCTAGTGTACAGATTCAAGATGACACCCAGCCTGACAGATTCTTAGATTTCAATATATCTTCCAATCAGTTTTCATCCTCCTATGATAGTCTAGGCAGGACTGAAAAGTAAGCCCATCCTGTTGCCACATTTCTTTTGCCTTTCTGCCTTTACCCCAACTTCTGTGTACCCTTCATTCAAACTGTCCCCACACTGGCAACCCTCTGGGACTTTGTATCCCATCATCATCCTATGCAGCCTGGCTGGTAATTTTACCCTGAAGTCTAAGGGAAGTTCATTTGTCAAGTGACTACAAATAAAATATTGATGCTTGATAGTAATAATATGTTAAAATTACTTAATCTTTGTAAAGGAGTAAGTGGTATAAGATTTGAATATGCTTTCAATAGGAAAAAGAAGAGCCTTCTGTGAAGAAGCAGCCATTTTGTACATTTAAGCAATCATGTCTTCATCTGAGGTGATAACCTCCTCTGACCATCAAGGTTTGGTCCTACTTCTGAAACATATTGGCCCTCAAAGATCTCTCCTTTTGAGAGAGAAACTTGGTCTCTCCTTTATACAAAAAGCATGTATCAACATGTGAAATATTTCTGCATTAGATTTTTGCTCTTTTCCTTTTAAAATAGCAGTGCACAAATCAATTTTAAAGAATCTACTATCATATTCTGTCATGGTGCTGTAGGATAAGCACTCAAGTAAAGCTTGGTTTGAACTGCAAGTTTGGCAGTTCAAAGTCACTAGTCACCCCTTGGGAACCCTATCCAGTGTCACTATGAGTCAGAATCACTTGAAATCTGAATCAACAGCTACAACATTATCATATTGTATCCAGCTTTCACATGCATATGAAACAATGGAAAATAACTTGGCTTGAGTCAGGTGTTCAAGTTGGACAATTAATAAGTAAGACAACAGAAGAACCGATGCATTTGAATTATGGTGTTGGAGAAGAATATCGATAGTACTATGGACTGCCTGAAGAAATAACAAATCCATCTTGGTATAAGTACAGCCAGAGTGCTCCTTAGAAGTGAGAATGGCAAGACTTTGTTTCTTGTGTTTTGTACATGTCATGAGAGATCAGTCATCGGAGAAGGACATCATACTAGGAAAATCAAAGTGTCAGTAAACAGAAGAAGATTCGCAATAAAATGGATTGACACGTTAACAGCAACAACAGGCTCAAACATAATAATGATTGTGAGAATGGCACAGAACCAAGTCATGTTTCATTCTGTTGTGCACAGGGTCATTATGAGTCAGAATTGACTTGACAGCACCTGGTGTGGCGCTGTGGGTTAACGCACCAGACTGCAAAGCCGTTGGAACTGCAAAGTCAATGGTTTAAGCTCACAAGCTGCTCCTTGGAAACCCCATTACAGGGTCACTATAGGTCGGAACTGACTCGATGGCACTTAAAACCACCACCAACAGCAACTACAATAATTATCAGATTGCACACTATGAGTTGGAACTGACTCGACAGCACTATACAACAGCAACAACACACATTAGGGTCTCAAAAATTTTTTTGCACTAAAGATGAAACATTCCAAACAGAAGAACCGCCCTAATGTAAACATACAGGACTGCTAGTCTTATATTAAAGGGAGAAGGAGGGATCCAGTTTTAAGTACAGTATTTTATTATGGAACACATAAGATTTCAGCATTAAATCTTGGGTCCAAGTGGCCCTTGTCCAACATGTGTGTTTATCTTGGCATCTCCTTTTGATTTTTTTTTTTTAAATAAACAACTGATCTCTCACCATAAATTTGCTCTTAGCATCTTTTAAAATAGCTAAGAGGCACAATTTGCTTATGATAAAGAATAAGAACATTTTTTTCTTGTAATTTAATAAAAATCTTAGAATTACAAAACATCTTATAATTTCAAGAACATAGACTATACACACAATGTAAAATAAGGGCTATTTCTAAACATACACTTGCAGTATTTTCTCTCTCTTGTAAATGTAACTGTTTTGTAAATCTTAAAATGCCTGAAGAGTCATGGCTCTGTGGATTTAAATTTTTCAACAAACAGCTCAGTTTTCACTTTCTGTTTTATTTTGTCCTGGGTGTATTATTGAAAGGGATATAGTCTAGTCCTTAACAGCAATGGGGTTGGAAAAAACTAGGCAAAAAGCAAAAAAATTCAGGGTTTCCAATAGCAGTTCCAAGTAACATATTCTGTGGATACAATCATTCAGTGCACAAACACGAAGAAAATAGTTTATGTACCAGATAATCATGCTAGCTAAAAAAACAGCACTGCTAATTTTCATCTCCTGTATGTTCCTTGGACTCCTGATGTGGTGTTGCAGGATAATGTACTAGACTGCAAAGTCAGTTTGAACTGTAAGATCAATGGTTCAAATTCACCAGCTATTCATTGGTAACCCGATGCAGGGTTGCTATCAGTTAGAACCAACTCAATGGCACGTAAGGGCAAGAACAACATGGTGGCGGTGGTGGTGGTGGTAGTTATGTGCCGTGGAATCGGTTCTGACTCATAGTGATCCTGTATGGGTTTCCGAGACTGTAAATCTTTATAGGAGCAGAAAGCCCCATCTTTCTGCCATGGAACACCTGGTAACCACTATACTACCAGGGCATCTAACAATACCTTAAAATAGAATATCTCCTGTCTTAAAACAATCATGGAAGGTAGGAATTCTTGCTCTTGAGTTTACAGATGGAAAAACTGATAGAGGGATAAAGCAACTTCCTTGGGTTACAGAATTTTCAAATTGCAAGTCAGGGGATTGAAGTTAAGTCCACTGGCTTCCAGTCCCATGAGCTTGCCATTTGACTACAGTGCATCCTTGTGATTAAGAAAGACTTGCTCCTGGCAAACAGCTTTTTCAAAAAATGGTATATGCTTTAATTTTTATATGATATGATTTCTGTAATAAATTTTAAAATAATAGTATTATCTGGAATACTTCTCCAAAATCTCAAGTGAAACATTTTTAAGTATTTTCTTTGTTCTCACATTTTATAGAAAAATGTACACTTAAAGGCACCATGTTGTTGTTGTCAAGTGCCGTCGAGCTGATTCCGACCCATAGAGACCCTGCATAGGGTTTCCAAGGAGCAGCTGATGAGCTTGAACCACTGACCTTGCAGTTCAAACAGCTTTGCAGTCTGGCGCATTAACACACAACGTCACACCAGGACTCCATACTATCCATATTATTCATACTATCCATAAAATTCTGTAACCTGATCTTTTATTATTAAAGTTATGTTCTTGAGATTTGGCATTGTTGATATCAGTAGGCACTAATTCATTCATTTCCTCCAATGTTGGTAGCTATAGCTAGCTAAATTGTTCATCTGTGTCACTGTCACAATTTACACTCCTTTAGCAGTGTATGGTAGTCCCATTTTGTTGTTGTTGTCAGGTGCCATCGAGTCAGAACCTACTCATAGCGACCCCATGCACAGCAGAATGAAACAATGTCCGATCCTGGGCCAACCTCACTACCGCCGCCACACTGGATGCCATCAATGATGTCACCTGGCTGATCCATCTCTTTGGGGGTCTTCCTCTTTTTCTCTGACCCTCCACCTTACCCAGCATGACATCCTTCTCCAGCGACTGTTCTCTCCGGACAATGCGTCCAAAGTGTGAGAGACGAAGCTTAGCCATCCTGGCCTCCAAGGAGCACTCTGGTTGCACTTCTTCCAAAACAGATCTATTGGTTCTTTTGGCAGTCCATGGCACCCTCAGTATTCTCCTCCAACACCACAACTCAAAGGCATCAATTCTTCTATGATCTTCCTCATTCACTGTCCAGCTTTCACATCCATATGACGGTATTGAAAATACCATGGCTTGGGTCAGGCGCACCTTAGTCCTCAAGCTGACATCTCTGCTCTTCAATACTTTAAAAAGTTCCTGTGCAGCAGATTTGCCCAATGCAATATGTCATCTGATCTCTTGACTACTGCTTACGCGAGTGTTGATAGTTGATACAAGAAAAATGAAGTCCTTGACAACCTCAATCTCTTCTCCATTGATAAGAATGCTGTTTATTGGTCCAGTGGTGAGGATTTTTGTTTTCTTTACATTGAGTTGTAATCCATACATAAGGCTGTGCTCTTTGATCTTCATCAGGAAATGTTTTAAGTCCTCTTCACTTTCAGCAAGCAAGGTTGTATCATCTGCATATCTCAGGTTGTTAATAAGTCTTCCTGCAATCCTGACACCACGTTTTCCTTCATAGAACCCAGCTTCTCGTATTATTTGCTCAGCATACATATTGAACAAGAATGGTGAAAGAACACAACCCTGTCGCACACCTTTTCCAATTTTAAAACATTCAGTGTTCCCATGCTCTGTTCGAAAAATGCCTCTTGGTCCAGGTACAGATTTCTCAGAAGTACAATTAAGTGTTCTGGAATACTCATACTTCTCAATGTTGTCCATAGCTTGTCATGATCCACACAATCGAAAGCCTTTGCGTAGTCAATAAAGCACAGGTAAACATCCTTCTGATATTCTCTGCTTTCAGCCAAGATCCATCGGACATCAGCAATGATATCTCTCGTTCCACAGCCTCTTCTGAATCCAGCTTGAACCTCTGGAAGTTCTCTGTCAATGTATGATTGTAGCCGTTTCTGTATTACCTTTAGCAAAACTTTAGTCGCTTGAGATATCAAAGAGATTGTCCGATGATTTCAGCATTCCGTTGGGTCACCTCTCTTTGGAATGGGCACAAACATTGATCTCTTCCAATCAGTCGGCCAGACAGTTGTCTTCCAAATTTCCTGGCAGAGATGAGTGAGTGCCTCCTGTGCCGCCTCACTTTCTTGAAAGATTTCAATTTTTATTCCATCAAGTCCCATTTTAGTACACCTTTACTGTGGTAGATGGACTATTGGTGTGGTGCTGTGGGTTAATACGCCAGATTGCAAATCCATTTGAACTGCAAGGGCAGTGGTTCAAGCTCACCAGCTGCTCCTTGGAAACCCTATATAGGATTGCTATGGGTCAGAATCAACTCGGTGGCACTTCACAACTACAACAACACTGTGGTAGATGCTGCTAGTTGCTTATCTAATAGTCATTCTCCCTCTTATTCTTACAACTCATCCTTGTTCTTTTTCCAATGATAATGTGTCCAACTTCAAAAAAGGACATTCCCAAGCCTCTTTTTGTAGCTAGTGGTAGCTATTGGCATAACTCACTTCTGGCCAAGGAGACATCATCAGAATCTGTAGGAGAGGTCTAAAACCTTTTTCATTTGTCATATAGATACCAGCCCTTCTGTTCTGCGGATTCCTTCCTTTTGAACTGTCCTGCAGTGCAGACATGAGGTTAGGGATGTAATATTCATGGTGAAACCATGTGGTTTCATCAATATGAGGATGAAAAATGTGTAATAAGAATGATGTAACAGAAAGATAAAAAGAATCTAGGGACACTGGTGTTGTTGTTGTATTGGATGCTCCTCTCTGAACTTCATGTCAATGAAAAAACAAAAAAAAAAACCTTGTTTGATAAAACTATCCTTCAAAAACACTTATTAAGAAAAATAAAGCACTCTATATTTGTTGCATCCTTGATAGGTATTTAGATAGACAATTTTTATATTTTATGCAGCATTTTAAGATGTTTTGTACATAAAGATGCCTGAACACCAAACTGAAATTTTTGCCAAGAACTGAAACCTCTGTAGCACTTTAAACGTCATTTTTAACTGAATCAACAAATTTTTTTCTTGCTGGTTTGAAAAAATACAATAAACTAATCTGAGTATAATAATTGAAATAATGACTTTTTTTCCAAGATTTTTTCCTCTTACTTTACATACTGACCCTCTATTTCCCAGTTCTGATTCATGGGTATGTGACTGCAACATTTTCTGTGATTTTAACAATTTTTAAAAATGGCAGGAGAAACAGCATTTTCAGAGTGACAGCATGGGGTACTTGGTCCTCTCCCCAAAGAAACTGGTAAAAATCACTAAAAAATAACATCTCTAGCAATCGTCCTAAGGGCATACAACAAATAAAGAAATACTTATTTAGAAAAATTTATTAAATCTCAGCAAGAAGAATAAGAGTCTGTGGCATTTAAACCAAGATTTGCTTCTCTTCATACCCAGATTACATGCAACCAAGTTGCTTCATACACAAATAAGAAGTTAGAGACCCCTCTCCTGTTAGCTTACAGTTTGGTCCTATAGTTTCTCTGGTAAGGTGCAGTCTACCAGAATTTCTCATTCTCCCCAGTCCTATGTTGCAGAAGCTTCATCCAAACCAGCATTGTGAGCGGTCTAGTTTTCTCATCTTTTACTGAACTCATGCTTAAAGGATAAGGATTAGCCCTTATTCCAGCTTGATCATAGGTTCCATGTTGGGAAAGGTAAACTAAGAAGACCACGGACCATACAGTACACTGCTTACAGAGCACGAGTACACTCCAAGACATAAATGACCGTTATATTGGTTTTATTTAGAAAGAGAGGCAGACTTGTAAAAGCGAGTGCTCCATACCTCAGTCCAAGGGCACTGATTTGATTTGAAACAGCATAGGGGAAGTTCAGGCCTGAGGACACTGAGAAACAATGACAGCTTTTGAAGTGAGCAGACACAAGAAGACTGACAGGTCATTGTGTGCAATAAGCTAAATAGTAGACTGGTTAGCTTAAGGGGCTCTGGTAGCACAGTGGTTCTGAATCAGGCTGCTAACCTCAAGGTAGGCAGTTCAAAACTACCAGCTGTTCTGCGGAAGAAAGATGAGACTTTCTGCTACAGTAAAGATTTACAGCCTTGGAAACCCTGTACAGGGTCGCTATGGGTCGGAACCGACTCCATGGCACATAACAACAACAGACTGGCTAACTTAACTGAAAGAATTAGGGAAAGAGACAACTAAGAAGAATCCTCTGACCAGGTCTCAAAGATTGATTTCAAAGACTAACCCTTAAAAAGATTACTTTAATTGGATTAAACTGTGAAGTGATTTATGCCTGAGGGAATTGTCCAAAAATAAATAAATAAATAAAGGAATCAAATAGCATTCGTAAAATTTAACAGCTAGGGAATGATTACACTTGTTGTTAGGTGCCATCGAGTCGGTACCGACCCATAGCGATCTTATGCACAGTAGAACGAAATACTGCCCAATCTTGGGCCAACCTCAACTACTGTTGCCACACGTGAGTCCATCGATGCTGCCACTTCGCCAATCCATCACTCTGGGGGTCTTCCTCTTTTTCTCTGACCCTCCACCTTACCAAACATGATATCCTTCTCCAGTGACTGGTCCCTCCTGACAATATGTCCAAAGTA
>NW_006408595.1:7558292-7567574 GCF_000296735.1 Chrysochloris asiatica
GGAGAAAGATGAGGCTTTCTGCTCCCATAAAGATTTACAGCCTCGGAAACCCTGTACAGGGTCGCTATGAGTGGGAACCGACTCCACGGCACATAACAACGACAACAACAAGGGCTATATAGGAGCATTTTTCTAGATCTCACTGGAATTAGTTAGTGTTAATATGAAACAGATTCTGATAACACGTATATTGTAAACCCTAAAGCAACACTAAGAAAATAACTCCAAAAATATGGAGAAATAATCACTAAAGGAATTAAAATGATACACTGATATGATCCACTTACTGAAAATGAAAGAAGTAAAGGAGGAACAGAAGAAAAGAGACATGAAACATATGATACATTGTGGTTAACTGCTGTGTTTGGATTTTTGAGGAGCAGCAAGTGGGTATGAACCACCAACCTTGCAGTAGCAGTCTAGTAATTAACCTATAGTTCTACATCAGGATTCTATATAAATATATGATATTATATACTAAACCTTTTGTCATCAAGTTGATTTCAACACATAGAGACCCAGTATGATCGAAGAGAACTGCTCCATGGCGTTTCTAAGCCTCTGGAAACAATTCACCAAACAATTTCAGAATATACATTTTTCTTAAGTATACATCAAAAACTTCTCCAAATTAGGCCATATACTAGGCCATAAATCAAGCCTTCATAAATTTTAAAGCATTGTACTCATATGAATTTTGTCTCAGATTATAGTGAAATAAAATGATAAATCAATCATAGAAGTAAATTGGACAATTTCAGTTAAGTTGAATTAAATAACACATTCTTAAACAACTAATTTTTCAAAGAATACATGAGAATGAGCATTAGAAAATACTTTGAGATTAGTGAAAATAAAAACATGGCACACCAGAACTTATAATATGTAGCCAAGGCAGAATTTAGAATGAAATTTACAGTTTTAAATGCCTAGATTGAAAAAGCAAGACCTCAAATCAGAAACTTAAACTTCTACTTTAAGACAGTAGGAAAAAAGAACAAACAATCTGAAGCCAACAGTTGCTCTTGTTAAGTGCCGTCTAGTCAGTTCTGACTCATAGTGACCCTGCATAAGGTTTCTGAGGAGTGGTTGCTAAGTTTGAACCACCAACCTTGTGGTATGGTTTAAACTGAATTTGAAGTCCAGTACTTATCCTACAATGCTACACCAGAACTCTAATTTGGTTGGTTGGTTATGTGCCGTGGAGTCAGTTCCAACTCATAGCGACCCTGTACAGGGTTTCCAAGGCTGTAAATCTTTACAAGATCAGAAAGCCTCATCTTTCTCCCATGGAACAGCAGGTAGTTTCGAACTGCTGACCTTGCGGTTCGTAGCCCAGTTCGTAACCACTATGCTACCAGAGCTCCTTAGAACTCCAATAGTAGAAGAGAAATAATTACAGCAGAAATTAATTAAATAGAGAATGGTTATACAATAGATGCGATCAATAGAGCCAAAGCTGTTTCTTTGAAAAAAATCAACAAAATTGACACAATGGTTAAGTAGAAAAAAAAGAAAAAAAAAATTCTAATTACCAGAGTCAGGAATTAAAGTGAGTACATCACTATTGTCCTTACAGAAACAAAAATGGTTATAAGGGAATAGTACAAAGAACTGCTTGTTAACAAATTAGATAACTTAGATGAAGTGGGAAAATTCCTAGAAAGACATAAACTACTAAAACTGACTCAAGAAGAAATAGAAAATTAGAATAGTCCTGTAAAAAGTAAAGAAATTGAGTACACATTTGGTTCCTCATTATTTTATTTGTGGTTGAATTTGTCTATGTTAAAAAAAAAACCTGTGTCTAAGAAGAATTTCATGATAAACAAAGAAAAGATTGAAGTTGTAAAGAATTACATTTTACTTCAGGCTATAATCACTGACCATATAAGCAGCAAACCAAGAAATCAATTGGCACATTGCATTTGGCAAATCTTCTGCAAAAGACTCATTTAAATTGTTCAGAAGCAATAATGTTACTTTAAGGACTAAGATGTACTTGATCATGGTATTTTCAGTAGCTTCAGAAGCATGTGAAAACTGGACAATGAATAAGGAATGCCAAAGAAGATTTGTTAAGTGGCATTGAGTCAATTCTGATTTCTAGTGACTTTGTATAGGATTTCTGAAGAGCAACTGGTGGATTTGACTGCTGAACTTATGTAGCAGTCCCGTGCTCATCCTACAGCGATACACCAGGATTTGAATTAATACAGTTGAATTATAATATTGGCAAAGCATATTGATTAGGCCATGAAAATAACAAACAAATCTGTTTTAGAAGAAGTATTTCCAGAATGCAAGGATAGTGAGACTTCATCTCATGTACTTTGTACATTCTATCATGAGGGACCAGTCCCAGGAGAAGGATGATATACATGGTAGAGTGTCAGTAACAAAGAGGAAGATGCTCAAAAAGATAGAGTGACAGTGGCTACAAAAATGAGCTTAAACATAATGATGATTGCAAGTATAGCAGAGGACAGGGCAGTGTTTTCTCTATTATACATGGACTCCGTATGAGTCAGAACTGACTTGACAGCACATAACAAGAGTCATAGCTTCACTCCTTATAAAAATGTGTTTTCTACTGCTTGATTTTCTGATGGAAGTTTCCCTATCTTGTTATGAAATTATGTTGTTCTTGTTGTTGTTAAGTGCCATCAACTCAGTTCTGACCCATTGCAATCCTGTATAGGGTTTCTGTTGTTAGGTGCCATCAAGTCAATTCTGCACGACAGAATGATACACTGCCCAGATCTGCACCATCTTCACAACTATTACTTTTGAGCCCATTGCTGCTGCCACTATGGCAGTCTATATTCCTCTTTTTCACTGACCCTCCACATTAGCAACACGATGTCCTTCTCTAAAGACTGATCCTTCCTGATAACAAGCCCAAAAGTACAAGACAGGAAATCTAACCATCCTCTCTCTAAGAAGCATTCTGGCTGTACTTTTTCCAAGACAGATTTTTTTTTTTTTTTTGCAGTCCATGACGCTTTCAATATTTTTGCCAACACCATAATGCAGACACATCAAATCTTCTACTATGGCTTTCCTTATTTATTTTCCAACTTTCAAATGCATACAATATACTGATAAAACTATGAGTTGGGACAGAAACACCGTAATCCTCAAAGTCACATCTTTGTCTTTAACATTTTAAACAGGTTTTATGCAGTAACAATATATCCTTTGATTTCTTGACTGCTGCTTCCATGAACATTGATTGTGGATTCAAGCACAATGAAGTCTTTGACAACTTCAATTTTTTTCTTCATTAACATTATTTTATTTACTGGTTCTGTTGTGAGGGTTTTCACATTCTTTGCATTGAGATGCAATTCATACTGAAAACTATAGTCTTTTTTTTTTTTTTTTAGTTTTTATTGTGAATTGAGTGATAGTTTACATGGGAGAACATCAGTTTTACATTCATCCTATCGCATTTTGTTTCATTGCCATGATTACAATCCTCTCCATGCATCATCAAACAACCAGAAGGTGTACCCTGCAAGTCTGCCACCAGGCCATCAGCACACAGCCCCTCTCCCTCCCTGAGTCCAGAGTCCCCAGGCACTCCATCTCTCCATGTTGTCATCTCTGCCTCATTGGAAGAGTCAGCAAAGTGGCAGGGTATAAGATCAACATCCAAAAACCAGTTGCATTCCTCTATACCAATAATAACAGAACTGAAAAGGACATTAGGAAAGCAATACTAATTACAATAGCCACCTAAAGGATGAAATATGTAGGAATAAAAGTAACCAGATAAATAAAGGACCTATACAAAAACTACAAAACACTACTACAAGAAACTAAAAGAGACTTAACAAAATGGAAGAATATATGATGCTCCTGGATAGGGAGACTTGACATTGTGAAAATGTCAATACTGCCCAAAGCAATTTACACATATAATGGAATCCCAATCCAGATTCCAATGGCATTCTTCAAAGAGATGGAAAAAATAATCACAAACTTTATATGGAAAGAAAAGAGTCCCAGTATAAACAAAGTACTGTTTAAGAAGAAGAATAAAGTTGGAAGCCTCTCACTCCCTGATTTAAAAATGTACTACATGGCTATAGTGGTCAAAAGAGGTTAGTACTGGCATAATAAAAAATACACTGATCAATGGAACAGATTCAAGAATCCAGAAATTAACTCATCCACATACAGCCAACTGATTTTTGACAAAGTACCTAAATATATTGCATGGGGAGGAGATAATCTCTTCAACAGATGGTGCTGGAAGATCTGGAAATCAATTGAAACAAGACCTTTACCTCACTCCTTATACAAAAACCAAATCATCATGGATTAAGGACCTAAATGTGAACCCCAGAATTATAAATGCCATCAATGAAAAACTAGAGACAAATTTGAGGGCTCTAATACAGGGCACACACAGACTACCAAACATTTTGAAAAGTACACAGACAAAAGCATCAATTCTTCTATGGTCTTCCTTATTCATTGTCCAGCTTTTGCATGCATATGAGGTTATTGAAAATACCATGGCTTGGGTCAGGGGCAATTTAGTCCTCAAGCTGACATCTTTGCTCTTCAACACTTTAAAAAGGTCTTGTGCAGCAGATTTGCCTAATGCAATACGTCCTTTGATTTCTTTTTTTAAATATTTTATTGTGAATTATGTGATAGTTTACATGGGAGAACATTAATTTTACATTCATCCTATCATATATAGTTTCATTGCCATGAATTCCCTCCATGCTTCATCAACCAACCAAAGGGTTTACACTACAAGCCTGCCCCTCCAGTCCTCAGCACACAGCCCCTCTCCCTCTCTGGGTCTAAAGTCCCCAACTGCTCCATCTCTCCACGTCATCATCTCTGCCTCCATCTTAGGCATCATTGCTTCTCTGGGAGGGTCCCACTCTCTGCTCTTCTCCATTAATGGTCCCAGGGACCTCTGCTCCTAGACTGAAAACTTAATCACTCCCCTCCTTGCTACAAAAATGTCTACCTTTGCATTTCCAACCCTCACAAGCAGTCCTGATAACAATTATTCACTATTGTATCACAAGAGACCCATATGCATTTCATTTCATCAACCCCACCTAGACAGATTGAATTCTACTCAGTGGAGATTCTACCTTCCTCCGCACCCTCTGGATCTAGGTTCACTCATGAAAGCTTGCAAGTCAGTCACTTCTTGCCTTTGTAGCCTCCCCATTTTGGGTAGCCAATGTCCAAGTTGCCCATCCCTGTCTACTCTGTGTATGGAGGGGGTGGGAATGATCCTTGCTATAAGGATTTGTTCCCTCTTTTGAGCTACTGCATCCATACGTGTAGATCAAGCCCATCAAATTTTATCAGATTACTCTTTTTTTCCTCTTCTTTCTTCTTCTGGTTGAGCTCTGATCATCCAGCATTGAAGCCAGGTCAAGTGGGTATTATCTGCAAGTATGGGTGTTCTTGTGCATATGCCCTCTCTTCTTATCAGCTGGATGCTTCACTCTCCACTCCAGTCACCTGTGACTATGTCACTGACTCTGGGCCAAAGAATCCCCAGGTCTTGCCACACTGCTGGCTAACCAGGTCTCCACCCAGGTTCACAGGAGTCTATTGAATATTGTAGGGCTTAGCTTGCAGCTTCATTGTTGTTTTTCCCTCACTTCTCCTTATGGGTAATAAGCGTGGTCACCAATCAGAGCGTGTATTCCCATTGATTCTTAGTCTTGGAAGGGGTCTACACTAAGGGGACCCGACCACTTACCTTGATGTCTCCTGGGCAAACAACTTGCTTGTTCTTGTAGTAACAGTCGGTCTGCCTATATTGTTTTGTATTTTTCCTGTAGGTCTTTCTTTCAAGACACATCTGTTCTTCTAGCCACTCCAAGATGGTCTGCTCATCCTTTCAAGTGGAAATTTCCCATCTCTGAAGATCTGGATGTGGTTCAGGCTTCCACCTATAGTCTTAACTAATGCAGAGGCTCTGCAGGAAGCCTTCAGTTCACTGGGCATGTTGTAGCCCCATTTTAGGTATTCCAATCAGTTATAGGCTGAAGACAGACTTACAAGCTTTCTGTAGTGATGATTCTGGCTATTCCTTTCTCTCCCCCTCAAGTGTCTATTTTACAATGGTATGCCGGGGAAACCAAGATTTATAAGACAGCCAAGCACCTTTTTTAAACCATGTAAAAGATAATTATACACATGGACTTCACCAGATGGAATACACAAAAATCAAATTGACTACACCTGTGGAAAAGGTGCATATCATCAGCCAAAACAAGGCTAGGGGAAGACTATAGACCATGTTCAAGTGAATAATTGTTACCATGACTAAATGCTCATGTGTAAGTTCAGACTGAGGCTGAAGAAAATTCAAACAAGTCCACGAGAGCCACAATATGGCCTTGAACATATCCAATCTGAATTTAGAGATCATCTCAAGAACAGGTTTGATGTGTGACACACTAAAACCAGAAGACCAGAAGAGTTGTGGGATGACATCAAGAACATCATACAGGAAGAAAGCTAAAAGCCGTAAGAAGGTAATAAAGAAGGAAAAGACCAAAATGGATGTCAGAAGAGACTCTGAAACTTGTTCTCCAGTGTAGAGATGATAAAGCAAATGGAAGAAATAAAGAGAAAAGTTAACTGAATGGAACATTTCAAAAGACAACTCAAGAAGACAAAATCAAATATTATAACAAAATATGCACATACTTGGAGGTTAGAAAACAAAGAACAAACCAATCTGTGTTGGATGAAATACAGCCAGAATGCTTCTTGGAAGTTAGGATGACCAGGCTTCCTCTTTCATACTTTGGACATATTATCAGGAGTGACCAGTCCCTGGAGAAGGATATCATGTTTGGTAAAGTGGAGGGTCAGAGAAAAAGAAAAAGAACCCCAACAAGATGGATTGGCAAAGTGGCAGCAGTAGTGGGCTCAAACATAGCAATGATTGTGATGTTGACATAAGACCAGGCAGTGTTTCATTGAGTTGTGCATAGGATCACTATGGGTCAGTACTGATTTGATAGTACCTAACAACTACAATAATAACATTCCCATAAACAGTCTAAGAAACTCTAAGGAACAGTTTGAAGCTTCTTTGGTGATGCTGTAGGTTAAGTACTGGGCTGCTAGACAGAATGATGTCAGTTCAAACCCACCAACAGCTTCATAATAGAAAGATGAGGTTTGCTGCTCCCATAAATATTTATCTTCTGGTAAACCTAATACAGGGTCTCTATGATTTGGAATGTACTCAATGGTAATGGGTTGTGGTTTGTTTAGATTAATGTTTACAGAAGCCAACTGTCACATTTTACTCCTGCAAAGTAGCTGGTGGGTTCAAATTACCAATCTATTGGTTAGCAACCAAACACTTAACCGTGTATCATCAGGGCCCCTGGACCTAAACAACTGAACATTGCACTGGAGAATTTCTACCTCAGATTTTTGCTTCTAAATTTTACTTTTCATGGAAGAAGCAAAGTAAATTTATTAGTATATTGGTGTTAGGAATGTTTGCTTCAGTAGTCTAGGATTGTTTTAAAATATAAGTAAGAAAAATCTTCTTAGTAGTCTTGGAGATCAATTTAACAATTACAAGTTTTCTTTACAAGTGTCTTGAAAATGATTCTGTGAGTTTAAGCATGCTTGATGTGTTTCATTGAATAGCATTGGCACAGGTAGAACATTCCATAAACATTTCCATTAATATTAATTTTAAGGATACTTTTGGGAATATTTTATTTTGACATATTTCCTGGCTTAAAGTATTGTAGGAATGCTTTGTAGTATGAAACGTGAGTTCTGGTTGGCTCATTTGTCTCTGTTGGTATGATACAAATATAACTTTCTGAGCAATCTTGCCCTAACTATGCATTTCCCTATTCACTTTAAAGTGGTTCTGAGGTGACCTTCTAATCAAGGGCTTATACTTTTGGTTTTTTTTGTTTTGTTTTGTTTTCTTAATTTTTACAGTAGAACGTCAATTCTAAGCACAGCTCAGTTCCTAAAGCCTGACTGGACTCAACTGGTCACAAAGTACATTTTAGCTACTTGTGAGGAACTATAATCCATTTGCTACTCTATACCTTTAAGGAGTTCTACTAGCATAGTTGATTACAAACTGGGCTGCTAAATGTAAGGTCTGAAAGGTCAGCAGTTTGAAACTACTAGTTGTTGTATGGAAGAAAGATGAGGCTTTCTGCTCCCATAAAGATTTACTGCCTCAGGAACCCTATACAGGGTAGCTATGAGGACTCCATGGTACATAACCACCACCACCCTTTAGGGAGCTCTGGTAGTGTAGTGATTATGGAAGGGGCTGCTAACCACAAGGTTTAACCTTAAAAAAGGAGCCCACACCACAAGGTCGGTTCAAACTACAAGGTTAGTGGTTCAAATCCACCAGCTGCTCCTTGGCAACCCTATACAGGGTTGCTATGAGTTGGAACTGACTTGATGTCACTAAACAGAAACAGCAATCTTTAAAAGAAAGAGCCCAGGTAGTGTTGTGGTAGTGTTGTGGATTAGGAGCTAGGCTGCTAACTGCAAGGACAAAAGTTGGAATCTACAAGTAGTTCTGTGGGAGAAAGCTGAGACTTCAGTTACAGTCTCAGAAACCCTATACAAAGTTGATATGAGTTGGAAACACCAACAACAAGACTTTCAAAAGCCCACCTCTCATCTGTTAGTTAGTTGTATGGTTGTATTGTGTGTTATGGTGATACCGGATGCTATGCCATCAATATTTTAAATACTAGCAGAGTCAACAATGGAGGATAGGTGTCAGTGGAGCTTCCAGATTAAGACAGACTAGGAAGAAGGGGAGAAGGACCGCTTCTGGATGGTTCTGGTTGTTGTTAGGTGCCATCGAGTCAATACTGACTCACAGCAATCAGATGCACAACAGGAAAAAACACTGCCGGGTCCTGGGCCAACTTCACAGTTGTTGCCACCCTTGAGCCCACTGATGCTGTCACTTTGCCAATCCATCTCTCTGTGGGTCTTCCTCTTTTTCTCTGACTCTTCACCCT
Organism: Chrysochloris asiatica; assembly: GCF_000296735.1. NCBI lineage: Eukaryota > Metazoa > Chordata > Mammalia > Afrosoricida > Chrysochloridae > Chrysochloris > Chrysochloris asiatica. The sequence continues at coordinate 7,567,325 of NW_006408595.1, forward strand.
ACCAAACATGATATCTTTCTCCAGAGATTGGTCCCTCCTGACAATATGTCTGAAGTATGAGAGGTGAAGTTTGGCCATCCTGGCATCCAAGGAGCACTCTGGCTGCACGTCGTCCAATACAGATCTGTTTGTTCTTTTGGCAGCCATGGCCCTTTCAATATTCTCCTCCAACACCATAACTCAAATGCATCAATTCTTCTACAGTCTTCCTTATTCACTTTTCAGCTTTTGCATGCATATCAGGTTATTG
>NW_006408595.1:7568249-7578397 GCF_000296735.1 Chrysochloris asiatica
ATAATTTTAAATCTTTCAGTGTTCCCATGTTCTGTTTGAACAACTGCCTCTTGGTCTATGTATAGGTTCCTCATGAGCACAATTAAGTGTTCAGGAGTACTCATACTTCGCAATGTTGTCCATAACTTGACATGATCCATACAATTGAAGGTGTTTGCATAGTCAATAAAGCACAGGTAAACATCTTTCTGGTATTCTCTGCTATCAACCATGATCCATTTGGCGTCAGCAATGATATCCTTCATTCCACATCCTCTTCTGTATTCAACTTGAACCTCTGGAAGTTCTCTGTCAACATATAGTTGTAGCTGTTTCTGTATTACGTTTAGTAAAACTTTATTTGCATGGGATATCAAAGATATTGTCCAATGATTTCTGTATTCTGTTGGGTCACCTCTCTTTGGAATGGGCACAAATACGGATCACTTCCAATCAGTTGGCCAGATAGTTGTCTTCCAAATTTCTTGGCATAGATGAGTAAGTGTCTCCAGTACCACCTCACTTTGTTGAAATATTTCATTTTGTATTCCATCAGTTCCTGGTGACTTGTTCTTTGCCAATTCCTTCAATGCACCTTGGACTTCTTCCTTCAGGATCATTGGCTCTTAATCACATGCTACCTCTTGAAACGGTTGAATATCAACCATTTCCTTTTGGTACAGTGACTGTGTATTCCTATCATATTTTTTCAATGCTTTCTGCACCATTCAATATTTTGTGTTAAGAATCCTTTAATAACACAAATCGAGGCTTGAATTTTTTCTTCAGTTCTCTCAGTTTGAGAAATGCTGAGCATGCTCTTCCCTTTTGTTTTCTAACTCCAGATCTTTGCACATTTCGTTGTAATATTTGACTTTGTCTTCTCGAGCTGATGTTTGCTCTCATACCTCCTCATTTCTTCCATTTATTTTAGCTTCTCTATGCTGGAAAGCAAGTTTCAGAATCTCTTCTGATATCCTTTTTTATCTTTTCCTTACTTCTTGTTTTCTTAATGACTTTTTCTTTCCTTCCTGTATGATATTCTTGATGTCATCCCACAACTATTCTGGTCTTCAGTCATTAGTGTCTAATGTATCAAATTTGTGCTTCAGATGATCTCTAAATTCAGGTGGCATATACTCAAGGTCATATTTTGGCTCTTGTGGACTTGTTTTCATTTTCTTCAGCTTCAGTTTGAATTTGCATAGGAACAATTGATAGTCTGTTCCACAATCTGACCCTGGGCTTGCTTTGGCTGATGATATGGAGCTTTTCCACTGTCTCTTTCCACAGATATAGTTAACTTGATTTCTGTGTATTTAATCTGGTGAGGTCCATGTGTATAGACAACTTTTATGTTTTTTTATAAAAGGTATTTGAAATGAACAAATCATTGGTTTTGCAGAATTCTATCATGTGATCTCCAGTATCATTTCTGTCACCAAGGACATATTTTTCAATTACTGATCCTTCCTCTTTGTGTCCAACCTTTGCATTTCAATTGCTACTGTTTATCAATATATCTTGATTTCATGTTTGATCAGTTTCATACTGAAGAATTTGGTAGAATTCTTCTATTTCATCCTCACTGGCTTTAGTGGCTAGTGCATAAATTTTAATAATAGGGGTATTAACTGGTCTTCCTTATAAGCACATGGATATTATCCTATCACAGATATCTCTGTACCTCATGACAGATGTTGATGTTTGTTTTGACGATGAATGCAACACCATTCCTCTTCAATTTGTCATTCACGGCATAGTAAACTATGTGGTTGTCAGATTTAAAATGGTTAAAACCAGTCCATTTCAGCTCACTAATGCCTAATATATTGATGTTTATGCATTCTATTTCCTTTTTGACAATTTCCAATTTTCCTAGATTCATACTTTGTACATTTCATGTTCTGATTATTACTGGATGTTTACAGCTATTTCTCCTCATTTTTAGTTGTGACACATCAGCAAATGAAGGTCTTGAGGGCTTTACTCCTGAGAGCTTTACTCCATTCACATCTTCACGGTCAACTCTATTTTGAGAAGGCAACTCTTCCCCAGTCGCATTTTGAGTGACTTCCAACCTGAAGGCCTCATTTTCCAGCACTATATCTGACAGTGTTTCTCTGCTATTCATAAGTTATCAGTGACTAAATATTCGGAAGTAGTTTGTCTCTCCTTCCTAGTCTGTGTTCATCTGGAAGCTCACCTGAAACCTGTCCACTATGGGTGACTCTGCTGGTATTTAAAATACCAGTGACATAGCTTTCAGAATGACAGTAACTCACAAGCCACCACAGTACAATAACCTGACAGACAAGTGGTGGTTACCTTGATGGTTAGCCATCGAAAACACTATGAATAGCAATAGAACATTTTCAAATACAGTGGTGGGAAATGAGCTGCTCAGGTTGGAAGGCATCCAAAATATGATTGCAGTTAGAGTTGCCTCCTCAAAATAGAGTTGACCTTAATGACATGATTGGAGTTAAGCTTTGGGAGCTTTCATTTGCTGATGTGGCACAATCCAAAATGAAAACAGCTAGAAGGATCGATCAACAATTAGAATGTGGAATGTACAAAGTATGAATCTAGGGGAATTGGAAGTTGTAAAAAATAAAATGGAATGTATAAAGATTGATATCTTAAGCATTAGTGAATTGAAATGGATAGATATTGCCATTTTGAATCAATCACATGGTTTACTATGTCAGTAATGACAAATTCAAGAGGAATGGTGTTACATTCATCATGAAAACAATATTTAAAGATTTATCTTGAAGTATAATGCTGTCTGTGATAGGATAATATCCATTCGTCTACTAGGAAAACTAGTTAATACCATTATTATTCAAATTTATGCATCAACAACTAAAGCCAGTGATAAGGTAAATGAAGAATCCTATCAACTTCTTAAGTCTGAGATTGATCACACATGAAATCTAGATGTATTGATGATTACTGGTGACTGGAATGCAAAGATTGGAAACAAAAAAAGAAGAATTAGTAGTTGTAAAATAAGGCCTTGGTGTTAGAAATTATGCTAGAGATTAGTGAATTACTAATTATTGAAAACTAATTATTGAAGATGCTCAATAAACAATTGAGCATTGCAGCACATGTCCACAAACAGGATATAGTAAATGACACAAATGACCTAGATGTAGAACCAGACTTCTTATTGGAATAGGGCAGGCCTTGGAACTGCCTGAAAAGGAATTCAGGAAAATGATATTGAAGTGCATCCAACATCTCCAAAAAGGGTTTGAGAAAAATAAGGAAGAGGTCAGGAAAGTGCTACAGGAAGAGTCAAATAAGATAGATACAGCATTGGAAACAATTCAAAACCAGCAAAAATAGGGACAAATGATTAATAATAAAATATCAGAAATGGACAACACACTGAAAGGGCAAAGAAGTAGAAATGACAAGATGGAAGCCAGAACCTGTGAGTTGGAAGACAAATATCTCAATACTGCTAAGCTAGAAGAGGAAGCAGAAAAAAGAATAAAAATATCTGAAGAAAGTCTAAGATACATGTTGGACAACATGAAGAGGAAAAACTTATGAATTATTGATATTCCAGAACAAGAAGAATCATACAAGTCCACAGAGGAGACAGTAGAAGAGTTTCTGAAAGAAAATTTCCCTAACATTCTGAACAATGAAAAGATAAGCATTCAAGAACCTCAAAGAACCCCAGGAAGGATAGATCCCAAAAGAAAATTACCAAGACATATCCTAATCAAGTTCTCCAAAATCAAAGATAATGAGAGAATCCTGAAAGCAGCTAGGGAAAAGAGAAATGTTATTTACAAAGGCAAGCAAATCAGATTAAGCTTTGATCTTAGCAGAAACCATGCAGGAAAGAAGGCAATGAGGAGACTTATAAAGACCCTGAAAGAAAAAAACTGCCAACCAAGAATCCTCCACCCAGAAAAACTATCAATCAAATAAAACAGTATAATCAAAACATTCCCAGATAAACAGAAGCTAAAGGATTTTGCCAAAGCCAACATAGCACTTCAAAACATCCTAAAGGGAGTTCTTTGGACTGAGAACCAACAACAACAGACAACAACCAGAGATTGACACATGTGGCAGTACCACCTGGAACATGATAGTCAGATGGAAGAGTCCAGAACAGAACAAAATTACAACAAAGAATTCAAAGGATCTGGGAGGTCAGTTTATGATCAAAACAAACTGCAATGCAAAAGAAGGTAAAAACATAGGAACAGAGAACTAGGTGGTGATAAACTCATGTAGATTTCAGGATAAAACAGATTGTTTTAAATGGAAGGAAAAGTTCATAGAATATAGGGTAACCACAAAGAAAATTAATACTTCACAATATACCAAGAAAATGAAAATCCAAGAACATGGAAACATTAAAACTATGAATAAACTGACAAGAAAGAACACAAAAAACATGATCTCAGCACAGGACGGTATGCAGAACAAAGAAACCGGCAACACCACAAAAAAAAGAAACATAATGACAGCAATTAATTCATGCCTATTGATAATTACACTGATTGTCAACAGATTAAACAATATAAAAGATAATTGTATACATGTATCTCACCAGACAATATACACAAGAAACAAATTGACATCTGTGGAAGGAAATAGTGGAGACGTTCAATATCATCAGCCAAAACAAGGCCGGGGCAGACTTTAGAACAGCTCATCAATTACTCATATAAAAGTTCAGGCAGAAGCTGAAGAAAGTTAAAACAAGTCCATGAGAGACAAAATATGACCTTGAGTATATCTCACCTGAATTAGATCCTATCTCAAGAACAGATTTGATGCATTAGACTCTAAGGATTGAAGACCAAAAAAGTTGTGGAATGACATCAAGAAAATTGTACACAAAGAAAGCAAAAGGTTATAAAAAGGCAGGAAAAAAAGGAAAGACCAAAATAGATGAGAGAAGAGACTCTGAAACTTGCTCTTGAATATACAGAAGCTCTGGTAGCGTAGTGGTTATGAATCAGGCTGCGAACCTTAAGGTCAGCGGTTCGAAACTACCAGCTGCTCCGTGGGAGAAAGATGAGGCTTTCTACTCCCATAAGGATTTACACCCTCGGAAACCCTGTACAGGGTTGCTATGGGTCGGAACCGACTCGATGGCACTTAACAACAACAAAAGTGACTGCAAGAAATGATGAACTAAAAGGGCTGAACATGCAACTTTAGAGGGAAGCTTGAGAAGAAAAAAGTCAAATATTATAAGCAAATGTTCAAAAACCTAGAATTAGAAAAGCAAAAGAGGAAAACATTCTCAGCACTTCTAAAATGAAAGAACTAAAAGGAAAAAACAAAAAGTCCCTTAAGGTTATACTCGCAATTTTGAAGTGTTCTATGGGCAAAAGGAGTCCTGTTGTGGTGCTGCAGGTAAATGCACTGGACTGCAAAGTCACTTTGATTGCAAGGTTGGTGGTTCAAGTTCACCAGTTGCTCCTCAGAAACCCTATAACAGGATCACTGTGAGTCGGAACCAACTGGGTGGCACTTAAAAACAACAATGAGCAAAATATTGAATGATGCGGTAAACATCAAAGGAAGAGGGGCAGCCAACAAGCATATGAAGAAATGTTTACAATCATTAGCCATTAGAAAGATGCAAATCAAAACAATGAGCTATCATCTCATATGTGCAATAACAATAAAGTTCAAAAAGGCAGAGGACAACAAATGCTGGAGAAAATGTGAGAGACTGGGACTCTCCTATATTGCTGGTGGGACTGTAAAATGGTTTGACTACTCTGGAAAATGGTATGGTGATACCGTGAAAGTTGGAAATAGAAATATGTTATGATCCAGCAATTCCTCTACTTGGTATATATCCACAAGAAGTACTAGCCAGAACATGAGTAGATATTTGCACACCAGTGTTTATCGCTGCAGTATTCATAATAGCAAAAAGATGTAGACAGCCTAAGTGCCCATCATTGATAGAAGGGATAAACAAACTTTGATACTTACACACAATGGAATACTACGCTACCTTGAAGAATAATAATGAAGCTGCTAAACACCTCATAACAGGCATGAACCTTGAGGGCAGTATGCTGAATGAAATTAGTCACAAAAGGACAAAAATTGCAGAAGACTGTTATTGCTAAAGTTTAAGAAAATATTTCCATACTAAAAGAAAAATTATTTGATGGACCAGAGGTGGGAGGAAGGGGACAGTAAGGCACAGGTTAGCAGATAGACACATCACAGCTGGGGTTCACTGCTTATCCTCAAGATTCACTGTGCTTCCCAAAACCATGGTAGAACCGCTTTATTTATTTATTTATTTATTTAAAGCTTTTATTGTGAATTGAGTGATAGTTTACATGGGAGAGAGAACATCAGTTTTACAGTCAACAAACCCTATTTTGATTCATTACAATGATTACAGTCCCCTCCACACACGGACGGTTAACATTATTTGTCTCTATTCCTTCCCTTTTTTTAAATGTACACAAACACCCAGAAATACATAATCATTTAAACAACCAAAGGACACATTTTTCAAGTCAGCTTCCTGCCTGCCAGCACACAACCTTTCTTTCCATGAGTCTAGAGTTCTCAGCTACTCTATCGCTCCATGCCATCACCTCTGTCTCCATCTCTGGTGTTGCTGTTTCTCTGATTAGGATCCCATGTTCCATTTATGCTCTTCTGTCTTGATGTCCTCTGTTCCAGGATGTAAGATTAACTACTACCCCTTTTGTTATACAACTTCTACCTTTACTTTTGTGACAATCACAATTAGTCATAGTAACAATTATTCCCTATGGAATTAAAAGAGTCCAAGTGTTGAAGAGCAAAGATGTCAGCTTGAAGACTAAGGTGTGCCTGACCCAAGTATTTTCAATAATCTCATATGCATGTGAAAGCTGGACAGTAAATAAGAAAGACCATAGAAGAATCTATGCATTTGAGTTATGGTGTTGGAGGAGAATGTTGAAAGTGCCATGGCTGCCAAAAGAACCAACAGATCCGTTTTGGAAGAAGTGCAGACAGAGTGCTCCTTGGAGGCCAGGATGACCAAGCTTTGTCTCTCATACTTCGGACATATTGTCAGGAGGGACCAGTCCCTGGAAAAGGATATCATTTTTGTTAAGGTGGAGGGTCAGAGAAAAAGAGGAAGACCCACAACAAGATGGATTGACCAAGTAGCAGCATCGATGGACTCAAGTGTGGCAACAATAGTGAGGTTGGCCCGGGATCGGGCAGTGTTTCGTTCTGCTGTGCATAAGGTCGTTATGAGTCAGTACCAACTTGATGGCACCTAACAACAACAACATCCTCATTTTCTTCCACAAGACTCCTCTAGACAAGATGACAACTATTCAGTGGGGATTCTACCTTACCCTGCTTACTCTGAAACTAAACTCACTCTTGAAAACTTGTAAGCCAGCTACTTCATGCCATTTTAGTAGTCAATGTCTACATTGCCCATCCCTATCAATGCTGTGTACTTAGGGGATAAGATTGATTCTTAATGTGAAGACTCCTTCCTCTCGTTTGCAATTTTGAGCAACCACATTCATAAGCAAAGGTCCAGTTCATCAATTGTAGCAATTTACACTTGCTTCCTATATCAAACTTCTTTATCTTCCACTAGTTGAGTTATGATTAGAAAAACATCCAAAGTTGGCCAAACTGGCACTATCTGCAGGTTTGGGTGTTCTTGTGCACCTGTCTCTCCCAACTTCATATCAGCTGGACACTTCACTCTCAGCTCTAGCCCTCTGTGGCTAGGTCAGTGTTCATGGGTTCAGAAGATCACAAGTCTCCCCAAATTTTGAACCAACCAGCCCTTCTTTTTCTCTCTTTCATATACAAAGGATTAACAAGAAGCCTATTCCAATCAGTTATAGGCTGAAGACAGGCTTACAAGCTTTTTGTAATCATACTTCCCATATTCTTTTCTATCCCACTTAAATGTCTGTTTTGCAATAGTAGGTAAGAGAAACCAATATCCACAAGACAGTCAAGCACCTTAACATTATTTTGCCTCATTTACCCATTCAGACTATGCCTCGATCCCCATATCATAGAGTCCTGTTGTTCCAAGGTGGAGTATATATCATTATTTAACTCTATGATTTATCCCATGCAAACCTCCCTATGTCTTCCTCTATTTTCCTTGTTCTTCCACCTTCCTCCCCCTTCTTTTGTATTGCCACCCTTTCCTTGTTTATTGCCCTGCAGATCACCATGAGTCTAGAGTCCTCAGCTGCTCTACTCTCTATGTCATCACCTCTGCTTTCATCTCTGTTGTCACTACTTCTCTGGTTAGGATCCCACATTCCACTCATGCTCTTCTGTCTTGATGGTCCTAGGGAATGTAAGGTTAACTGGTGGTGGTGGTATGCCATGAAGTCAGTTCTGACTCATAGCAACCCTGTAAAAGGTAAAAATAAAAATCTTTCAAGAAAATGAGGCAGCACTGGAGGCACTCACTCATCTATGCCAAGAAATTTGGAAGACAACTAACTGGCCAACTGATTGGAAGAGATCCATATTTGTGCCCATTCCCAAGAGAGATGACCCAACAGAATGTGGAAATCATCAGCTAATACCTTTGATATCCCATGTGAGTAAAGTTTTACTAAAGGTAATACAGAAACAGCTGCAATCATACATTGACAAAGAATTTCCAGAGGTTCAAGCCAGATTCAGAAGAGGATGTGGAATGAGAGATATCATTTCTGATGTCCGATGGATCTTGGCTGAAAGCAGAGAATATCAGAAAGATGTTTACCTGTGCTTTATTGACTACACAAGGGCTTTTGATTGTGTGGATCATGACAAGCTATGGACAACAATTGATGAAGATCAAAGAGCACAGTCTTCAGTATGGATTGTGACTTAATGTAAAGAAAACAAAAATCCTCATCACTGGACCAATAAACTACATTCTTATCAATGGAGAAAAGATTGAAGTTGTCAAGGATTTCATTCTTCTTGGATCAATTATCAACACTCATGGAAGCAATAGTCAAGAAATCAAATGATGTATTGCATTAGACAAATCTGCTACACAGGACCTTTTTAAAGTGTTGAAGAGCAAAGATGTCAGCTTGAGGAATAACATTGGCCTGACCCAAGCTATGGTACTTTCATGCGAAAGCTGGTTAATGAATAAGGAAGACCACAGAAGAGTTGATGATTTTGAATTATGGTGTTGGAGAATATTGAAAGTGCCATGGGCTGCCAAAAGAACCAACAGATCTGTGTTGGAAGAAGTACAGCCAGAGTTCTTGGAGACCATGATGGCCAAACTTCATCTCTCATATTTCAGGCATATTGTCAGGAGGGACCAGTCACTGGAGAAGGATAAGATGGAGGGTCAGAGAAAAAAAGGAATACCCCCAGTGAGATGGATTGGCAAAGTGGCAGCATCCATGGGCTCAAGGGTGGCAACAGTTGTGAGGTTGGCCCAGGACTGGGCAGTGTTTTGTTCTGTTGTACACAGGGTCACTATGAGTCAGTACCGACTCGATGACATCTAACAACAACAATAAAGTCTTCACGGAAGCAGAAAGCCTCATCTTTCTCCCATGGAACAGCTGATAGTTTTGAACTGCTGACCTTGAAGTTAGCAGCTCAGTTTGTAACCACTACACTACCACTTCTCCTCCTTTTTGTTACTTAATTTCTACCTTTACAGTTGTGACCATTGCAATTAGTCGTGGTAACAATTATTCCCTATTGACTCAAAATAATCCTATCCCCATGTCCTTTCACTAGACTCCTCTAGACAAAATGAAAACCATTCAGTGGGGATTCTACCTTCCCCTGCTCTCTTTGAAACTAAACTCCCTCTTAAAAACTTGTAAGCCAGAAGCCAACTACTTCTTGCTTTTATAGTACCCCTTCCAACCCATTTTAGGTAGCCAATGTCTAAGTTGCCCATCCCTATGAACCCTGTGTACTGAGGGAATAAGTTTGATCCTTTATGTGAAGACTCCTTCCCTCTCAGTTGGTATTTTGAGGGTCTACATCCATACATAAAGGCCAAGTTCATCAATTGTAGCAATTTATGCTTGCTTCCTTTATCAAACTTCTTTATCTTCCACTAGTCTTCTGATCATCAAGTCATCCAAGCAAATGTGTACTATCTGCAAGTTAGGGCATTCTTGTGCATTTCCCTTCTCCCC
>NW_006408595.1:7584252-7593871 GCF_000296735.1 Chrysochloris asiatica
AGGTGGCATCATTGATGGCATCAAGTGTGGCAGCGGTAGTGAGGTTGGCCCAGGATTGGACATTGTTTCGTTCTGCTGTGCATGGGGTCACTATGAGTCAGTTCCGACTCGATGGCAGCTGACAACAACAACAACAACATCCAGGAACATAGTACATCCTTTCATTTTTATAAATCTCCTTTGGATTCTTGTAGTGGTGTTTTGTTGTTTTCTTTGTATAGGTATTGTGTTTCTCTAGTTAGATTTATTCCTAAATATTTCATTGATTGGGTGGCTATTATAAATGGTATTGTTTTCCTAATTTCCTTTTCAAGACTGTCCTTATTAGTATACAGGAATCTGACTGATTTTTGTATGTTGATCTTGAACCCTGCCACTTTGCTGAATCTTCCAATGAGTTCTAGTGTTGTTTTTTCTGAGTCTTTCGAACTTTCTATGTACAGCATCATGTCAACTACAAATAGTTTTCCTTCTTCTTTGACAATTGAATGCTTCTAATTTCCCTATCTTGCCTTATAGCTCCAACTAAGACTTCCAACACAATAGTGAATAGGAGTGGTGATAAAGGGCATCCTTTTTTGGTTCCTGTTTGCCAAGGAAAAGCTTTCGGTCTCTAGTAATTGAGAGTGATGTTGGCTGTTGGTTTTGTATATATGCTCTTAATTATGTTGAAGAATTTCCTTTCAGTTCCTTTTTTGTTGAGTGTTTTAATCAGAAATGGATTTTAGACTGTCAAATGCCTTTTTTTTTGCATCCATCAATATGATGATGCAGTTCTTTTGTTTATATGGTGGATTATATTAATTGTTTTTCTAATATTGAACCACCCTTACATCCCTGATATGAATCTCACTTGGTCATGATACTGTTTTGATGTGTTGTTGAATTCTATTGGCTAGAATTTTTGCATCTATGTTCATGAGGGATATTGGTTTGTAATTTTCCTATCTTGTTTGATTGTTCCTGTAGAACTTTTCTGGTTTTTTCTTCATTTTTCTCTACCTTTCTGTGGAACATTTGGATGAACCTCAATATCATTCTCCTGAATTCCTTATTAGGCAGTTCCAAAACCTGCCCTCTTTCCAATGGGAATTCTAGGTCTACCGCCAGATCATTTGTTTCAGCTACTTGATCTTGTTTTTGGACATGAGCAGAATTTTCTGTTGTATTTTCAATTATTAGACAAATGCATGTTGATGTATTATTAAGCTCTCTGATTGCCTCCTGGTAGATATGATGAGAAATGAAATTCTCTTTTCACTTCTCTGACTATTCAACTCAAGAGTTATTTTACCAGGTGTTATTTATGCTGTTCTGGTTTAAAGCAGTGGGTATTGGTTCTTGCCTGGTGGTGAAATTTTATAGGGTGCGATTGTAGCTTGGCTATATGACCACAATTGCAGTCTCTTCTTGAGTAAGGTAAGGAGAGAAAGAGTCCCAAAAAGTGAAAGGAACAACAACAACAAACAAAAAAAGAAACAAACTAGACTGGACACTAAAGTCTAAAATCGAAAAAACAAAACAAAATGGAGTCATACTTTGACGCCCCTTTTTCTGGTTTTTTGCCTTCAAGGCTGCCTGAGAGATTTCAAGATATTCCGTTTGCGTCTTATGAAGTAACTCAAGATTTAGGTATTGGCGTGTTTTTTTTTTCTTCTTCTTCTTTTTTTGCCTCTCTCGCCTCCTCCCGTCTCAAGCCCGTTCTGGTGTTTCTTCTAGTGATAAACAGCTCAGGGCTGGCCAGAGCTGTTTTGGAAGACACTCCTGTTTTAAGTTGTTCCTGTTCACTACTCCCCCTTCTTCAATTCTACCCCCAGTGATCTTTGCAGAGCAGAGATCTTCCCAGGAGGGTATGGGGGGTGTCCACTCGCTCAGACACTCCCTCTAGTCCCCAGAGTGGAGGTGGGCAGGCAGAGGAACATAAAAGAATGGAAGAAACATGTTTATACCTTTATCTCTGATAATCAGTCAGTCCTTTGCAATGGGAGTGCTCTCTTGATCTTGTATCTGCTCCCGCCGCTCCAAATGGCTGTGCCGGAACTCACTGGCCGCTGCAAATCAGTAAACACCACTTTTTTATCTCCTTTTCCAAATCCCACTCATGGTAAGCCTTTGATTCTCCTAAGTATCCCTTAAATATGAAGATCAGAGTTCCTACACCCTACTTTGAGCCTGTTTTGTCCGTTATTTTATGTTATTATTCTTTATTCTTTTTGAAGTAGAAATGTATATGCTTCTGGATGATTCATGGAGAGAGAATAATATTATTCAATTTGCATCTACAGATAGTTAGCAAGTTTGGGGAACATGGAGGACATCTCACTTTACTCAAACGTTACTAATCTTCTCTTGGGCTTTCAAAGGGGCTGCTCGGTGATGCTGCCTGTGTCTGAGGTAATGGGTTGATGATATCCCAGGCTGGCTAATGAGCTTTAACTTCTACAGTAACTATGTTTCAACTACAATTATAAGTAATAAATGAGTACTAGGATATATAGACATATGGATATAAACAGCAACATAGACATGGACAAGTTCTATGATATAAATATCATATTGATATAGGCATCAACAGAGACACAGACATACGTAGATATGTTTATATATATCTATGGAGTCCTAGTGTGGCCTGCAAACTCAGTTTGAACTATAAGGTTGGTAGTTCAAGTTCACCTAATGCTCTTCAGAAACCCTATACAGGGTTGTTATCGGTTAGAACAGACTCAACACTTAACCACAATGACAAAGTAAATATAATGTTTTTAATTTATCTGGATAACTGATCATTATTTGTGCAACATAATTCTATAAGTAAACACATTACAAGTTCCACCTAGACTTACTAGGAGATATTCTTAAAAATATTTTTTATGAGTCTAGAACTTCTTTTGCCTATATTTGTATTTATATTGAGTGTATTTTTGTGGGTTGAGAAAATTAGCATAGGCCACATCCTCACTTAATATAATGGAAGTAGGATAATTTTTAAGATGATGATGTGAAGGGTCTTCAAAAGTTTATGGAAAAATTTCATTATCTTTTAATTCCAAGCTTCTACTTGCTTTTGGCATTTCTATTTCTTTATAAAATCTAAATCTTTATTTGTAATTATCTTCATGTGGTATGCCAAATAAACACATACAATTGAACTGCAAGAGAATTAAGGAAATATTTAAATTATTACGTGCTCATCAGATATTCAACTTGAAACTGCATAGGAGTGAAATTAATGCTGCATACAATTACATTTGAGTTTCCATTTAAATATATAAAAGGAATGATTAAAAATCAAATAATCAAGATAATGGAAATTTCTATACAGCTATTAGCTATATCTATGTGGAACAGAAAATGAAATCAAGTTGATATATTGTTCTTATTGCTAAGTGCCGTCAAATCACTTCTGACTCATAGGAAACCTGTATAGGGTTTCTTGGAGCCATTGCTGGATTTGAACTGCTGATCTTGCTGTCCTACAGTGCTACACCAGAACTCCAAGTTGACATATACTCTTCAAATACTAACCCTGTTTGTACTGTGACAACTTCTTTCCCACTCTTGGGATACGATTGATGTACAGAAAGATCCATAATATCCCTAGTAGGTAAGACTCTGGGGAAGGCAAGTGGGATATTGCAGTGCAGAAGGTTTCTGAGTTTATTTGAAGAAGCTGTGTGTGTATCTGCAAGTGTGTCTGAGACAGAGAGTGAGAAACTGAGAAATAAAGAAAATGGAAAGGAAGAAACGAAGAGAGTGAGAACTGAACACTCTTTACAGTTTGTAGACGCTGAGGCAAAAAGCTTATATAAGTGCTTTGTTGTTGTTAAGTGCCATCGGGTCATTTCTTACTCATAGTGACACTGAATAGGGTTTCTGTAGAGTGGCTAGTGAGTTTGAGCTGCCAACTTTGTGGTTCATACTGACTTTGAAGTCCAGTGTTTTATCCTACAGTGCCACCATTTATTGACAGGGCATTGTTCTAAGAAATCAAGAGTCAGGAAAAAAAAAAAACCCCACCAAAGTCTAAGAAGGAAGTATGTTACCAGGCTGCCCACATCATCACACAAGACGAGTTGTTGTTATTGTTGTTGTGCCATCAAGTCAGTTCTAACTCATGGTAACCTTGTATAGGGTGTCCAAGGAGCTATAGGTAAGTTTGAATTGCCAACCTTTTGGTTCAAACCGACCTCGTGGCCAAGTGCTTATCCTATAGCGCCACACCAGGACTCCTCACACAAGACATATCTGATTATTTTGTTTAGTAGGACATTTTCTGAGATTCCATATACTGCAGAATTCTTTATAATAGATGAAACAGACAAGCCATCTATCTCATTAGTCTGCCCCATAATGCATTATGGTGCGATACTGTTTCCTTGTGCTATTGAGGCACTCTTGACAGCCCCTGGGGAAACAAAAGCTCCAAAGTTCCTATCAAGTTGGTGACAGTGGCAGGTGGTGGGTGGTGGCAGCCATTGTTAAGTGCAATAGAGTGGGAGCAGAAAGCCTTCTCTTTCTCCCATGGAGTGGCTGCTGGGCTCCAAAGGTTTGCAGTCCACTGCTTATCTTATGGAGCTACCTCAATGGGGTGGGAACTTTATGACTCAGGGGATGATATGAGTTACATCTAGGGTCACTCTGGATAGGAAGTGGTCAGAACAAGCTGATCTGTTGTCATAGTTAAGTGCCATTGAATCAGTTACAACTCATGGTGACCCTGTATAGGGTTTCCCAGTAGCACTTGGCAGGTTTGAACTGCTGACTTTGTACTTAGCAGTCCAGTGCTTATCCTGTAGCACCACACCAGGACACCAAGATAGTGTGGTATATAAACAGAGGTCAGAGCAACAGCTCAAATGATTTCCACTCTTAAATTTTACACAAAACAATATGTGACAATTACTTCTTGCTTACTATATTCCAGAGTCCCTGGATGGCACACATGGTTAAACTTTCCACTAGTATTAAAAAGGTTGGTCATTCAAATCTACTCAAAGACACCTCAGACAATAGGCCTGTGATTTGTGTCTGAGATGTCACAGCCTTTCAAACCCCATAGAACATTTTACTATACATACATGGGATTGACACAGTCAGAATAAATTCTATGCCAACTAACAAGAACAGCTGTTATAGTCTAGGCTCCATTCTAAGCCTTCAATAGGTCTATATCTTCTAACACCCCCAAATTTACATGTAAAATAAACCTAATGCTATTTCCATTTTATAGATATCGTTGTTGTCAAGTGCTGTCAAATGGGTTGATTCATAGTGACCCCATGCTCAACAGAAGAAAACGCTGCTCAGTCCCATGCCATCCTCACCATTGTTGTTATTTTTAATGAGCTTTTGCTTTCTTCATACATGAAATGTACTGAAATAGAGTCAGTAACTTTTACAAGATGGAGTTACCTAATAAATCTTGATCACAAAACACTTAAGCCTGACTTTGCTCTAATTTATAGAGCAAATTAGGTCTGCTGAACAGATTCTAATATATACAATAAAATATGCATATATTTAATATATATTAATGATATTTCTCTCACACTTTGGAAGTATTATCAGGAGGGACCAGTCATTGGAGAAGGCTATCATATTTGGTAAAGTGGAGGGTTGGAGAAAAGAGGAAGATCCCCCAATGGGATGGATTGGCACAGTGACAGCAACAATGGGCTTGGGCATAGCAACAATTGCGAAGTTGGCCCAGGACTGGGCAGTGTTTCATTCTGCTGTGCATAGGCTCACTACAAGTAGGTCCCAACTCAATGGCACCTACCAGCAGCAATAATTACTTACATATATATTTAAATGTGTATATGTTGACAAAATACATAAATACACTTACAGTTCATATTAATTTTTTGAAATATAGTTTTGAGTAGTTTCATATGTCATAACAATTGTATAGGTGACAGTTGGTAAGAACAAGTGCCAGCCGAACATGTCTTATAAAGTATTGCAGTGAGTCTTCTTTGTATCTACTCCTCCCTTCAAATGTCTTCCTTTTGACTATTATGCTGGAATTGAGCACCTCCCTCAGAAGAAAAAGGAAGAGAGAGAAGAAATTCAGTAAGTATTTATTTTCAGATACCCAAGTGGCAGGATGTAAAAGATGACTTAAATAAAATGATTGTGGTTGTTGTTAAGTGACAGTGAGTCAGTTGCAACTCATAGTAACCTTATATAGGGTTTCTGAGGAATGGCTGGTGCGTTTGAACTAGCAGCCTTGTGCTTAGCAGTGCAGCGCTTGTCCTATAGTAATTCTTAGGAAATCTGAAATCGTTTTTTGCTTACCATTTTCCATTGCCACAAATAATTTAGTATTGCTGGTATAAAGTCTTTGAGTGGGGTGAGCTTGACAATACTTGAATGAATACTCTTTTACTCTCTGGCCATGCATTAATGTCTCTTAAAAGAATGGTAAACTGTGGCTGACTTAACAGTCAGTTAAAAAAAAATAAAAAGTCTTGATCAGAGCTAATTATTTTACTTTCATTTAATGGATGGGTAAAGTAGATGTGAATTTGGTTAGGATTAATACTACGTTACTTAGTTACGTATTCATGTGCAAAGAAAATTGCACATCTTGACCTTCAGAGAAAATAGTCTTGTAATTTGGGGCCAGTCTTTGTGTAATTATTGCCACCTGGGTTTCTCATTGAGTTCCTCCACCACCTCCATCTCTAATACTGTTAGCAGCCACAACATTGATTCTGTTACTTGAGGAACTTTTGGTGTAATCGTGACTTCACAAGAATGATTAATGACTCTTAATCAGAGAATGGGGACGAGGCTTCCTAGCACCAACTCAAGCACTGAATTAATTAGCATATTCACGTTCCAGAAGCCCATACAGTCCCTTTTCATTATAGTTTATGCTGGACTTCCATGACCGAAACTTGCAAGTAATTATTTCACATCCCTTTATTTATTGCAGTGACCTCTAACGTTAAGCATGCTTTTAATTTTGGAAGAAGACTGCCTGTTGCGTGCCTTCTTAGGATCTACGCTTTTGATGTTGGATAGTTTGTCCCCAGTAATAGTCTAATTATCCCACTGGAGGAGATGTTTTGTTTTCAAAGGGGATTATTCATGGCTTAAATAGGGTACCTCAAAGATGCCAAGTAATAAAAGAGATGGTTAAAATTCTAAATCATCTTGTCTAACTACTAACTAAAAGTCAGTGGTATTGGTGTTATTTTGGTGACTAAACTATTGCATTCTTCTTGTAGAACTGCATAATTGAAGGGGTGGGGTCTGGTTTGCATTCCATCTAAAATGACTTTTATAGCCTTTAGAAAGCTGGGAATCTGCTTCATGTTTAGCATCTCTTTCCACAACCGATTAAGCTCATCCTTTATTCACTTAAATCACTGGAGCCCTTCAATGTTCAGTTATTTTCAAACCTCAAAGTGGAGAGCATTTTCAAACTTTGTTTATAGTCCAATACGACCCTCTATTATTGTTATTTTATATTCAGTCTTAATGTGCCTGGTGGGGAATGCAGTGTCCATAGGATAAGCACTGAAGGTTGGCAGTACAAGCCCAGCAGCCACTCCGCAGGAGAAACATGAGGCTTTTTACTCTTGCAAGGATTTAAAGTCTCAAAAACCCTATACAGGGTCACTATAAGTTGGAATCAACTCTAAGGCACTTAACAACAACAGCAATGTTCCTGGTAATTTGATTTCATCTTAGCTTCTTGTTAAGCAATAAATGATACTTCATTGGTAAGCAAATACACAACCAACATTATGAGCTGTAACAATTTATTGAACAATAAAGGAATACATAGAAATGGTATACATGACCAGATTATCTAGACAGTTTGTTATAGAACCATGACTGAAATGTCCTGCCAGATTCTCCAGCGCTCTCTCTCCATCTATTCCAAATGGATATCTAGCTTGTTACATAAGGAGTTACATAAAGAAACCTTAGTGAATGTGTTTCTGGGTCTCACTATCTCCCTGCTCCTTTTACGTAACTTGAGCACATCCTGCAATTATTCAAAGGTAGTTATTCTTTTCTTTCCCTATGTGAAATAAAGAATAAATAATCACTATTCTGTTAGTTTGTCATACTATGGTGGCTTGCATGTTGCTGTGATGCTGAAAGCTATGCCATCTGTATTTTAAATACCAGCAGGGTCATCCATGGTGGACTGGTTTCAGCTGAGCTTCCAGACTAAGACAGACTAAGAATAAGGAGAGGCGGACAACTTCTGTATGTTAAGCCACTGAAAACCTTATGAATAGCATCGGAACATTGTCAGACATAGTACCAAAAGATGAAAAGATCATGACACATTATTCATGATCAAGAAATTAAGCTGAAACCAAATTACCAGGAACATAGTTGCTGTTGTTAAGTGCCTTTGAGTCGATTCCAGGTTATAGTTATAAAATACTATCAGATATAGTGCCAGAAGATTAGCCCCTCAGGGGAAGAGATGACTGGGGAAGAGATTATCCTTAAAGTAAAGTTGACCATGATGATGCAATTGGAGTAAAGTTTCAGGTCCTTCATTTTGTGCTTCATGATGAAGCACAAATCAAAATGAGTAGAAACAGCTACAAACATTCATTAATAACCATAATATGGAATGTATGAAATATGAATCCAGGACAACTGTTGTTGTTGTTAGATGCCATCAAGTCAATTCCAACTCAAAGCGACTCATAGCACAACAGAATGAAACACTGTCCTGTGTGCATTATCCTCACAACCATTTTTATGTTTGAACAACATCTCAAAAATCAGAATTCCAGACACTTAATTTTGCTCATGAGGAACCTGTACATAGACCAAGAGGCAGTTGTTCAAACAGACCAAGGGGTACTGAGTGCTTTTAAATCAGGAAAGGTGTGTACCAGGGCTGTATCCTTTCACTGGACTTATTAAGTCTGAATGGTGAGCAAATAATCTGAGAAACTGGAATATGTGAAAAAGAATGTGGCTTTGGGATTGAAGGAAGATTCATTAACAACCTGTGATACAACCTTGCTTGCTGGTAGTGAAGAAGACTTAAAATACTTACTGATGAAGGTCAAAGACCATAACCTTCAGTATGGAGTGTACCTCAATGTAAAAGAAACAAAAACCCTCAAAACTGGATCAACAAATAACATCATGATGAATGGCGACAAGATTGAAATTGTCAAAGACTTCATTTTCACAATCAATGCTCATGGTAGCAGCAGACAAGAAATCAAATGACATACTTCATTAGGCAGATCTCCTGCGCAGACCCTTTTAAACTATTCAAGAGTAAAACCATAAATTTGATGACTAAAGTGTGCCTTACCTAAGACATGGTAGTTGTACTAGCCTCGTTTGCATGTGAAAATGAAACAAGGAATCAGGAAGACCATAGAAGAATTGATGCATTTGCATTATGGTATTGGAGAAGAATATTCAAAGTACCATGGACTGCCAGAAGAACAACCAGATATGTGTTGCAAGAAGTACAGCCAGAATTCTCCTTAGAAGTTCAGGATGGTGAGACTTTGTCTTTTATACTGCAGACATGTTATCAGGATGGAACAAGTCCCAGGAGAAGAGCATTATGTTTGGTAAAGTGGAGGGTCAATGAAAAAGAGGAAGACCGCCCCCC
>NW_006408595.1:7593971-7596578 GCF_000296735.1 Chrysochloris asiatica
TTCTATCAGCTGGACACTTCATTCTCAGTGTGGCTAGATCACTACCCATGGGCTCAGGAGATCCCAAGTCTTCCCAGACTTTAAACCAAGCAGCCCTTTTTCTTCTAGGTCTCATTTCAAGGTCGACAGGAGTTTATGGAACATGGTCAAACTAATACCGTGTTTTCATTATTGCTTTTCCCTCACATACACTCACAAGTAGACCAAGGTGGTCACCAGCAAGTTTACATGCCTGATCATATGTTCCCTTTGAGTTTCAGTCTCAGCAAGGGATTAATCCTGAAGGGATTTGATGGCTTACCTTGATAGCAGCCAAAGGAACTGCTTCCTTGTTCTTGTAATAGATAAACAGTCTGCAGTTTTTTGTTTGTTTTCCTGGTGGTCTTTCTTTCAAGAAGTCTCTTCTGCTCTTCTAGCCATTCTGGCTTGGTCTGCATGTCCTTTCAAGTGGGAATGTCCCACTTCAGAAGGTTCTGGATGGGGCTCAGGATTCCACCTAAGGACCTATATTCTATAAAGGCTCCACAAGAAGCCTATTTCACTGGGCAAGTTCTAGAATTCCTTTTAGGTATTCCAATCAGTTATAGACTTACAAGATGGACTTACAAGCTTTCTGTAATCATGTTTCCTGATATTCCTTTCTATCCTACTTGAGTATCTATTTTACAATAGTAGACAAGGGAATCCAATATCTATACAGCAGTCAAGCATCTTAACATTATTTTCCCTCTTTTAGTCATTCAGACTATGCCTCAATCTCTGTATCACAGAGCCCTGTTGTTCCAAGGTGTTGTTGTTGTTCTTAAGTGCCATCAAGTTGATTCTGACCCATAGCGATCCTGTAAAGGGTTTCTAAGGTAATGCATCACTCTTTACCTCTGTCCCATTTAGCCCATGCAAACTTACCTAAGTGTTCCCCTATCTTACTTGTTCTTCCACCTCTACCCCTTCTTTTGTATTGCCTTCCCCTTTCTTGTATATTGCTCTCCCCAACACTGGAGCTATGATGTGATTATCCCCTAAGCTATGCTCTACCATCCCCTTCCTGCCATTCCAGGTAACCAACAGAGAATTTTTTTTCTTCTTCTTTTAGTATGGCTATCTTTTCTTAAGCTTTTACAGTAATAGTCTTATGCAATACTTGTCCTTTTGTGACTGACGAATTTCACTCAACATAATGTCCTCAAGGTTCATCCATATTATGTTGTGGTTTGCAGCATCATCCAGGTAGCATAGTATTCCATTTTGTGTATGTACCAAAGTTTGTTTATCCACTCTTCCATTGATGGGCACTTGGGCTGTCTACATATTTTTGCTATTGTGAATGTTGTTGTTGTTGTTATGTGCCATTGAGTTGGTTCTGACCCATAGTGACCCTGCTTAGGGTTTCCAAGGAGCATCTGGTGAGCTTGAACTGCCAACCTTGCAGTTCAAATGGTTTTGCAGTCTGGCGCATGCAACAATAGACATTGGTGTGTGTATATCTACTCATGTTCTACCTCGTATTTCTTGTGGATATATACCAAATACAGGAATTGCTGAATCATAAGGTATTTCTATTTCCAACTTTCTAAGGAATCACCGTACCATTTTCCAGAGTAGTTGAAGCATTTTACAGTCTCACCACCAATGTAGGAGGATCCCAGTCTCTCCAAAACCTCTCCAGCATTTGTCTTCTGCTTTTCTGAACTTCGCTGTTATTGCTGGTGTGAGATGATATCTCATTGTTGTTTTGATTTGCATCTCTCTAATGGTTAATGATCATGAACATTTCTTCATATGTTTGTTGGCTGCCCAGATCTCCTCCTTGGTGAAGTGTCTGTTCATGTCCTGTGCCTATTTTTCAATTGGGTTATTTGGTTTTTTCTTTGTAGCGGTATTGTAGTTTCTGGCAGATTTTAGAGATTAGTCCCTTGTCTTATATATCATTCCAACAGTTTTTTTTTACCCATTTTGTTGGATCCTTTTTTCTCTTTTGTTGAAATCTTTTGCTGGGTGGCTATTGTAGTATGTCCCTATCACCTATTTTGTCTTGCTTTGTGCACTTCTTGCAATGTTTGATACTCTATGTGTGCCCTGTATTTGAGCCCTTAACTTTTCCCCTGTTTTTTTCATTGATGACCTTTATAGTTCTGGGATTTACATTTAGGTCTTTAATCCATGTTGAGTTGGTTTCTGTATATAATGTGAGATAAAGATCTTGTTTCATTCTTTTGGATATCGATCTCCACTTTACCAGCACCATATGTTAAAGAGGCTATCTCCTCCCCATTCAGTATAGTTTGGCCCATGGTCAAAGATTAGTTGACTGTATGTGGATGCATTAATTTCTGGATTTTCATTTCTGTTACATTGATCTATGTACCTTTCATTGTACCAGAATGAGGCTATTTTGACCACTGTAGGCATATGTTGTTGTTGTCAGGTGCCATCGAGTTGGAACCGACTCATAGCGACACCATGCACAGCAGAATGAAACAATGTCCAATCCTGGGCCAACCTCACTACTGCCGCCACACTTGACGCCATCAATGATGTCACCTGGCTGATCCATCTCGTTGGGGGTCTTCCTCTTTTTCTCTGACCCTCCACCTTACCCAGCATGAC
>NW_006408595.1:7597369-7616909 GCF_000296735.1 Chrysochloris asiatica
CCCCCGCAACAAGATGGATTGGCACAGTGGCTGCAGCAATGGGCTTAAGCACAGTAACAATTGTAAGGATGGCGTAGGACCAGACAGTGTTTCATTCTGTTGTGCATAGGTTCATTGTGAGTCGAGACAACTCCAAAGCACCTAACAACAACAATGTACTAAGTTTGTGTACTATCAATGTAATTGTATCAAATTATAATGGAAAGTTACTGTGACTTTTATTGTTAGTCAAATATTAGATGACAGTCCTTCAGACTTTGTGACACTCTTTGTCTTTTAGCAGCATCTTAATATTTTGCTCCTGTATTCCTTAGACAAAATCTTGGATAAAAATATTTCTCATAATTGTATTTCAAAATCGTAGAACCACTCCTACTCAAATAAATAAGTCTAGGTTTATTTTTAATACAAGTTCCTTTGTCTTTTGTGCTTATTAGCTTAAGTTTTTACTTTGCTCAGTTTATTTTCCATTGCTTTCTTCCCTCTAAAAATGTTTTAATGACTTAAAATATCTGGTTTGTAACCTTTCTATCTTTTTGTAGTCTATGACTTCTTTCATGTCATTATATAGTGGACAGGCTCCTGGTGTGGCCCTGTAGAGTAAACACTGAGCTGCTAACTGCACAGTTGATGGCTCAAACTCACCAGCTGGTCCTCAGAAATGCTATACAGGGTCTCTATGGGTTTTAACCAATTCAATGGCACTCAGTGGCAAACAACATCACCTAGTGGGTACTTGGTGTGGTAGAACGAACTTTAGAGACAGACAAGTGACTTGACCTTTAAAGCCTCAATGTCTTCATAATAAAACCTAAGTTTTTGCCAGTGTATGGAGCCCTGGTGGCATAGTTGTTAAGTTGGTTACTAACGGAAAGGTTGGCAGCTGCTCCGTAGGAGAAAGCTGTGACATTCTGCTTCTGTAAAGATTGTTGTTACGTGCCATCAAGTCGGTTCCAGCCCTTACCTTATATAGGGTTTCCGAGGAGCAGCTGGTAAGCTTAACCGCTGACCTTGTGCTTCAAACCGACTTTGCAGTCCAGCGCATTAATCTACAACACCACACGAAATACTCTCTGGGTGTAGTTTGATGTTACTGTGCGGATATGATTATATATTTAAAGTGGACCTGACACAGCATAAGCTCAAAAATTCTAGTCTTCAGATTGTAGAATCCTCTTTCTTTTTTAAATTATAATCAATATTACTGCATCAATGTTCAAAATCGATTAAAGCCCCAACAACAGTGACTTAGTCATTTCAAATCAAAGTTTGAGAGCTACAAGAACTTTTAGGGTCAGTGATTATAGGAATTTCCAGGTTTTTTTTTTTGTTTGTTTGTTTTTTAGGATAAATGGGAATTATCATTTACATTTTCAGAACTCTGAGTTTACCAAGAGGACAAGGGAACTGAGACATTGCTGTAAGTGCAGTAACTACAGAGAAGGTAGCTTTCCGGAAAAGGCTTCGAGAGTTCTACAAGATTTATGTTAACTGGTTCAAAAACACTATTTATCTTGTCTCCTTAATTTAGAGACAAGGAGTTTGAATCTCAGAGAATTGATTTACCCAGCTAGAGGTATTACTGATGAAGAACTAAAAAGAACTAAAGGAACTGGTTGGCTTCCCAGTTGACTGTTCTTTCTTTCCATTATACCATATGCAATTATTTTGAGTCAACCAGAAAATCTGCAAAGACATCAAAATAATGTTCTTTTCCCCTCTGACCTCAGTAATAACTAGTTAAAGATTTAGAATGCTTTGGAGTAAATCCTCAAAGCAGCTGCAGGTCCTCAGTGTTCCAGAATAGATATTTTAAGCTCTCCAAACAAACCAAAAAAACATCCTGATAGAGACCTTTCTTTGCTGTAAGTAAAGACTTCTAATTCCCTTATCACAGGGTGACTATAGAGACCTAAAATATAAGATGATAGAGTGGATGGAACTTCAGAGTGAATGTCAAAAACACCTCGATCTTAGTTCAAGTTCAGTTTGCTTTTTATATGGCATAAACTTCTCTGCTAGCATAGTGTTAGGATTCAGGCTGCTAATCTCACGGCCAGCAATTTGAAACTACCAGTGTTTCTGCTGGAGAAATATGAGACTTTCTGCTCCCATGTAGATTTACAGCCTTGGAAATCCTATGTCGGGTACCTATAAGTCGGAACTGACTTCCTGGCATATAACCACCACTAAACTTCAGATATTTCAGGATTGGAAGTTATTTTTGAGTCTCGTTTTCCTCACATCTTCCATAACTCATCCATCAGTAAAATGTGGTGATCTGTTTTCAAAATACATCCATAATCTGACCATCATTCTGACTTCTACTGCTTTTATGCAAGCTACTATTATTTCTCCTCTGGAAAACTGAAAAAGCCTTTCAATGGATCATCCTGCTTCTACACTTTCTCTCTGCACACATCTTTAAAAGTAATTCCAGAACTTGCCTTCAAAGTATAGCCCATCCTTCACTTAAACTGCTGCCTAAAACTTCTACCACAAAGTGAAAAGCCATTATATGAAACAG
The DNA here is from genome assembly GCF_000296735.1 of Chrysochloris asiatica. Taxonomy (NCBI): domain Eukaryota; kingdom Metazoa; phylum Chordata; class Mammalia; order Afrosoricida; family Chrysochloridae; genus Chrysochloris; species Chrysochloris asiatica. The sequence goes on from NW_006408595.1 coordinate 7,599,897, forward strand.
CCCATTCATTAATATTTCTGAAAAAATTGTGATGCATTTCATCTCACCTCAAGATATCCAAACAACTTTTATGCATAGGAAAATATTTTAATTGGACAGTGAAAACTTGTTTAATTTTCATTACATTATATCATTAATTAACTTCAGATCGAAAGTAAATAAGACAGAAAGTGTGCACGGAGTGCTTTTTGTACTCGTCAAAGGAGCAAGGGACAATTGAGCATGGGTGCTCATTGGTGGGGAAGGGTTTACGGAAGTTGTTTTTTTAAAAGGTACATTCTTCTCTCTAAAGAATGTTATTATTGTTTTCAACCAATTAGAGGAGCATGGTTATGTTGCACTCAAGCTGCACTTAAAATTTAAAGTTATAGCATACAAAGGCACTTTTAGTCAAAATATTAGCTAAAAATGAGTTCACTTGAAAACAGGTGAAAATATATTTAATATACAAAGCACTGAAAAACCATAAACTACATTCCCTCTCATGTTGCCTACTTATGGTATCTGGATACTAAACAAAGAAGACTACTAGTACAATTGTCAGTGACTCATATAGCTAGAAACAACTTGAACATCTGGGGCTGGAATTATCTGGAAGTTTCTTCACTTACATGCAGGCCATCTAGACTGAGATGAATTGAAAGCTGGCCTCAAAAAGGATTGTAAACTAGAGCACATACACATGAATTCTCTATGTTGGTTGAACATCTCAAAACATGGAGGCTGTATTTCAAGAGGAATGTCCCATAAGGAAATGCCCCACTGAGAAGTGTTCTAATAGAATCAGATAGAACCTGAATAATCTTTCCTGGCTTTGTCTCAAAAGTCACAAAATGTTTCTTCCACCATATTCTATTGATTGACACAGTCTTAGTTGAAGGTGAGAAATGACGAAACCAGTGTCTCTAGTCTCTATGACATAAGTGTCAAAAACTTTGCAGCCAATTATTTAAAGCTCTGCAGTAGCCACCTTGAGAAATGTTTATCATTTATTCTCTACATCAGTTTGGACTACTATTTTCTCTCTGTAGGAACACTGCAGACTCAGTAACAGTTCTCTCCTCCCATGTGGCTGACATGGGCTGGTTTACTAGCCAATCACATCTCATGTGCAGTCACCACCAACCTGTCATTGGAGCCGATGTTTTGCTATGATGCTGAATTGGTTTCAGTGAAGCTTCCAGATTAAGATAAACTAGGAAGAAAGACCTGGCAATCTAGAAAAAAATCAGCCAGTGAAAATGCTGTGGATCACAATATTCTGATCTTCAACCATTCTTGTGAATGGCACAGGACTGGGTAGCATGTAGTCCTGTTGTTCATGGAGTTGCCACACAATGGCAGGTGACAACAGCAATTTTCTCTATAAATTAGAATGGAGGCAATTTCTTTTTTATGTAACTGGCAGGAAAAATCTTTCTCCTGAGAAGTTGCTATACTTATACTTTTACTTTATGGTCCAATAACTTTGACTAACTTTGAATATATTTCTATGTTAAAATATATATATATATATATATATATATTTAAATTGGCATATGAACAACTAGAATGTTTTTGGGTAGCTATTGTTGAGTTTTGTGTGGATACAAAATCAGGGCAAGAAATGAAGATGAAGCTAGGCAGGAAGCAGATTAGAAGGGGCATATATGCTCTGCTCAGAATTGAGGCATCTAATTATATAGTGTCTCATATATCCTTCATATTGATCCTGTGGTATAGGAATTAACATTCACATTTTAAGAAGCAAATAGTGAGTGTAAATTTTACTTTTGTTTTTAAAGTTCAAGAGCAGCATAATGGAATTACAAGTACATAATTTTGTAATCTATCAGAATACCTGTATTATTGCTTTGGGGAAAAAAGCAACTTCATTGTAAGATCATAATTCAAGCTTTTACAAAATTGTTTATTGAGATAAGCTAAGATGTGTTTCTAGAACTGTCTAGGGTAAAGCACTCATTTTATGTTTTATTTTCAATCTATTGTAGATTATAAAAAGTACCAAAAAACAGAATTATAAGAAAAATGAAATAGAAAAAGATACATAAAATACAAACCTTGTTATTGTCATTATTAGATTTCATAGGTATACAATTACTTTGTCAAATTGCTATGAAGTTTCTAAGGGTTTACTTTCAGTTTCTGTACTTGTCTCAGAATAATAACTGTTTGTGGACCACCGCCCGTCTACAGACCAGATTTTGAGAATTATGAACCCAGAAGATTAGATTTATGTAGAGAATTATCATTTTTCATGCCCTGATCTCTTATATACAGTTGCTAGTCTACTCTGAGTGGTGTCCTCAGTCATCTTTTCCAGCTTGGTTTTTCAAAAGTGTTGCTCACAACTTGCTTTCAGTGATTTATATGGAAGGGTTGGTTTGCCTCAAATTGTCTGGGGAATTGCTAGTTCTTTGCCCATTATTTAGTCACAGCTGGTGTTCAAGGACCAGAGCAAGTCTTGTGGTGATTAACCAATGGCATATGTGCACTATGCTCATAATTTATGAGCAGCTCTTTCATTCTTGAGTGTCTGCTGTATTGCAAGTGAAGAGAGAATGGCTCTATTTGAATCCTGTGTCTGCCTATGACATGGAAGTTAGAAGATGGCTGTATGTAGATACTGTATTTGTGTTTGCCAAAAGCATACTCTTAAAATATCATACGTCTATAGAAAAAAAAAATGTATGTAGTTTAATAATTTTTTTTTTTTTTTGCATAACATGGTTGAATTTTTGTCTGTGGTAGACTATATACTGTACACATTTGTTAAGTTCCTTTTCTGAGAAAGGTAAGGTATTGCAGTTTCAATTTTAACATTAGAAGAATTTTCCAATTTTGGATGCCTCGTGAGGTTTGGCAACATCAGACTGGCTTAACAGTTTCCAAAGTGAATTTCAAGAGATTAAAGAGTTATCCTGATTCCCATCCTTCTGCAGATGGCTTCTAAGAATAAAACGTTGGTGAGAAAACTATGGTATACCAGCCCAGATAACACAAGAATAAGAAATTGGCTAATAAGTTAATGTCCCTAAATGTACTTCTCAACCTTAATTATATATTGAAAACACTGGGGGACTGGGATTTTAAAAGAATGCCAATGCTTGAACCTTCTCTTCAGAATGCTGGATTCATTATTCTTGGGTAGCACCTAAGCATGGGTATTTTTTAAATGCTTGCATAGTGATTCTATTTTTAATCATGGCTGATTGTCGCTGTCCTAAATTTAGGAATACTAAAATGAGAGAGCCCATATAATTGGGGCTAAACTATGTTCTCATTATGTTAAACAAAATTGTTGGGTCAATAATTTATGAATATACGATGATATTCATTACCTTTCTTATTCTACATCAAAATCCTACAAATTTAGAAATAGAAACATGGCAAATAAATAATTATAATTTATAGAACACAATCATAGACTACCATTTGTCTGTCAGTTTATTGTGCTGTGGTGATTTACCTGTTACTGTGATGCTGAAGCTATTCCATCAGTATTTTAAGTATCAGCAGGGTCACTCTGATGGACAAGTTTCAGCTGAGCTTCCAGACTGAAACACACTAGGAAGAAGGAGAGGTAGACCACTTCTGAATGGTTAGCCACAGAAAACCTTAAGAATAGCATATGCAGATGACACAATCTTGCTTGATAAAACAAATGTTTGTTGTTAGTGCTGTGTAGTTGGTTCTGACTCATAGTAACTCTGTATAGGGTTTCTGAGGATGGCTGGTAGGTTTGAACCACCAAACTTGCAGTTAGCAATACTGTGCTTATCCTACAGCACCACAAGTAAAAAAGACTTGAAATAGTTACTGATGAAGATCAAATAGTCTTCAGTATGGATTGCATCTCAATGTAAAGAAAATAAAAATCTTCACAGCTGGATCAATAAATAACACCATGATGATGGAAAAAAGATTGAAGTTGCTAAAGACTTCAATTTGCTCGGATCCACAATCACTGCTCATGGAAGTTTCAGTCAAGAAATCAAATGCCGTATTGCATTAGACAAATCTGCTGCACAAGACCTCTTTGAAGCGCTGAAAGGCAAAGATGTCAGTTTCAGGATGAAGGTACACCTGATCAAAGCCTTGGTATCGCTTCATATACATGTGAAAGTTGGACAATGAACAAGGAAGACAAGAGAAGAATTGATGCATTTGAATTATGGTGTTGATGAAAAGGCTTGATAGTTCAATGAATTGGAGTTTGAAGAACAGCCAGAATGTTCCTTAGAATCAAGGATGGTGAGTCTTGGTCTCTCATAATTTGAACATATTCTCAGGAGCCACCAGTCCCTGACGAAGGACATCATTCTTTGAAAAGTGGAGGGTCAGGAAAAGAGAGAAAGGTCCCCAAAAGAAGAGCTGGCACAGTGGCAGTAACAATGAGCTAAAACAGTGCAACAATTGTGAGGATGGTGCAATACCAGGCAGTGTTTCCTTCTGTTGTGCATGGGATTGGAACTGACTTGAAAGCACCGAATAGCAATGGTATGAATTAGGTATTGTATTACCATAATATGAAGTTTACTTTATTAAGTTGATTTTTAACTAATTATTTTTTAAATTAAGTTAATTTATTAAGTTGATGTTAAGTTAACTTATTACTATTGTTGTTGTTGTTGTTAAGTGCTGTCATATCAGGTTGGACTCATAATAACCCTGTACAGTGTTTCCAGGAAACAACTGGTACGTTTGAACCACTGACCTTGGTGTTCAAATCGACCTTGCAGTCCAGTGCTGACTTATTAACTATTTTGTTATCTGACATATCACATTTCCAACAACAGTAAAAATTCTACCTTCCAATCACTGTGCACATTAACAAGTGTGAACATTGAGGTGAGAGTAGCGAAGGGTGTGAAGGTTACTGTTATGTGTCCGTTTGGCTGGGTTATAATTTTCAGTGGTTTGGCAGTTATGTAATGAGAAATTTGGAAGTTATGTAATGACATAATTTGGCAGTTATGTAATAACATAATTTGGCATTTGCCTTACACCGATTTTCGTTTAACAACCTGGTCTTTGGAACCATGTCAATAAGTGAGAAATGGGTGTACTTTCGCTTTGGAATTAGAAAAACTGTGACACAAATAGCTTATAAGGAATGCTAAGGAGCTCTGGTAGCGTAGTGGTTACAAATCGGGCTGCGAACCTTAAGGTCAGTGGTTCGAAACTACCAGCCGCTCCGAGGGAGAAAGATGAGGCTTTCTAATCCCGTAAGGATTTACACCCTCGGAAACCCTGTACAGGGTCGCTATGGGTCGGAACCGACTCAACAGCACTTAACAACAACAACAACAAAGCCATAATTTAAAAAGTGGCAGAGTAGTCATATATTCATCTTTTTTAAAATTTGAAGTCCACTGTTTATTTATTTACTGAATACTCAACATTTTAAAGTCAATGTTTTTTTCCCCAAATATTTTTGAGCCAAAATATGTCTCTGCCTCCCATAAGTCATTTCCCTCAATACCCATGTGTACTGAACTTAAGAGTAGTACCTTTCCAGTTTTAATTAGTCATAATCTGCTCTGAGTCCATATTTTAACATTGAGTTCTTTCTCATATTTGAATTTTGTATCTTTTGTGTTATCCTTTGGTTTGGAAGCTGGCATTCAGGTATGAACTTCACTCTTGAGTTTTGTCTGTGCTTTGACATGAATTCTCTTGCTGATAATAAGTTTGTAACACAAATGTCCCAGCCATGACTTGACCTATGTACAAAGTAAAACATGGATGGGACAGTCATGGTTTTAGCACTTAAATGATCTTATTTCATTTTGTATGTACTATTTCCCATTTTATACAAGCACAAATTCAAATATAACTTAATGCGGTAACAATGAATGATGAAGCTGAGAACATAAATGCTCTTGTTACATTTACATTATATGTTATTACTATATAGGACACATATATATATATACTAAAAATAACCATTTTTATCTTTATTTCCATAAATGTTTTTGTTGTTAGGTGCTATTGAGTAGCTTCTGACTCATGGCGACCCTAAGCACAAGAGAACTAATGACAGCCCAGTCATGAAGCAACCTCACAATTGTTGCTACGCTTGAGCAAATCACAGCTGCCACTGGTGCCAATCCACCTAATTGGGGGTCTTCGTTTTCTCTGACCTTCCACTTTACCAAGCGTGATGTCTTTCTCTCGGGATTGGTTTCTTCTGATCATACGTCCCAAGTATGAGATACGAAGTGTGGCCATCCTGGCTTCCAAGGAGCACTCTGGCTGTTCTTCTTCCAACACAGATTTGCTTGTTCTTTTGGCAGTCCATGATATTTTTAATATTCCCCTACAACACTGTAATTCAGAAGCATCAACTCTTCTATGGTCTTCCTTATCCACAGTCGAGCTTTCACATACATATTGAAAACACCATGGCTTGGGTCAGGCACACCTTAGTCCTTAAATTGACATCTTTACTCTTCAACATTTTAAAGATGTCCTGTGCAGCAGATTTGCCTAATGCAATATGTCTTTTGATTTCTTGACTGCTGTATCCATGAGTGTTGATTGCTGATCCGAGCAAAATGAAGTCTTTAAGAACTTCAATCTCTTCTCCATGTATCCTGATGTTATTTATTGGTCCAGTGATGAGGATTTTTGTTTTCTTACATTAAGGTATAACCCATAGTGAAGGCTGTAGTCTTTGATCTTCATCAGTAAGTATTTTAAGTCCTCTTTTGTTTTCAGAAAGCAAGGTTGTATCATCTGCGTATTGCAGATTGTTAATCTTCCTCCAATCCTGATGCCATGTTTTTCTTAATATAATCCAGTTTCTTAGATTATTTGGTTAGCATACTGACTGAATAAGTATGATTAAAAAACAACCCTTTCATACATCTTTCCTAATTTTAAATAATTTGGTGTTCTTTGGTTCTATTTGAATAACTGCTTTTTGGTCTATGAACAGATCATCATGAGAACAATTAAGTGTTCCAGAATACTAATTCTCCTTAATGTTATCTACAGCTTGTCATGATCCACACAACTGAAAGCCTTTGGGTAGTCAATAAAGCAGAGGTAAGCATCTTTCTGGTATTTTATGCTTTAAACCAAATCCATCTGCCATCAGGCATAATATCCCATGTTTCGCATCTTCTACTATTCCATGTTCCAACTTGTACTTCTGAAAGTTCCCTGTCAATGTACGGCTGCAACCATTTGTTAATTATCTTTAGCAAAATTTTACTTGCATCTGATATTAATAATATTGTCCAATGATTTCCACAGTCCGTTGGATCACCTCTTTTTGGAATGGACACAAATATGGATCTTTTCCAATCAGTTGGCAAATTTCTTGGCATAGATGAGTGAGTGCCTCCAGTGTTGCATCAATTTTCTGAAAGATTTTAATTTGTATTTCATCAAATCCCAGAGCCCTGTTCTTTGCCAATGTTTCAAATGCATCTTTGACTTTATCCTTTAGGGTCATTAGCTCTTGAGCATATGCTGCCTATTGAAATGGTTTAACATCAACCATTTCTTTTTGGTACTGTGACTATGTATTCCTTCCATCTTCTTTTTATACTTTCTGCATCATTCAATAATTTGCCCATTGAATCTTTCAATATTTCAAGTTGAGGTTTGAATTTTTCTTTAGTTTCCTCAGTTTGAGGAACGCTGAATGTGTTCCTCCCTTTGCTTTTGTAAGTCCAGGTCTTTACACATTGAATTATTATATTTCACTTTGCCCTCACAAGCTGCCCTTTGAAATTTTCTGTTCAGCTCTTGTACCTTTTCATTCCTTCCATTTGCTTTAGCATCTCAATACTAGAGAGCGAATTTCAGAGTCTCTTCTGACATCCATTTTGGACTTCTTTTTTTGTTTTCTTAAGGACAATTTAATTTCTTCCTGTATGATGTTCTTGGTGTTATCCCACAACTCTTCCGGTCTTCAGTCTTCGGTGTCTAATGCATCAAATCTGTCCTTCAAATGATCTCTAAATTCAGGTGGAATATGTTCAAGGTCATATTTTGGCTGCTATGGACATGTTTTAATTTTCTTCAGCTTCAGCCTGGACTTACATATAAGCAATTGATGGTCTGTTCCAGTCTGCTCCTAGCCTTGCTTTGGCTGATATGAAGCATTTTCACAGTCTCTTTCCACATATGCAATCACTTTGATATCTATGTTTTCCATGTTGTGAAGTCCATGCGTCTAGTCATCTATTATGTTGTTTAAAAAAGATCCTTGCAAAGAAGTTATTGGTCTTGCAAAATTCAATCATGTGATCTCCAGCATAGTTTCTATTATTAAAACCTTATTTTTCAAAGATTGATTTTTCCTCTTTGTTTCCAACCTTTGCACTCCAATCACTAATAGTTATCAATACACCTTGATTGCATGTTTGATCAATTTAAAACTGATGAAGTTAGTAGAATTCTTCAGTTTCATCATCACTGGCTTTAATGGTTGGTGCATAAATTTGAATAATATAATAAGTGGTCTTCTTTGTAGGCATACGGATGTTATTCTATCACACAAAACATTGTACTGCAAGAGAAATCTTGAAATGTTCTCTTTGATGATGAACGTGATTCCATTCCTCTTCAATTGGTCATTCCGTGCATAGTAAACCATGTGATTATCAGATTCAAAATGACTAAAACCAGTCCCTTCAGCTCACTAATGCCTAGGGTATCGATGATTATGCCTTCCCTTTCAGTTTTGACAATTTCCAATTTTCCTAGATTTATACATCGTACATTCCATGAAAAGATAATTAATGGATATTTACAGCTGTTTCTCTTCATTTTGAGTTATGTACCATCAGAATATGAAGGTCCTGAATGATTTACTCCATTCACATCATCATGGTAAACTCTACTTTGAAAGGGAAGCTCTTCTCCAGTCACATTGTGAGTGTCCTTCAAACTGAGGGCCTCACCTTCTTGCACTACATCTGACGTTATTCTTGTGTGCTTTCTCATGTTGTAGTGTTCAATATTCTGGTACTTATGACAATATTCCACTGCTACTACGAGCTGCTCCACAGGAGAAAGATGAGGCTTTCTGCTCTCGTAAAGATTTACAGCTTCAGAAACCCTGTACAGGGCCGCTATGAGTCGGAACCAACTCCACAGCAAATAACAACAACAACAACATTCAAAGGTTTCCAGTGACTAAATAGTTGGAATTATTCTCTCTCTGTCTTCTTAGTCTGTCTTAGTCTGGAAACTTATCTGAAACCTATTCACCATGGGTGACCCAGCTGGCATTTAAAATACATGTGGCATAGCTTCCAGAACCACAGCAACATGCAAGCCACCACAGTATGACAAACTGACAGACAATTGTTAGCATTTTCATCTTAAATGTTACAAATCATCAAAGCAAAAGTATCTGATGCACACACACAAAACAAACTAAAAAAACATATAGATACCTAAAGGGCAAATTATGTAAGCCAGCCTCCTGTATGTAGGCACACAGCCTTACTCGATCCATGGACTGAGTCCCAAGTTGCTCTTTCTTTCCATGCCACCACCTTTGCTGCTGCTATCCTGTCATCACTTTTCCAGGCAGAGATTCCACACTCATGCTCTTCCTTAATGGTGGTCTCAGATAATTTGTTCCTGAAATGAAGGATAAAAATGTAGAGTTGCAAGTCCCCAACAGAAGAGAGAGAGAGACCCTCCCACATGTCCATTATATTGGGAGCCACTTCCATAATAGGGCATGAGAATAACTCATGTGCTGTTTGGTTCAAGTTGGTGAATGTGGCGTTCATGTGGTCTCATAGCAAATTAAATTTAATGTAAGAGTTAGTTAGCTTCTCAAGAAATAAACACTTTTTTATGACCACTAACTAGGACACCAACTCAGCTTCACAAATGAAAACCATTGATCACAAATAAAGCAAAGAAATGTGGTTGCATTAGTACAACTATCATTTCTAGAAAAACATATCTATAAACAAGGAAACACAGATAGCCAATATATTGTAACAAAAGACAAAGTTTAATGGGAAAATATTTTTGCTAGTTGAATTTAAAATCCATTATTGCTAAGAGGAAGACCATAGAAGAATTAATGCTTTTGAGTTATGGTGTTGGAGGAGAATATTGAAAGTGCCATGGGCTGCCCATAGAACTAACAGATCTGTGTTAGAAGTGCAGCCAGAGTGCTCCTTGGAGGCCAAGATGACCAAACTTCATCTCTCATACTTTGGACATATTGTCAGGAGGGACCAGTCACTGGAGAGGGATATTATGTTTGGTAAGGTGGAGGGTCAGAGAAAACGAAGAAGACCCCCAGTGAGATGGATTGGCAAAGTAGCAGCATCAATGGGCTCAAGCATGGCAACAATCGTGAGGTTGGCCCAGGATCAGGCAGTGTTTTGTTCTATTGTGCATAGGGTAGCTGTGAGTCGGCACTGACTCAATGGCACCTAACAAGAACAACATTGCTAATGATTCTTGTGTCAGTCACAGTTAATTTATTACTTTTTAAAGTAATTTGTTTTATTGTTGTTGAAAATATACACAGCAGAACATACATCAATTCAACAATTTCTACATTTGTAATTCAGTTAACAATGATAATATTTTTCAAATTGTGCAACTAGTCTCATTTTCCTTTTCCAAATTCTTTCAACCAATGGGGTTATTCATGTAAACATCAAATTAGAATAGTGAAAACTTCAGACTCCTGCTTCAAAGCTTAAGTCAGAAACAATCCCATTTTGCCATGGTATCTACCTTAAGGCAGAATTTCATTGATTCTCCTAGAAAAAACACTTAAGCAAGAATGTATCATTACAATCACAAAATCTCCCAGCAGTAAAAAGCTATTTTTGAGAAAGGAGGTGGTTGTATCTTAGTTTTAAAGTTGACTATTGAATACACATTAAAGAAAAGATTGATATTACATTGATTTTTTTTTCTTTTTTATAAATCAGCACTTGGGGACCAGTTTGCTGTTTAGCTCTAATTTATTTTTTAATCAACTATTACTTTGACCTGTCACACTGTTCCAAGCAGAGTCATTGTAAAACTATATAATCCAGCATCAAACATTTCTAGAAGATAATGTGATTATTCATTCTTTTTTGTGTACACATTTCCTGAACTGCAAAGATTAGAATGTGATGTGATGTAAGAGGAAAGTTCATTGGAGGCATATGCTGAAATTGATTTGAAGCCAACATCTGTAAGTAGACATAAGCACTCTGGAGATATTTTCAATTTCTTTTCTAGTAACCATCACCCCTTCCCACTAGGGTTTATCCTAAAGTTGATGTTTAAAATTTTTATGACAAAATGTAACATAAATGTAAAATAAATCTGTCCAAAGACTGAATTAGATAGTACAAAGAAAAAAGACCTCAGCTAGTTGTCAAGAAATTTGAGTTCTGGATTCTAACCCCAGTTTATGGTGATAATTAGTCCCTCCTTTAGGGAAATTATGTACCCATCTGGGTTTAGGAATTTATTATTTATAAAATGTGCACAAAATTGACATGCCTTCTTCACAGCATTGTCTTCAAGACTAAATGAGAGTCTCTGGTTAGAAGGACTTTGGAAACTCCAAAACACAATATATAGACAAAATGGGGCCTCTTGTGTAAGACCCTGCAGACATAAACATGGTCAATGAGTAGTGATGTGTACACATGAATTTGAAAGTTCTGAATGTAGAGTTGCAAGTCCCCTTGCTAAAGATATTCAATATTTTTTATTACTGTTTTCTGACTGTATTTCTCTTTAAGAAAAATCAGAAAGCTAACCAGGGTTCCTATAATGTACAGTCTTGTATCAAAGCAAAGTGCTAGAGACTTCAGACAAGATGGCAGACTAGGCAGGCATTCCACACAGACACTCTACAGCAAAGATAAAAGAGACCATATGAAACAGATACAGATGATAATCTTGGAGTCCTGGTTTTCAGAGTAAAAGATTGCAGTTGTTAGATGCCGTCAAGCTGGTTCTGACCCATAGTGACCCTACATTCAACAAAGCGGAATGCTGCCAGGTCCTCACAACTGCTGATGATATGAAGCTTTTCTACCATCTCTTCCCACAGATGTAGTCAGTTTGATTTCTGTGTATTCTATCTGGCCAGGTCCATGTGTATAGTCATCTTTTATGTTGTTAAAAGATTCTTCAATTTGTCATTCCCTGCATAGTAAACCATATGATTGTCAGATTCAAAATGGTCAATACTAGTTCATTTCAGCTCACTAATGCTTAGGACTTCTATGTTTATGTGTTCTATTTCATTTTTACAACTTCCAATTTTCCAAGCTTCTTACTTCATACATTCCATGTTCCTATTATTAATTGTTATTTACAGATGTTTTTCCTCATTTAAGTTATTCTTCATCAGTAAATGAAGATCCCAAGGGCTATTCTCTATTTCTGTCATCACATTCAACTCTACTTTGAGGGGGCAGCTCTTCTCCCGTCATATTTTGAGGGGCTTATTTTCTGGCACTATATCTGTCAATATTCTAGTGATATTCATCATGTATCAATATTCAATATTCTGGTGCAATCTGACAGTATTTCATTATCATTCAGAAGGTTTTTAGTGACTAAACATTCATGAGTATTCCACCTCTCCTTCTTATGAGTCTTTCTGAGTCTGGAAGCTTAGCTGAAATCTGTCCATTATGAGTAACGCTGCTGGCATTCATAATGCTGGTGGCATAGCTTCCATCTTCGTAGCAACATGCAAGACATGACAGTGTGGCAAACTGACAGACGAGTGATGGAAAAGAAAGGATAGAGAAGCGAATTCATTGTGAATTAGAAGGAAAAGCTGAACAAAAGAGGCAACAAAGTAGACAGACAGGCCAACTGTAGGCTGGCGTGACACAGCACAGCCATCTTGAATTTATGCAAGCAGCATTCAATTGAGACAGCAAACTCACAAATCCACACTGGTGACTGGTGGGATCAACCCTTGTCCCACACACTCTTCTGGTGAACAGAAATATGACCAGCCCCAACCTTCACCCACCTAGCAGCACTCAGCTTCTCCTATGACACTCTGTACCATGCACAGTCTTTGTTCTGCTTAAAGTCAGAGTTGTTCCCTAGTATACCTGGTGTTGGCACACACTATCCTCATGTCTGAGTGTATGGAGTCTGGAGGAGCTCTGTGTCATCACACAAGCATAATACATTCTGGGTGCCTGGCCACCCTACATGAGCAGAATTTCCTTTCATAACCAACTATCCTCTGGGGCTGAAAAAGTTGTTTCCAGTACAGTAAGCACCCTGACCTAACCCATCTTCTGAACTGACACAAAGTACTTCCAGATAGACAACATCGAAACTGGCAGGAAGTCCATCTAGGACCAAGTGACTTACCCCCTCGCTCTTCCCCCATCTCAGCCTGTGACTCCTTGCCTGGCAGAATTCTAACAAATAGCTGTCCCCCACAGTTATCTCCTCTCTAATTTCTACCCATCTCAGTTTTTCTCCTTTATTTCCTTCCTTTGTTTTTTATCCTTTCTTTCTCAGATTTCCTTTTTTCTTTTTTTCTGGTTCTTTTTTCTTTTATCCCTTCCTTTATTCAGTGTCTTTTTATCTCTTCAGTTTTTCTTTACCATTCTTTGTCTTTTCTTTTTGTCCACTCCCTTGTTTTGCTAATTGTAATTTTTCTTTGTGTTTTCTACTTCTCTTCTCTTGTTGTTATTTTCCTATCCTTTCTTTTTCTTTTTGGTTATTAAATTCCTTATTCTTGCTGTGTCTTACCTGATTTCTCCCACTTGTTTTTTTTTTTTATTATTATTATTTTATTCTTACTTTATTGTTACTTGTTTTTATTTGTTTTATTTTGTTTGTGGTAGGAGACAGCAACTGTATCCACACACAGTCCAGCTACATGTGTTCCTTCATCAGCCCTACACATACTGGGCTTGGATCACTAGCTACTTTTGTACCACTTTATAATAGAAGGATGGTAGCCAACACCAGACAAACCCACCTTCAACAATGCTACAAACAGCAAACAGCAAACTGCACACACATTTCCATTCTCTATCAAATCCACTAGGAGACAGGTGGTAGGTACCTAGGAATACACCAACATACAATCATCAAGAAATAAAATTATTATACTACCATAATGTCTTGAAGAAAGCAGATAATTTTGGTTCACACTAAGACATGAGTGATTGGCTTATACAAGTGACTAAAATATGGAGATAGAAGATCTTTCTGAGGAGGAAATGGCATTGAAACCACCTGATAAGAAATTCAAAACAATGATATTTAAGTACTTCCAATGAATTGAGAGAAAAACTAAAGCTTATTGAAAAGAAGGAAAGCACAGACAAACTTTGGAAGAATTCAGGGAAACAGTGCAAAAACAAACAAAATAAATGAAGAATTAGAAACCACACAAAAACAGCAAATAGCAGATTAGTATTAAGATTTCAGAAATAGATAATGCATTGAAAGAATGCAGACGTAGAATTGAATCAATGGGAGGTCGAATTAGTGAGCCTGGAGACAAATCTCTCCATACTAATTGACTAGAGGAAAAATTAGAAAAGGAAACAAGAAGATCTGAATAAAGCCAAAGAATTATGTGGGCCATAATCAAGAGAAAGAACGTACAGGTGCTCAGAATTTTAGAACAGGAAGAGACAGAAAAATAACACAGAGAAAATTGTCAGAGTTACTGGAAGAAAGCTTCCATAGCATCATGAAAGATGTAAAGATATGCATTAATGAAGCTGAACAAACCCCAATCTGGGTAGAACACTAAAGAAAATCAATTAGATATACCATAGTTAAATTTTCCAAAACCATAGACAAGGAAAGAATCTTGAAAGCAGCTCAGGAAAAATGACACATTACTTACAAAGGAGAACCAGTAAGACTAAGCTGTGATTTCTCAGCAGAAACCATGCAAGCAAGAAGACAATGGATGGCATATATAAAATTCCAATTGAAAAAAAATTGCCAACCAAGAATTGCCTAGAAAAATTGTTTTTCAAATACAAAGATGAAATTAGGACATTTCCAGATAAACATAAAGGAATTTGTAAAGACCAGACCAATCTTCTAAGAAATACTAAAGGGAATTCTGACAGAGAACTAACAACAATACACAATAATTTGAGGCTAACCCACATGACAACACTACCCCAAAGTCAACCAGATATGGAAGTATCAAAAATAAATCAAATCTAAAAGACTGAAAATAAGGACTCATAGATATAAATTTGTAATAAAAACATTTACAAAGTAAAAAGAAGGACTAGTATAGTTACATAACTTCCCAAAAGAGGAAGTCAAGTAGATGTCAATATAGAAAAGACTTGGGAAGAAATTAATATGTGTGATACTTGGGGAAAGCAATATAGATAAGAGTGAGGTTAGCATAAAAGTGTGGAGGCAGAGGAATTGTGCAAGAATTAAAGGAATAGAGGAAAATGCTGTTATTTACACAATCCTGAAATTAAAGTGATCTAAAAACAGATGCATGAGTAGGGGTATAACTGTAAATATATATATATATATCCATGAATATTTGTAGAGCATAGAGTGGGCAAAGTTATGAAAAATTCTAATACATAATCAAAGACCTTGAGGGAATAAGTCACTAGGTTGGTGTCACTAAGATCTCAGGGGAGACTCAGGTCAACTGGTATAACATAGTCCATAAAGACAGTGTCATGCCTCCTATTTTGGTGAATAGTGATTGAGGTCAGAAAAATTCATGAGCAGCTTTCTAAAGTACAACTATTGGTCTCTCTTTATTGGAAGGCAAAAAGAGTAATGAGAATTGAGAACAAAGGGAAATGACTAGTCCAGTAGAATAATGGACCAGTGAACATCTGTCTCCATGTTTCTGAGACCAAAAGAACTAGATGGTGCCTGGCTACCACTACCAACTGTTCTGAAACGGATACCATTAAAATGTCCTGGAAAGAGTGGGAGAAAATGTGAAACTCAACATAAAGTCATAAAAGAGACCAGGCTTATTCATGGGATAAAGATGTCTTCTCTCTTGAAGTCCTGGTGTGGCATTATAAGAATTGATGCTTTTGAGTTATGGTGTTGGAGGAGAATATTGAAAGTACCATGGTCTGCCAAAAGAACCAACATATCTATGTTTGAAGAAGTGCAGCCAGAGTGCTCCTTGGAGGCCAGGATGGCCAAACTTTGTGTATCATTCTTCAGACATATTGTCAGAAGGGACCAGTCGCTGGAGAAGGATATCATGTTTGGTAGGGCGGAGGGTGACAGAAAATGAGGAAGATCCCCAGCGAGATGGATTGGCAACATGGCAGTGTCAATGGGCTCAAGCGTGGCAACAATGGTGAGGTTGGCCCAGGATTGGGCAGTATTTTGTTCTGCTGTGCATAGGTCGTGATGAGTCGGTACCGACTTGATGGCACCTAATAACAATAACAACAACATATGCAGGTGATACAACCTTGCTTCTTTAAAGGTAAAAGGGCTTAAAATACTAACTGATGAAGATCAACAACGACAGCCTTCATTATGGTTTGCACATTAACATAAAACAAAAATTGTCACCTCTGGAGCAATAAATAATTTCAAGATAAATGGAGAAAAGATTGAATTTGTCAAAGACTTCACTTTGCTTGGATCAATCATCAATACTCATAGAAGCAGCAGTCAAGAAATCAAAAAGCATTGCATTGGCATATTTGCTATACAAAACATGTTAAAGTGTTGAAGCATTTTGAGGACTAAGTTTGCCTGATTAAACTATGATATTTATAATAGCTCCTATGCATGTGAAAGTTGGGCAATGAATAAAGAAGGCCATTGGAAAATTGATGCATTTGAATTATGATGGTGGATAAGAATATTAAAAGTACCATATAGAAGGCTTGTAAGTCCGTCTTCTGCCTATGACTGATTGGAATACCTAAAATGGGGCTACAGCGTACCCAGTGAACGAGGCTTCGTGTGGAGCCTTTGCAATACATAAAACTATAGGTAGAAACCGGAACCACATCCAGATCTCCAGAGATGAGAAATCTCCAC
>NW_006408595.1:7618243-7634717 GCF_000296735.1 Chrysochloris asiatica
AGAGTGCTCCTTAGAAGCCAGAATGGCCACACTTCGCCTCTCATATTTGGCCATATTATCTGGCAGGATCAATCCCTGGAGTAGGACTTCATGCTTGTTAAAGTGGAGAGTCAGCAAAAAAATAGAAGACCCCCAACAAGATTGATCAGCACAGTGGCAGCAGCAATGGCCTCAAGCGTAGCAATGATTGTTAGGTTCATGCATGATCGGGCAGTGTCTAGTTCCATTGTGCATAGAGTCACTATGAGTCAGTACTGAGTCAATGGCACCTAATAACAAGAATAACAATATTTGTTGAAAATATATTACATGCTAAGTATTTTTATGTGTCTTAAATGAAATAACTGATGAAACCTCCCCCAAATACCTAGATATATGTGTAATATTTATGTATTTATTTTATAAAGTATTTAAAGTCATTAAATATTTTACCAAAATTTTATGACTGGCAAATGTCGGAGTCAGGATGCTATCGCTGGTATTTTGATTGCAGAACTCATGCTTTAACTTTACAATATAATGCACTCCAATATGTGAACTGGCTGTCTTAAACCTCAGAAACACAAGTCACACATTCTCTTGATATAAATACTCTAGAGGATTATGTTACATGAACAAAAGCTTTATATGTATGCATACAGAGAAAAATAAAGTACATAGATTATCATAAATATATAGTTAGACAATACAATGATGAGAAAAATGAGTGTAATAGATAAAACTCCACTAAATATTTCCAACGTCTTGAATTTAAATGAAGTTTTGAGTTCTTTAGAAAATAAACAATAGTGTGGAAATTTTCCTGTCTGCTAAATTAATAAGTTGGGCCAAGCTTTTCAGTGAATGTTAAAAATAGAAAGTATGACACATTATGTATACGTTCTTCTTTTTCCCAATTGCTTATTTGCAAAGGATGAGTGCTTAACAAGTAATTCAAAATTTTAGAGAATTGGAACTGATTCTGGAAAGTAAATTATGGTTTAATTTTCCCGTGGGATATTATGCTCCTGTGTATGTGCGTGCCATATGCAATTCTCTGGACTGCAGGGAAGGCACCTACAGCTTGTCTAGAATGGTGTACATTCAATGTCAATAAATATTTACAAAAGTCATGATAATTAAATAAAGATAAAGTAATTTTATAAATTCTAATAATAATACTGTTCCATGCACTTTAACTTGCAAATTGCATGGATTTTTTTACTAGATCAGAATTTTTCAAATGATAAAATCATCTATTCAAACTCTTTAAAAGTTGTTTAAAAACCTGAATTAAAGAGGGGATGCATGGTGGGGGAGAGGTGAGAACAATTTTCTATGTTTAGAACATAACAAATAATCATGACATAAATTAGTTTTTTAAAGATGGATACTAAATTAGCACTTAACTTTCCATAATAATTAAAAAACAAATTAACCCATAGTATCAGAAGTACGACAGGATGAATGCATTTATTTGTTTAGCATGATCTAAGAGTGTTTAAGTACAAGAATGATTGTTGGTATCTAAGTCCGAAATGTGCTTTTCCATTTCCTTTCTCACACTGTCTCATAAAACACTGTCAATATATATTGATTTGTCTTCACTGATGTTCTTTTTATTATTATTATTCCTCTGCCTGGAGAAGCCCTAATTCATTCATAAGTCATCATAGTCCTACAAATAAATAACTTACCCAAAGTCAAATAATAATGCAATTTGTAGGAAAGCCTGTAAGCTTTAAAGAATTCTTCCTAGCCTACCACAAAGTGTATATCTTTATAACAAAAGAGAAAAACATTTTCTACCAGGGTGTGTTTAATGTGTTTATTATTTGTCTAGACACTTAATATGAAGTTAATGAACTTTCTAAAGTTTAGAATTTTCTGAATTATGAATAACTCAGACAACGAAACAAGACTCGTCTGGTTTGAATGTGAAGATCTGATTAATTCCAGAGGACATGGTGACATTTTCAACGTACACATCAAGGATTAGGAGATGTGTGAGGGAGGAAACATATGCCAAAGGAAGAACAATTGTGGTTGCTGAATACTGCAGGAAACATACATTGTGATGCCCTTATACATCTGTAACTGCTAAGGTTTGTGCAAACACCTTTCTCTATTGCTATTTCTTGACTTCCCTTACAAGATTAAAGCTATAATGATATGTAATCTGATTCTAACAGAGAATAAGAACCTGCTCTTGCTTGTTTTAATCTTTGATGAAAGAGTTTCATCTTTTAAGTCTTTTTTATTATGTTATTAATAAAAATATGACAGCTGAGTTGTCCATGCAGTAAAAGATTCTATCTTTATTTGACTATAGCATCCTCTGCACTGTTCTAGCTGATACTCTGCAATAATGTTTTTAAGTGTAGGTTCAGATAAATAAGATAAGTCATTGTTGTGAAATGCCGTCAAGTCAGGTTTGACCCATAGCAACCCTGTATAGTGTTTCTGAGGAGCGGCTTGTGGCTTTGAACCGCCGACCTAGAGGTTCAAACTGACACTACTTTGCAGAGAATTATCCTGCAGCGCCACACCAGTAATCCAAATAACAGAAAGGAATAGCAGAAATTGCAAATGGATTCTTCCATTTGCATGACATTTAAGAGTTTGCCAGAAATTCAGGCGGTGATTAACATTTCCATTCTTCTCATTATGAAATGTTCATTTAGATTGAAGATTTATGGACTCTTTTCTCGCTATCATTTTACAGAATTTAAGTGGATCACAGTCAAACTTTTTGGAACTTGGAAGTTCTTTAAGTATTTTTCTACAACTAGTGGGCTACTTACTGAATTCAATAATATGTGGTGTGTCTTGATGAGGTAGCTCTGATATTTTATAAAAATCAAGAGTATGGGTTTTCAGCACGGGCAGTGGGTGGAGCTGGTCCTGTTGTACGGTGGCTCTGCGTGGCCCGCACTCATGGGCCTGGGCCCTACACGGCCTACCAGCCAAGGAGCGCACTATCCAAGAGGGGCTGGTCTGGAGAGATCTGTGAACCGGCCATGCCGTGTCGCTGCAGGTGGAGGAGCATCCTCTGCACCATCAGCGCTCACGGTACCAGGACATCCTTGTCTTCCTAAGATCTACAGCCACATGCTGGTGTTAGACAGTGTCATCCAGTCAGTGTACAGAGGGATGAGTTCTCCCACCAAGAGATGATTGCCAACCTGCCCCTCTGCTGCCACCCCAAACCCGTACAAGTCTCAATTCCTGGTGACTTGATTATGGGCACAAAGATGGGAACGTCCTGAGAGTAGTGATGAAGCACCCCTCAGTGGACACTTCGTCCAAAGCGAAACTGATGAGGATGCCATTGAAGTCGCTAAGAAATTCCTGCTAACCATGGCGGTTGGCTACTCCAGCTCAGCTGACCCTCCATGTGGGTGACGGTTATGACTTCATGAAGCAGAACCAGGATGCCTTCGATGTTATCATCACTGACTTCTCAGACCCCATGGTTCCCCTGAGAGCCTCTTCAGAGAAACCTATTACCAGTTCAGAAAGCCCACCCCCAAGGAGCACGGCATTCTCTGCTGCCAAGACGAATACCAGTGACTGTACCTGGACCTCATCAAGGAAATGCGCAGTTCTGCACGTTGGTCTTCCTGGTGGTGGCTTACACCTACTGCACCATCCCCACGTACTCCAGTGGCCAGATTGGCTTCATTCTTTGCAGCAAGAACCCGAGCACCAACTTCCAGGAGCTTGTGTAGCCACTGACTCAGTGCAGCAGAGGCTTCTGCAGATAATACCACTCACACACGCACCAGGTTGCCTTTGTGTTGCCAGAGTTTGTCCGCAAGGTCCTGAATGACGTAAGCTGAGCCCAGAGCTGCAGCCTCCACCTTCACCCAGAAACTCGGACCAGGGAGCCTCCAGGTGCCCAGATCTCCCAGCCCTGCACAAAACCCTCTATGGGCTCGCACCCACCAACCAAGTATTTCTGGCCTTCAGATGATCCCCGGCCTGCCCTGATAGGCAGACTGTGTCTTCTGTCTTACGCTCTATGTGGCATCCAACCACCAGCTGATACCAGCTGTATACAGCACCTTATTTGCCTTCTGACCCCTCGTTCACCAAACACGTGTATTTATGACAACAACAACAATGACTCAAAGTATGAAAGTGTGGGTTTGAAGAAAAATAGTATAGTTATATATAAGAGAATGCTAGAGATACTGCCACCTTGGATGGAAGATTTACAGTTTCTTTAAGATGTTTTCTAATTGTTGTTAGGTGCCCTCTAGTCCATTTCAACTCATATCGGTCCTGTGCACAACAGAGCATAGCAATGCCTGGTGCAGCGTCATCCTCACAATTATATTTGAGCGAGTTGTTGCTGCCAATTTATTAGTCCATCTCATTGGGGGATTTCCTATTTTTCATTGACCCTCCAATTTACCAAGTATGGTATATACCTGGAGGGACTAGTTCCTCCTGACAACATGTCCAAAGAGTGTGAGACAAAGTCTCACCATACTTGCTTTTTAGGAGCATTCTAGCTGTACTTCAGTCAAGACAGATTTGTTGGTTTTTCTGGCAGTCCAGGCTACTTTCAATATTCTCCAACACCATAACTCAAATGTATTAATTACTCTCCTGTCTTCTTTATTTATTGTCCAACTTTCACATGCATATGAGGTGATTGAAAATACCATGGTCAAGTGCATCTTAGACCTTAAACTGATATCTTTCTTCTTCAACATTTGGAAGAGGTCTGTTGCAGCAGATATGCCTAATGGAATATGTGGTTTGATTTATTGATTGCTGTTTCCATGAGCATTGATTGTGAATCCGAGCAAATTGAAGTCTTTGACAACTTCAATCTTTTCTCCTTTTATTATGATATTACTTGTTGGTCCAGTTGTGAGGATTTCCATTTTCTTTACATTGAGGTGCAATGCATGCTGAAGGTTGTAGTTTTTTCTATTCATCGGTAAGTATTTCAAGTCCTCTTCACTGCCAGCAAACAAGTTTGTGTCATCTGCATCTCACAGGCTGTTAATGAGTCTTCCTAGATCCAATTCTGATGTCATGTTCTTCTTCATATTATTGAACCTCTCAAATTAGTACTCAGCATACAGATTGAATTAATATGGTGAAGGAGAAGACCCTGGTGCACACCTTTCCTGATTCAATATCCCCTTGCTCTGTTTGAAGGAATGCCTCTTGGTCCTCATGAGCACAATTATATGATCTGGATTACCCATATTTTGCAATGTTATCCATAGTTTGCTATGATCCACATAGTCCACTGCTTTTCCATAGTCAATAAAGCACAAGTACGTATTTCCTGCTTTCAGCCAGATCCATGTGACATCAGCAATGATATCCCAAGTTCCATGTCTTTTGAATCCAGCTCGAATTTCTGGCAACTCCTCTTCAATATTCTGCTACAACCACTTTTAAATGATCTTAAACACAATTTTGCTACTATGTGATATCAATGGTTAGATGATTTTCATATTCCACTGTGTCACCTTTCTTTGGAATGGACACAAATACAGATCTCTTCCAACCAGTTGACAAGATAGCTTCTAAATTTCTTGGCAGACATGAGTGAGTGCCTCCAGTGCTGGGTCCGTTTGCTGGAACATTTCCATTTATATTTTGTCAATTCCAGAAGACTTGTTTTTCCACAACGCCTTCAGTACAGCTAGGGCTTCTTCCTTTAATATCATTGGCTCTTGATCATATGCTACCTCTTGAAATGGCTGAACATTGACCATTTCTTGTTGGTACAGTGATTACTGCATCATTGATGCTGCCTCTGTCATTCACTATTTTGCTTCCTGCACCATTCAATAATTGTTGTTGCTGTTAGGTGCCACCCAGTCAGTTCTAACTCATAGTGATCACATGCAAAACAAAGAGAAACACGGCCTGGTCCTGCTACTTGTTACACTTTGCTCATGCCACTGAGTCATTTCATCTCATTGGAAGTCTTTCTCTTTTTTGCTAATCCTTCATTTCACCGAGCATGATATCCTTCTCCAGGGACTGGTCCCTCTTGATAGTGTGTCCAAGGTATGACAGATTAATTCTTGCCATGCTGGCTTCTAAGGAGCATTCTGGCTGTACTTCTTCCAGCACAGATTTGTTGGTTCTTCTGGCAGTCCATGTACTTTTAATATTCTTCTCTAACACCATAATTCAAATGCATCAACTCTTCTACAGTCTTCTTTATTCATCATCCAACTTTCGCTTGCACATGAAGCCATTGAAAATACCATGGTTGTGTCAGGTGCACCTTAGTGCTCAAACTGATTCATATCTGTCTTCTTAAACACTAAAGGACATCTTTTGCCTAACACAATCCATCATTTGTTTTCTTGACTGCTGCTTCCATGAGCGCTGATTGTGGATCCAAGCAAATTGAAGTATTTGACAACATTAGTCCTTTCTCCATTCATCATGATGTTATTTATTGGTCCAGTTATGAGAATTTTTGTATTCTCTACATTGAAGTGCAATGCATACTGATGACTATAATCTTTTATCTTCATTTGTGAATATTTTATGTCCTTTTTACTTCTGGGAAGCAAGGTTGTATCATCTGCATATCACAGGTTGCTAGTGACTCTTCCTCCAATGCTGATGCCACAGTTTTCTTCATATAATACAGATTCACAGATTACATGCTTGGCATAAAAACTGACTAAGAAAGGTGAAAGACTACAACTCTGATGCACATTTTTTTCCTGAATTGAAACTATTCCCTGTTGTACTCTAACCGCTGCCTGTTGGTCTATGTATAGCTTCCTCATGAGCACAAGTAAGTATTCTAGAATACCCATTCTTCACAATACTATCCATAACTTGTGGTTATCCAGTAGAAAGCCTTTGCATTGTCAATAAAGTACAAGTAAACTTCTTTTGGAGTCCTGGTGTAGTGTCATGTCAGTTTGAACCATAAATCGGCAGTACAAGCTCATACAGGGTCTCTATGAATTGGAACTGATTCAACGGCACTTAACAACAAAAACAAACTTCTTTTTGGTATTTTTAGCTTTCAGTCAAGATCCATGTGACATCAGGAATGATATCCCTAGTTCCATATCCTCTTCTGAATTCAGCTTAATTTTCTGGCTCTTCCCTGTTGAAATACTGTTGCAACCATTTTTTTATTATCTTTGTCAAATTTTTTCTTGCATGTGATATTGTTTCATTATATCTGCTTTCCATTGGATTACCTTTCTTTGGAATGGGCACAAATATAGATCTTCTCTAATAGGTTGGTCAACTAGCTGTCTTCCAAATTTCTTTGTATACATGAGTGAGCACCTCCATTCCTGCACCAGTTTGTTGAAAGATTTCAATTCATATTCCTTCAATTCTGGGAACCTTGAATTTCCCTAATGCCTTCAAAGTAGTTTGGACTTCTTCATTCAGTAACATCCACTCTTAATCAGATGGTATTTCTTGAAATGTTTGAACATTGTCAATTCTTTTTAGTACAGTGACTCTGTGTATTCCTTCCATCTACTTTTTATGCTTTCATGTTCTCTTGATGCATTCTACATAATTCAATGTTTTCCTGATAGAACCCTTTAATATTTCATGTCTAGGCTTGAATTTTTTCTTCAGTTCTTTCAGCTTGAGAAATGCACGTTCTTCCCTTTTGGTTTTCTAACTCCATATCTTTGCACATTTTATTATAATACTTACTTTTCCACCTTGAGCTGCCTTTTGAAATTTTCTGTTCAGTTTTTTTAATTCCCCATTTCTTCCAGTCATTTTAGCTTCTAACTGTTCAAGAGTGAATTTCAGAGTATTTTCTGACAAGCATTTTTGTCTCTTCTTTCATCTCTTTAATGACTTTTGTTCTCTTCCTGTATAATGTTTTATTTTTGTATATTTAATATTTTTATTCTAATTTTTAATATTTTTTCATACAGCAGAATTAGGTACAAAGATTTCACAGATGCATAGGTCTCCCTTTGTAGTACAAATGGTAAATATGCTTGGCTGCTAATCAGCAATTTTGAGGTTTGAGTCCATCCAGAGGCAACTTCCCAAATATCAGCCATTGAAAATATAGAGCACATATGCTCTCTTTTAACACATATGGAGTCTCCATGAATCACAATCAATTAGACAGGAACTGGCTATACATGGAGACTTTTTTTGGTGGGGGAGGGAGGAGATGTAAAGGCGTGGAGTGACTGGCTTACAAGTTTTCAAGAAGGAGTTTAGTTTCAGAGTGTGCAGGGGAAGGGAGAATCCCCTGTGCATAGTTTTCTTCTTGTCTATATGGTTCTGGTGAAATGAGATCGGGATAAGATTCTTATGATTCAATAGTGAGTAATTGATATCATGATTAATTGCGATTGTCACAACTGTGAAGGTAGAAGTTTTGTTACAGAAGGAGGGGAGTAGTTAATCTTATAGTCCAGGAACAGAGGACCTTGGGAACATCAAGGGAGAAGAGCATGAGTGGAGTGTGAGACACTATCCAGAGAAGCAACAACACCAGAAATGGAAGCAGAGATGATGACATGGAGAGATGGAGAAGATGAGGACTTTAGACTCCTGGGAAGAGAGGGCCTGTGTGCTGGCATCCAGGTGGCAGGCTTGCAGAATGTGACTTTTGGTTGTTTAAATGATTATAGATTCCTGAATGTTTTTGTGTACACTCCCCCACAAAAAAAGAGAGAATAGTAGTAAAAAACAACAACAAACAAATCCAAAGCACACACAAAAAAACCCAACATCTTTATCTATAGCCAATTCCTGTATAATGTTTTTTTATGTCATCCCACAACTCTTCTGATTTTCTATCATTAATGTCTATTGCATCAAATCTGTTTTTAAGATAGTCTCTAAATTCAGGTGAAAATTTTTCAAGGTCATATTTTGGTTCTCATGGGCTTTAAAAAAATTTATTCAGCTTTAGCCTGAACTTGTATTTGAGAAACTGATGGTCTGGTCCACAGTCTGCCCCTGCACCCCCTTTTATAAAAAGTTTTTAAGTTTTTATTGTGAATTGAGTTATAGTTTTCATGGGAGAGCATCAGTTTTACATTTATCATTTCATTATAATAATTAAAACCTCCTCCATGAATCATCATTCAACAGTATTTTGCTTCTATTTCTTCTGTTGTTTTTGTTTTGTTTTGTTTTGTTTTGGTGGGAGGAGTACACAAAATCACTCAGGAATATATAATAATTTAAACAACCGAAGGGTACATTCTGCAAGTCTGCTTTCTGGCTGCCAGCACACAGCCTTTTCCTTTCCTTGAGTTTAGAGTTCTCACTTGCTCTATCTTTCCATGGCCTCTTCTCTGCCTCCATCTCTGATGTTGCTGCTTCTCTGGATAGATTCCCACATTCCACTCATGCTCTTCTCCCTTGATAGTCATAGGGTCCTCTGTTCCTGAACTGTAAGATTAACTACTCCCTTTTTGTTACATAACTTCTACCTTTACAATTGTGACAATCACAATTAATCATGATAACAATTACTCACTATTGAATCATAAAAATCTTACCCCTAGACCAATCTAGACAAGATGAAAATTATTCAGTGGGTATTCTCCCTTCCCATGTACACTCTGAAACTAAATTCCCTCTTGAAAACTTGTAAGCCAGTCACTTTGTGCCTTTATAGGCCTCCCCACAGCCGCCTGCATTTTAGGTAGCCAATGTCTAAGTTGTCTATCTCTTTCAACCCTATATACAGAGGAAATAGGATTGGTCCTTGATATAAAGATCCCTTCCCTCTCGGTTGGTATTTTAAGTTACTACATCCATAAATATAGGTCAAGTTCATCAAATTGTAGCAATTTACACTTGCTTCCATTATCAATTTTTTTTTTAAATCTTCCTCTAGTTGAGTTCTGATCATCAAGACATCAAAGCTAGGTTGAATGGGCACTATGTACAGTTTGGGCAATCTTGTGTGTCTCCCTTCACTTCATATCAGCTTTACTCTCAGCTCTAGCCCTTCATGGCTGTGTCCTTGTCCATGGGCTCAGGAGTCCCAAGGACTCACCACACTTCGGACCAACCAGCCTTTCTTCTTCTCTTTCGCGTCCCCAAGTTGATGGAAGTCTATGGAACATGGTCAAACTCAGCCCATATCTACATTGCTGCCTTCCCCCTCTTCCACTCACCAGTAGGCCAACATGGTCAACAGCAAGCTTACATGCCTGCTTATGTGTTCCTTTGAGTTTCAATCTTGGAGAGGGTTTGTCCTGAAGGAGCTTGATGACTCTCTGGTGAACAACTTGCTTGTTCTTGTAGTAGGCAACCAGACTGTCATTTTTGTTTTGGATTTTTCCTGCTGGTCTTTCTTTCACCAGGAAAAAAAGCTGAAGTATCTTCTGTTCCTCTAGCTGTTCCAGGATGGTCTGCTTGTCCTTTCAAGTGGGCATGTCCCACTTCAGAAGGTTCTGGATGGGGCTCAGGATTCCACCTAAGGTCCTACACTACAAAGGCTCCACAAGAAGCCTATTTCACTGGGCAAGTTCTAGAACCCCTATTAGGTATTCCAATCAGTTATAGGCTGAAGACAGGCTTACAAGCTTTCTGTAACTGTGTTTCCCAATATTCCTTTCTATTCCACTCATCTATTTTACAATAGTATGCAAGGGAAAACGATATTCATAGGACAGTCAAGCATCTTAACAGTATTTCCCCTCTTTTACCCATTCAGACTATGCCTTGATCCCTGTATCACAAAGCTCTGTTGTTCCAAGGTTGATCATGCATCACTATTTACTTCTGTCCCATTTAGACCACGTAAACCTACCTCAGTGTTCCCCTATCTATCATGTTCTTCCACCCCTCTGCCTTCTTGTGTATTGCCCTCCCCAATACCCAAACTATGATGTGTCTAGCCCCTACCCTGTGCTCTACCGTGCCCTCCCTCCCCTGCCTGGTAACCAACAAAGTTTGTTTGTTTTTTTCCTTCTTTTAGTATGGGTATCTTTTCTTAAGCTTTTACAGAAATGGTCTTATTCAGTATTTGTTCTTTTGTGACTCATTTCACTGAGAATAATGTCTTCAAGGTTCATTCATGCTGCACAATGGCTTACAGCTTTCTTGTTATTCTTCAAGGTAGCATAATATTTCATCATGTGTACCAAAGTTTGTTTATCCATTCTTCCATAGATGAGCACTGAGGTTGTATCTATCTTTTTGCTAATGTGGACAGTGCTGCTATGAACATTGGTGTTCATGTATCTACTGGTGTTATGGCTCATATTTCTTGTGGACATATACCAAGTAGAGAAATTGCTGGATCATAAGGTATTTCTATTTCCATCTTTCTAAGGAAGCGCCATACTGTTTTACAGAGTGCTTGAGCCGTTTTGCATTCTCACCAGCAATGTAGGAGGATCCCAGTCTCTCCACATCCTCTCCATCATTTATTTTCCTCTGCTATTTTGAACTTCACTGTTATTGCTGGCGGGAGATAATAGCTCATTGTTACTTTGATTTGCATCCTTTTTAATGGCTAATGATCGTGAACATTTCTTCTATTGTTGGATGCCCATCTATTCCTTGGTGAAGTGTTTGTTCATGTCCTGTGTCCATTTTTCAATTGGGTTATTTGTCTGCAGGCTCCCTTTTTACTCTTTTGGTGAAATATTTTGATATGGATAAGTGGATAATATTTCGTATAATCCCAATCATCTATTTTGTCTTCTTTTGTCTGTGCAATTTTCACAATGTTTGGTAGTCTGTGTGAGCCCTGTATTAGAGTCCTTAAATCTGTGTGTCCCTGCCTTATTTTGACTGATGACACTGAACTTTTCCACCATCTCTTCCCTCAGATGTACTCAGTTTGATTCCTGTGTATTTCTTCTGGTGAGGTCCAATAGTTATCTTTTACATTTTTTGAAAAAGATATTTGTAACATATAATTTGTTGGTCATGTGATCTGCAGCATCATTTTTAGCACCAAGGCCATATTTTCCAACTACTGACTCTTTCTCTTTGTTTGCAATCTTTAAATTCCAATCACCAGCAATTACCAACACATCTTGAGTGCATTTTTGATTAATGTTAGACTGAAGAAGAGGTAGAATTCTTCAGTTTCATCATCACTGGATTTAGCAGTTGGTGCATATATTTGAAAAATAGTGATATTATCTGGTCTTTTCTCATAGGCACATGGGTATTTTCTATAACAGACAGCACTGTAGTTCATAATAAATTTTGAAAAGGTTTTTTTTGTGTGTGTCATTCCTAAACCATATGATTATCAGATTCAAAATGGTCAATAACAGTCTTTTTTAGCTACCTCATACCTAGAATGGAATTCTGGTATAGTGCTGTATTATAAATACTAGGCCTCATGGTCAGTTTGAGCTGTAAGGTCAATGGTTCAAATTCACCAGCCACTCCTCAGATACCCTATATAGGCCTGCTATGAGCTGAAACTGACTCAACAGCACTTAACAACAACAACATCTAGAATAATAATAATCTTTGTGCCTTCCATTCCATTTTTTAAAAGTTCTCGCTTTGATTATGCTTCTCCTCATTTTGAATTGTGCCCCACCAGCAAATGAAGGTCCTGAAAACTTGGCTCTATTCATAGTCAAGTCTGCTTTGAGGGGCAGCTCTTTTGCAGTTATGTTTGACTATCTTCTAACCTGAGGGATTCATCTTCTGGCATTATATATGACCATGTTCTACTGCTATTAATGAGGTTTTCAGTGGCTAACCCACTCTTCTGTCAGTTTGTAGTACTGTGGTGACTAGCTGAGATGCTGGAAGCTATGCCACAGTAATTTAAATATTAGCAGGATCTTTCATGCTGGACAGGTTCCATTGGAGCTTCCAGACTGAGACAGACAAGGAAGAAGTAGAAGGTGGACTTCCTCTGAATGTTTAGCAACTGAAAAACTTGTGAACAGCAGTGGAACATATTACCCATTGTTGTTGCTGTTGTTATGTGCTGTAGAGTGGGTTCTGACTCATAGTGACCCTGTACAGGGTTTCCGAGGCTATAAATCTTTATGGGAGCAGAAAGCCTCATCTTTCTCCCGTGGAGCAGCTGGTAGTTTCGAACTGTTGACTGTGAGATTAGCAGCCCAATTCGTAACCACTACACTACCAGAGCGCTTTCATATTACCCATAGAATCCTTTAATATTGCAACCCAAGGCTTGAATGTTTTTTTAGCTCTTTCAGCTTGAGAAATGCTGACCATGTTCTTCCCTTTTGGTTTTCTAACTCTAGGTCTTTGCATAATTCGTTGCAGTATTTTACTTTTTCTTCTCTCTGCCCTTTGAAATTTTGTTCAGCTCCTTTACTTCAACATTTTTTATAATAATTTTAGATTCTCTATATACAAAAGCAAGTTTATCTCTTATGACATCCATTTTGGTATTTTAGAATATGCCTATTATTTTATTTTATCACCAAGCAATTAACTTATGCTTACTTTTATTGTTGTTATCATAATTAGGGAGAAAGTTTATCAGAAAATTGAATTGGGTAATAGGCGTATGTACAGGCTCAGTTAAGGATTGATTTAAGCCTGAAAATGTCTGGCATGTACAACTTAAAACTCAACAGTGCACTTTTTGAATATGGATAATTATTTCACATAAGAAGACTGTTGTTGTATGCCATCAAGTCAGTTCTGACTTACAGCAACCCTGTATAGGATTTTTGATAAGTGGCTAGTGGGCAGTTGCAAAAGATGAACCAAATCATTCCTCCCCTAACACTCACTATGGAATTATATCCGATAATTCATTGCAATGACCACACAGAATTCAGACACCATACTCACTACTTTAAGGCTTACTAAAGAAGTGAACTAGTTCTAATTCAGGGTCAGAAATGCTCAGGGTACACTGGTTCCAATCAGGATAGCATCTCCCCAGCCTTGCCAAAATCCAGGACTTTCTGTCTAGTCAATGTTACAAAGTTCTTTCAGGGATGTGGTCAGTGCCAACAGGACACACCATAAGCCGTTGCTTCAGTTGCATGGATCAGCAAACCTAGCTGCCCCAACTAAGTACCTGGAGTTACTCCACTCTACAAGTAAGCCTCCTGCCAAAAGTCACTCAGCTTTACTTGCTCCATGGACTGGGAAGCCCGCCATTGTGTCATGCTCTGGTTCTTAGTTCTATTGCTCCTCTGCCACTCCTTCAGTGTCACAGGTATCTCAGAATACAAATGATGTACTCTACTCCTGGTTCTTCTTCTTTGATGGCAGTGAGATATTCCTCTTACTTCTGAGATGACTCATTTTATATGCATTAGAGGTCAGACTTTCATAATCACAGTTAATCCTGTTAACCACTCACAACAGAGTCACACAATCTTGTCAGCGTCTTCTCTCACATTCTCTTTCTCAGACACATCACAGCAAAAATATTGCTTGGTGGTAGTTCACAAAGTCTATGGCTAGATTTTATTAAGGACTTTAAGTATTTATTAATGACTTTACTTTTCAAAGTCATCAATATAACATGCAAGTAATTATGTTTTTAAAATAATTCAAAACTGTCTGAAGCAGTACATTGACAGGGAACTGCTAGAGGTTCAAGCTGGATTCAGACCAAGATATGGAATGAGGGATACCATTGCTGACATCAGATGGATCTTGGCTGAAAGCAGGGAATACCAGAAGGATGTTTGTTTGCCTGTGCTTTATTGACTATAAAAGGCTTTTCACTATGTGGATTGTGATAAAATGTGGACAATATTGCTGAGAATGAGTATTCCAACACACTTAATTGTGCTCAGGAGAAACCTGTACATAGATCTAGAGGCAGTCTTTTGAAGAGAACAAGGGGATGCTGAATTGTTTAAATTCAGGAAAGATGTGCACCAGGGTTGTATTATTCCACCATACTTATTCAATCTGCATGCTGAGCAAATAATCTGAGAAACTGGATTATAAGAAGACAAACTTGGCATCAGGATTGGAGGAAGACTCATTAACAACCTGTAACATGCAGATGATACAACCTTGCTTGTTGAAAGCGAAGAGGACTTAAAATAAGACCACAACCTTCAGTATGGGTTGCACTTCAATGTAAAGAAAACAAAAATCCTTACCACTGGATCAATAAATAACATCATGATGAATGGATAAAAGACTGAAGTTGTCAAAGAATTCATTTTGCTTGGATCCACAATCAACACTCATGGAAGCAGCAGTCAAGAAATCCAATGACTTATTTCATTAGACAAATCTGACTCACGTGACCCAAGCCATGATATTTTCAACAGCCTCACATGCATATGAAAGTTGGACTGTGAATAAGAAAGACAGTAGAAGAATTGATGCATATGAGTTATGGTGTGGGAGAAGTATACTAAAGGTACCATGGACTGCCAGAAGAACAAACAAATCTATGTTGGAGGAAGTATAACCAGAGTGCTCCTTAAAAGCCAAGATGATCAGACTTTTCTCTCATACTTTGGAAATATCAGAAGGGGCCAGTCCTTGAAGAAGATCATCATGCTTGGTTAAGTGGATGATCAGCAAAAAAGATGGATACCTTCAATGCGACAGATTGGCACAGTGGCAGCAGCAGCAATGTGCTCAAGAGACATTAAATAATTCTCTACACCACAGCAGTTCACTGCTTATCCAACAGTGCCACATCAGGACTCCATAAAACTTGTTGTTTTTGTTAAGTGTTGTTGAGTTGGTTCCAACTAACATGCGCTGGACCGCCTTTGACAGCATTTAACAACAACAATAGGGTTTCCTAGGCTTTAAATCTTTGTGGGAGCAGAAAGTCTTATCTTTCTTCCATGGAGTGACTGGTGGGCTCAAACTGTGGACCCTGTGGTTTGCAGTCCAGTGCTTATCTTGTGGAACCACCAAACTCCCATAAGAAGACTAGGAATAAGAATACTTCTTGTTGTTGTTAAGTGCTGTGGAGCAGATTCTGACTCATACTGACCTTTTGGCTCAGTGCCTTGTTATTCAGTGCCACAATTCTTGTTGTTAAATGCCTCCAAGTTGGTTCTGACCCATAGTGACCCTTATAGGGTTTCCAAGGAGTGGCCTGTGAGCTTGAACTGCCAACCCTGTGGTTCAAACGTACTTTTGCAGTCCAGTGCATTAACCCACAGTGTCACACTGCTGTCACACTAGATATTGTTAATACAACTAATTTATACATGTATGTGTTTAATTTTTAACCCCTTTTATTCCCATTCTGCTCCTGTAAAGATATACAGCCTCAGAAACCCTCTAATAGGGTCGCTATGAGTTGGAACCAACTTCACGGTTCTACTACATATATGTAGTCCTGGTGTGGTGCTGTGAGTTAATGTGCCAGACTGCAAAGCCGTTTGAACTGCAAGGTCAGCGGTTCAAAATCACCAGCTCCTCCTCAAAAACCCTATACAGGGTCACTATGGGTCAGAACTGACGCGACCACACTTAACAACAATAATAGATAGATAGATAGATAGATAGATAGATAGATAGATAGATAGATAGATAGATAGATAGATAGATACATAGATAGATAGATACATAGATAGAT
>NW_006408595.1:7638601-7646058 GCF_000296735.1 Chrysochloris asiatica
AGCCCGATTCGTAACCACTACGCTACCAGAGCTCCTTAGATAGATAGATATAATTTGAAAACATCATTAAAAAAATTCATTTCACTCCATTTTCCATGAAGTGTTTGAAACTTGCTCACATGTTGCTTGTTTGTTCCGCTGATTCAATTCTGACTCTTAATGCCCCTATAGGACAGGGTGGAACTGCCTTATAGGTTTCCTAGGATGAATTCTTTTAGGGAGCAGATTTGTAGGTCTTTTCTCTGGCAAAGCCATTGGCAGGTTCAAACCTTTGGCCTTTTGGTTAGCAGCCAAGAGCTTAACCATTGCATCATCATCCTTCCTCCCACAAAGGGAGCCACTATGATTTATAATATCTCAGTTAGTTATTCTCACCTTGAGCTTTATATAAATGAAGTCATACAGTATGTTCTCTTGTGACTCTGCTGACTATTATGTTTCTAAGATTCATCTAGGTTGTTATGTGTATAAATAGTTCATTCTCAGATCTATATAATTTCCTATTATGTGACTACTATACCATACCTTACCCATTTTTGTGGGACACTGAGAGGTTTCCAGAGTGTTTTGTACCTATTTCTCTTGACCACATACCTAGCAGTGTATATACTTATGTGTAGTGTGTTCAGTGTTAGGAGAGCCTGTCAAACACGTCTGAAGTGGTTTACTACATTGTCTTCTCATAGTAGCATGTGAAAATGTCACTTTTTCTAGTACCAAATATTGTCTGTATTTGAATTTTATCCATTTTAGTAACTACATAGCAATAACAGGAACCCTGGTGGCAAGTAGTTAAAGTTCTTGGCTGCTAACCAAAAGCTCAACAGTTTGAAAGCTCCAGCTGCTTCATGGGAGAAAGATGAGGCAGTCTACTTCTGTTAAAGATTAACAGCCTTGGCAGCAGTGGGTTTTAGTTTTAGGTAGTAATATCTCATTGTGAAATTATTAATAGTTTTACTGAGCTATAACTGACATGAAATAAAATGCAGATTCTGAAACTGTACAGTTTTATACATTTTGACATACTTTTACAGACATCTGTGAAACCATCACTACAATTAAGGTAATAAACACATTCATTATTTCTTAAAGATTATATAAAATGGTAGTTGCTTCATTGTACTTGACTTATTTCTAGAGTTACCATAACAAAATGCCACAAAGTGGGTGCTTTTAAAGAACAGATGTTTATTTTCTCACAGTTCTGGGGTCTAAATGTCTGAATTAAGGCATTGGCTGGACCATGCTTTTGCTCTGTCCACTCTGGGATTTTTGCTTATCTTTCAGCTTCTGGTAGCTCTGGGCATTACTTGGTGTTCCTCGGTTTGCCTATGGCATCTTACCCGTGTGTGTGTGTGTGTGTGTGTGTGTGTGTGTCTTTCTCCTTGCTTGCTTTCCCCTTCTTATAAAGCACTATTATAAGAGTCTTAGTGTGGCACTGTGGGATAAAGCACTGTGCTGCAAGGTCAGTTTGAACCACAAGGTCACACATTCAAACTCACCAGCCACTCCTTGAAAATTCTACACAGGGTCACTATGAGTCAGGACCCACTTGATGGCATTTAACAACAATTGGAGTCCTGGTGTGCTGCTGTGGGTGAATGCATCACACTGCAAAGTCATTTGAACTACAAGGTTGCTAGTTCAGGCTCACCAGCAGCTCCTTGGAAACCCTACACAGGGTTGCTATGGGTTGGAATCGACTTGACGGCACTTAACAACAACATAGGATAAACACTGGACTGGGAACTGAAAGGCCAATGGTTCAAACCACCAGCTGCTCCTCAAAAACCCTATACACGGTCACTATGCATCAGAATCGACTTGTAAGAAGAGATTAGGATAGGTCTGACTCTGCTCCAATATAATGTAAGTGGTAATGTCTTCAAGGAAAAGCCCTTCAAGGAAAAGGACACAGGCACAGGTTTTCATGGGGTGGAACAGTGCAGGGGAGGAACAGTTAGGGTTTCAATATGTCTTTTGAAGAAAGGAGGTGGGACACAAATCAGTCCTTGATAATGCTCCACCCTGCTCCTCTCCCCAACAGTAACCTCAGCTATCTTTGCTTCCCTGTACAAAATGTTTCTTATTTTTCCTCTAGTTGCTTTTAAGATTTGTCTTTATTACTGTTTCAAGTCATTTGACTATGATGTATCTTAGTGTAGATTTCTTTTATATTTGTTGTGTTACACTTTTTTTGGAAAATAATAAATATTATTTTCTTTTAGTTGAAAAATATTTGGTCATTATTTCTCTAAAAAATTCTCTGCCCGTTCTACCTGTATTCTCCTTCAGAGGCTTCAGCTACACATATTCTTGGCTTTTTGTCCCACATCATCACAGCATTGTTGTTGTTATGTGCCGTGGAGTTGGTTCTGACTCATAGAGACCCTGTACAGGGTTTCTGAGACTGTAAACCTTTACTGGATCACAAAGCCTCATCTTTCTCCCATAGAACAGCTGGTAGTTTTGAACTGCTGACCTTGTGTTTCATACCCGGATTTATAACCACTATGAGCTCCTTTCATAACAGCATACTCATGCTCCTCCCTGCAGCCTCTCGACTCATTGCTCCTGCTATATAATGGTTCTTATTTTCCTCTAGCTGTTTTTAAGATATTACTCTTAAATGTTTAATGACTGCATGTCCTAGCTTATATGCCTTCCTATTTCTTTTGTTAAAGTTTGCTGAACTTGTTGCAACTATTTGTTTATTACTTTCATCTAATTGATATATTTTGGGCCTTCTTTAAATATTTTTCTGGCTCCCCTCTCCTTAAGGAACTTCAATTACATGTATACTAAGCTGTTTGAAGTTCTCCCGCAACTTATGGGAGAACTTATGTCATATTCTTTTTTATTCTATGTTTAATTTTAATTAACTTTAATGTTATATCTTCAAGTTCATAACTTGTTTCATCTGTATCATCTAGTTTGCCTTAATTCTATATGATGTATTTTTTTTATTTCTGAAATACTATTTTTATTTCTAGAATTACAAGTCTTGTCAGTTTCGTTATCTTCATGTCGTCTTAACGTACAAATACTTCCTTCTACCTTCTTAAACACACGAAATATACTTTTAATAACCAAAATACACTACCATTAAGTTGATTCTGACTCATAGAGACCCTAAAGGGTTTCAGAGGATATAAATCTTAATCGAACCAATAATTTACCTATGACATATTATAGAAGTAGACGGCCTTACATTTTTCTTGCAGTGACTTGTGGGTTCAAACCAACCTTTCAGTTAGCTGCCCAACACTTCATCCACTTACAGTAACTGTTTTATGACCCCCTCCTTTCATTTCGATATTTTATTAATGTTTCTATCTGAGAAAGGTTAACGTGCTTGGTTGTTAACCAAAAGGTGGGCAGTTTGTGATATGTAGATGGCACAACCTTGCTTGCTGAACATGAAGGGGACATGAAGGACTTCTTGATAAAGACCAAAGAATCTAGCCCTCAGAATGGATTATACCTCAATGTAAAGAAAATAAAAAGGCTCATTGTTGTTGTTGTTAAGTGACTTCGAGTCGGTTCCAACCCATAGCAACCCTGTATAGGGTTTCCGAGCGTGTAAATCCTTACGGGAGTAGAAAGCCTCATCTTTCTCCCACGGAGCGACTGGTAGTTTCGAACCGCTGACCTTAAGGTTCGCAGCCCGATTCGTAACCACTATGCTACCAGAGCTCCTTAAAAAGTCTTATAACTATACCAATAAACAATATCACAAAAAAGGAGAACAGATTAAAGTTGCTAAAATTTTCATTTTACTTAGATACAGAATCAAGGCCAATGGAAGCAGCAAATCAAGAAATAAAACAATGTATTTTATTGGGTAAATCTGCTGCAAAAGACCTATTTAAAGTGTTAAACAGCAAAGCTGTCACTTTGAGGATTAAAATGAGCCTGATGCAAGCAACGGTGTTTTTAATGACCTCAAATGCAAGCAAAAGTTGGACAATGAATAACGGAAACCAAAGGAGATCTGAAGCCTTTGAATTATGGTGTTGGTGAAAAATATTGACTATACTGTGGGCAGCTGAATATACTATAGACAGATAAAACTGTCTAGGTAGAAGTGCAGCCAGAATGTTCCTTAGACGTGAGAATTGTAAGATTTAGTCTCATATACTAAGAACATACTATCAAGAGAGACCAGTATCTGGAGAAGTACATCCTGCTTGGTAAAGTAGAGGGTCAGTAGTAAAGAGAATGATGCTCAGCAAAATGGATCGACACAGTAGCTGCAACAACCAGCTCGAGCATAACAACTGGATGGCCCCAGCATTGTTTCATTCTGTTGTACATAACGTTGCAATGACACCTACCAACAACAGTAACATATATCCCCCACTACCATCAGTCCTGGTGTGGCACTGTAGGATAAACACTCGACCACAAGGTGGGTTTGAACCACAAGGTCAGCAGTTCAAACTCACCAGGTGCTCCTCAGAATACATATGTTTCATGTGTTTCAGAATATAACTGTGCTTCATAAGGCTATTAGTCAATGATATTTCAGAAGTAACTTGCCAGGTCTTTGTTCCGAGGTGCTGATAGGTGGACTCAAACCATCACCCCTTCAGTTAGTTGTGCATGTAATTATTTGTGTTACTCAGGCTCTTGGTAAAAGTATAAAACTCTGTCTAATGGTGGAAAATCTAATCTCAGCTCACAATGTAGACAAGTTCCCTGAAAACCGTTTTGGTAACATATCAGAGATAGTACACTCAGGTCGTATAATTTGCTTGCTGCTGAGATTTGGTTGGACCTGAAAAGGGTCTCACTATGAGTTAATGCCCTGGACTTCAAAGTCTGTTTGAACCACAAGGTTGGAGTTTCAAGCTCACCAGCCTGTCCTTGGAAACCCTATACAGAGTCTCTATGGGCAGGAACTAACTTAACAGTACTTAACAACAACAACGTGAGTGAGAAATGACTAAACAGCACTTAGAAACAACAGCATGTCCAAGAAAGTAAAGACATTTTACCTATGACATGTTGTTGTCAAGTGGATCGAGTTGGTACCGACCCATAGTGACCTTATGCACAGCAGAACAAAACACTGCCCGATCCTGGGCCAACCTCACTACTGTTGCCATGTTTGAGTCCATCGATGCTCCACTTGGCCAATCCATCTTGTTAGGGGTCTTCCTCTTTTTCTCTTACCTTCCACCTTACCAATCATGCTATCTTTCTCCAGTAACTGGTCCTTCCTGACACTATGTCCAAAATATGAGAGACAAAGTTTGATTGGCCATTCTGGCCTCCAAGGAGCACTCTGGTTGCACTTCTTCCAAAATGGACCTATTGGTTCTTTTGGGAGCCCACGGCACTTTCAATATTCTCCTCCAACACCATAACTCAAAAACATCTATTCTTTAACGGTCTTCCTTATTCACTGTCCAGTTTTTCCCAAGCATATGAGGTTATTGAAAATACCATGGCTTGGGTTAGGCACACCTTAGTCCTCAAGCTGACATCTTTGCTCTTCAACACTTTAAAAAGGTCTTGTGCAGCACATTTGCCTAATGCAATATGTCCTTGATTTTCTTGACTGCTGCTTCCATGAGTGTTGATACTTGATCTAAGAAGAATGAAGTCCTTGACAACTTCAATCTTTTCTCCATTGATAAGAATGTTGTTTATTGGTCCAGTGGTGAGGATTTTTGTTTTCTTGACATTGAGATGTAATCCATACCAAAGGCTGTGCTCTTTAATCTTCATCAGTAAATGTTTTAAGTCCTCTTCACTTTCAGCAAGCAAGGTTGTATCATCTGCATATAGCAGTTGTTAATGAGTCTTCCTCCAATCCTGATGCCACATTTTTCTTCACATAACCCAGCTTCTCGTATTATTTGTTCAGTATACAGGTTGAATAAGTACGGTGAAAGAATACAACCTTGTTGTACACCTTTCTTAATTTTAAACCATTCAGTGTTTCCATGTTCTGTTCGAACAACTATCTCTTGCTCCAGGTACAGATTCCTCATGAACACAATTATATGTTTTGAAATACTCATACTTTGCAATGTGTCCATAGCTTACCATGATCCACACAATCAAAAGCCTTTGCATAGTCAGTAAAGCACAGGTAAACATCTTTCTGATATTCTCTGCTTTCAGCCAAGATCCACCAGACATCGGCAATGATATCCCTTGTTACACGGCCTCTTCTGAATTTGGCTTGAACCTCTGAAAGTTCTCTGTCAATGTATGCTTGCAGCCATTTCTGTATTACTTTTAGTAAAACTTTACTCTCATGGGCTATCAAAGAGATTTTCCCATGATTTCCTCATTCCATTGGGTCACCTTTTGGAATGGATACAAATACGGATCTCTTCCAATCAGTCGGCCAGATAGTTGTCTCCCAAATTTCTTGTCAGAGATGAGTGAGTGCCTCCTGAGCCACCTCACTTTCTTGAAAGATTTCAATGTTTTATTCCATCAATTGGTTCTTTGCCAATTCCTTCAATGCACCTTGGACTTCCTCCTTCAGTATCATTGGATCTTGATCATATGATACCTCTTAAAACAGTTGAACATTAACCGTTTTTTTTTGGTACAGTGACTCTATACATTCCTCCCATCTTCTCTCGATGCTTTCTGCATCAGTCAATAATTTACCCAGTGAATCTTTGAATAACAAAAGTCAAGGCTTGAATTTTTCTTCAGTTCCCCCAGCTTGAGAAATGCTGAGTGTGTTCTTCCTTTTTGATTTTCTGATTCCAGATCTTTGCATATTTTATTGTAATATTTGGCTTTGATTTCTTGAGCTGATCTTTGAAATGTTCTGTTCAGCATTTAGACCTCCTCATTTATTCATTAGATTTAGCATCTCTACACTGGAAAGCAAGTTTCAATGTCTCTTCTGACATCCATTTTGACCTTTTTCTTCTTTCTTGTGTTCTTAATGACTTCATGCTTTCTTCATGTATGATGTTCTTAATGTCATCGCACAACTCTTGTGGTCTTGGATTTTTAATGTTTAATGTATCAAATCTGTTCTTCAGACGATCTCTAAATTCAGGTGGGATCTATTCAAGGTCATATTTTGGCTCTTGTGGACTTGTTTTCATTTTCTTCAGTTTCAGTTTGAATTTTCACATGAATAATTGATGGTCTGTTCCAGTCTGCCCCCTGGCCTTGTTTGGCCTTGCTTTTCCATCATCTCTTTCCGCAGATGTAATTAATTAGGTTCCTATGTATTCCATCAGGTGAAGTCCATGAGTATAGTCATCTCTTATGCTGTCTAAAGAAGGTATTTGAAATGAACAAATCATTGGTTTTTCAAAATTCTATCATGTGTTCTCCAGCATCATTTCTATCACCAAGGCCATATTTCTAACTACTGATTCTTCCTTTTTGCTCCCAACCTTTGCATTCCAATCACCAGTAATGATCAATACATCTTGATTGCATGTTTGATCAATTTCAGATTGAAGAAG
>NW_006408595.1:7646740-7650639 GCF_000296735.1 Chrysochloris asiatica
CTGCTGGAATTCAAAATACTAGTGGCATAGCTTTCAGAATCACAGCAACTCACAAGCCACCACAGTATGACAAACTGACAGATGAGTGAAAAACTGACAAACAAACAAACAAAAATCAAGAGATGAAGAAGTAATATAGAATAAAGGTATAAATCTTCCTTTTTAATAAAAACAGACTTTTGAAGATGAATGTTTATTCAGAGAGAAAGATGCCTATAGGAATATGAACCATTCAATCCTTTGGTGTTTCATAAAAAAAAGAAGAAAATGTGTCTTTTTGCTTAAATTCATTCAAATGGAAGCCTGTTACATCAGATATTTGCACTTCAAAGGGAAGAGGGTTAATTAAATCATTTTAATTTAATAACCATAAGTTAAGTAATTTCTATTTCCTTACTCAAATAATTTCCATATGTTCATTATCCCCAAGTCATAATGATTGGGGAATTGACTCCCTTATTTTTCCTGTTCTCCACTCCAAATAACACTAATCCATTTATCCATGCACAAATATTTGCCAACTATAATCCAAGCATTGGAGATAAAAGACATGCACTTGAGGGAGAAGATATATGTAAAGTGGTGTTAAATACCATCAAGTCGATTTTGACTGATAGTGGCCCTGTATAGGGTTTTCAAGTAGCTGGTGGATTTGAACTGCCCACCTTTGGTTTGCAGTCCATTATAGCATATTTAAGTACAGCCTTAAGAAAACTAGGGTGCTGTAGTTTGATAGGAACAGATGCATGAAGAAAGAGAATATATAAGATGAATCTGGGATTTTTTAGTAATATATAAAGTCACTTGTGTCTCAGAGCATGCTTGTCTTTTCTAAGTAAATGAATATAAATCTTTAAGTATCATCGCTTCTGGTGTATATATGAAATGACTGAAGTTGTCAAAGACTTCATTTTTTTTTTTTTTTTTTTTGGACCTACAATCAATGCTTACAGAAGTAGCAGTAAAGAAATCAAAGATACGGAAATTACACAAATCTGTTGCAAAAAACCTCTTTAAACTGTTTAAGAGCAAAGATGTCACTTTGAGGACAAAGATGTACCTGACCCAATCCATGGAGTTTTTAGTTGCCTCGTATGTATATGAAAGTTGGTCAGTGACTAAGGAAGACTGTAAAGAATGATGCCTTTGAATTATGGTGTTGGAGAGCAAAATGGAAAATATCATGGTCTGCTAGAAGAACTTCGTTCAAATCTGTCTTGGAAGTACACCCAGAGTGCTTTGTAGAAGTGAGGATGGTGAGACCTAGTTTCTTGTACTTTGGACATATTATTAGGAAGGGCAGGACCTTGGAGAAGAATATCATGCTTGGGAAAGTAGAGGGTAAGTAAGAAAGCAGACAGACCCCCAACAAGATGGATTGGCACAGTGGCACCAACAATGTGCTTAAATCTAACAGTTGTGAGGATGACTCACGACTAGGAAGGGTTTCATTCTGTTGTGTGCATAGGGTTCCTATGAGTTAGAACCGATTCACTGGTACCTAACAACAATGACAACATAGGAAGAGGAAAGAAGGAGGAAGGAAGAAATTCATGTAGAATTAAGCAGACTCTTGAAAAGAACTATGTAAAAGAGAAGCAAACGTTATCATTAATTATCATCATCATCATTACCATCATTGTCGTTAAATGCCATCATCAAAACTATCATTTTTTAAAGTCTGTCCTGAGTGACCTATATGTATTAAAGCTCAGTGTCCAAATTGTTGTTAAGTGCCTCTGAGTCAGTTCTGACTCTTATCGACCCTGTATAGGGTTTCCAAGGTGCAGCTGCTGAGTTTGAATCACAGAATCTTGTGCAATTAGCAGCCCAGTTCTTCTTCTACAGCACCATGCCAGGACTCTTTGGTGTCCACAACGGCACTATTTGAGATCTTGCTGCTAAAAAATAGTAGAGCAAGCTC
Source organism: Chrysochloris asiatica (assembly GCF_000296735.1). NCBI lineage: Eukaryota > Metazoa > Chordata > Mammalia > Afrosoricida > Chrysochloridae > Chrysochloris > Chrysochloris asiatica. The sequence continues at coordinate 7,648,665 of NW_006408595.1, forward strand.
ACTAGATTAAAAATCATGCTACAACTAAAGGCACATTCTTTTCATTTCTGTAGAATTTCTCAGAAACCAGTCTGAGTGGTACATTCTAATCCAATAAGCTAGAAGTAAGGGAATAGCTTGGTAAAAGAACCTGAGGTCTCAGACCTATAGAGATATGTGAATGGCTTAGACAAGTAGGATTTTTTCTATCTAGGAAATAAAAGAAGTGCTAAAAAAAATTAGATAATTTAAAGAAGAGTGGTGATGCTGCAATATATGAAATCTCAAATGTCAAGGTCAAGAAAGAACACCCAAAAACCCAAATAATGTGTCTGAAGGGATTGCTTAGTGCCTTAAATTCATTAAATTTACTGAACATTGTGAAATAGTTGTTATGCATCTTCACTCTCCAAAGTTTGCATGCAAGCCTTTTCTTTTACAAGAAGTAACATAATGTGGTGGGAAAATATCAGGCTAGCTGACAAGAAACTTAAATAGTTCCACTGTTGGCTAACTCTCTGACTTTGAGTTAAAATAAATATCTACAGGGAAAATCCAAAACAAAAATGGTAGTATGACTGGCTACTACAAGAATAAGGAAGTTATTCACCAGGGAGTCATCAAGGCAAGCAATCAAGCCCTTGCAGGACAACCCCTTCTCCTAAGACTGAAACTCAAAGGGAAAACATGAGCAGGCATGTAAGCTTACTGGCAACCACACTGGTTTTCTGGCAAGTGGGAAAGGCAGCAATGAAAAAACGGGCTGAATCCAACCATGTTCCATAAACTCCTGTTGATTTGGAGATGAGAGAGAGAAGAAGAAAGGCTAGTTGGTCCAAAGTGTGGTAAGACCAGGGGAATTCTGAGCCCATGGACAAGGACATAGCAGAGAGCGCTAGAGCTGAGAGTGAAGCATCTAGCCGATGTGAAGTGTGGGGAGATGCAAAAGAAGACCCAAAATTGCAGATAGTACCCATTTGACCTAAACTCGATGGCTTGATAATCTGAACTTAACTAGAGGAAGATTTTTTTTTTTTAATTAATAAAGGAAAAGAGAGCAAATTGCTAAAATTTTATGAATTTGACCTAAACTCATGGATGTGGTAGCTCAAAGTATCAACAGAGAGAATTCTACCAACTTATTCAATCTGAAATCAATCAAACATGTAATCAAGATGCATTGATCATTACTGGTGATTGGAATGCAAGGGTTGGGAGCAAAGAGGAAGGATCAGTAGTTAGAAATATGGATTTGGTGATAGAAATGATGCTGAAGAATGCATGCTAGAATTTTGAAAAACCAATGATTTATTCATTTCAAATACTTTTTTTAGACAGCATAAGAGACAACTATACACATGGACCTCACCTGATGGAATACATAGAAATCTAATTGACAACATCTGCAGAAAGAGATAATGGAAAAGCTCCGTATCATCAGTGAAAAAAAGGCCAGGGGCAGATTGTGGAACAGACCACCAATTAGTCATATGCAAATTCAAACTGAAACTGAAGAAAATAGAAACAAATCCACAAGAGCCAAAATATGACCTTGAATATATCCCACCTGAATTTAGAGATCATCTGAAGAACAGATTTTATATATTAAACATTAAAGACCGAAGACCAGAAGAATTGTGGGATGACATCAAGAATATCATACATGAAGAAAGCAAAAAATCATTGAGAAGACAAGAAAGAAGAAAAAGGTCAAAATGGATGTCAGACGAGACACTGAAACTTACTCTTCAGCATAGAGATTCTAAAGCAAATGGAAGAAATGAGGAGGTCCAAGAGCTAAACGGAAAATTTCAAAGATCAGCTCGAGAAGATAACGACAAAATATTACAATAAAATGGACAAAGATCTGGAATCAGAAAACCAAAAAGGAAGAACACGCTCAACATTTGTCAAGCTGGGGGAACTGAAGAAAAAATTCAAGCCTCGACTTTCATTATTAAAATATTCTCTGGGCAAATTATTGAATGATGCAGAA
>NW_006408595.1:7651824-7666932 GCF_000296735.1 Chrysochloris asiatica
TTTGAGTTATGGTGTTGGAGGAGAATATTGAAAGTGTCATGGGCTGCCAGAAGAACCAATAGATCTGTTTTGGAAGAAGTGCAGCTAGAGTGCTCCATAGAGGGCAAATGACCAAACTTTATCTCTCATACTTTGGACATATTGTCAGGAGGGACCAGTCTCTGGAGAAGGATATCATGTTTAGTAAGGTGGAGGGTCAGAGAAAAAGATGAAGGCCCCCAACGAGATGGATTGACCAAGTGGCAGCACCAATGGACTCAAGTGTGGCAACAGTGGTAAGGTTGGCCCAGGATTGGGCAGTGTGTTGTTCTGCTGTGCATAGGGTCACTATGGGTCAGTACCAAGTCGATGGCACCTAACAACAAACAACAATAAAGGCATGAAGTGACTGGCTTACAAGCTTTCAAGAGGGAGTTTAATTTAAGAGAGTGTGGGGGAAGAAAGAGTCCCACTGAATAGTTTTCATTTTTTGTAGACGGGTCTGGTGAAAAGAGATGAGGAGAAGATTCTTATGATTCAATAGTGAGTACTTGTTATCATGACTCATTGCGACTGTTACGTCCATAAATGCAGAAATTTTGTAACAAAAATGGGGGAGTAGTTAATCTTATAATCCAGAAACAGAGGATCCTAGGACCATCAAGGGAGAAGAGCACAAGTGGGATGTGTACTCTATCCAGAGAAGTAGGGACACCATAGATGGAGGCAGAGATGGGAATATGGAGAGGGGGAATGGCTGAGTACTCTAGTTTCATTGGAAGAGAAGGAATAAAAGATGGTGGCCAGAATGAAGGCTTGAAGAATATGTCTTTTGGTTATTTAAATTATTATTATATATTTCTGAGTGTTTTTTTGTACATCTCCCTACCTTCTCAACCCCCCAAAAAAGAAAAACAAAGAGAATGGAAGCAAATACTGTTGAATGATGGTGCACGAAGGAGATTGTAATCATGGCAATGAAATAATGGTGTAAAGTTCATGTTCTCCTATGTAAACTATCACTGTACCAAAAACAAATGGTTGATGTTCAGCCATTTCAAGGGGTAGCATATGGTGGTACTGAAGACAAAAGTCTAAGTTTCCTGAAGCTATTGGCAAAAAAAAAAAAAAAAATCACCAAAAACCAAGACTCTAGGAATTTACAAATACAAATTGAAATCTTTCAACAAACTGATGCAGCACTGAAGCACTCACTCATCTATGCCAAGAAATTTAGAAGACAGCTACCTGGCCAATCAAATGGTAAAGATCCATATTTGTGCCCATTCCAAAGAGATATAACCCAACAGAATGCAGTTATCAGCAAACAATATCATTATCAGCACATGCTTGTACAATTTTATTGGAGATAATTAAGAAGTAAAAAACCCAGCTGTAATAGTATATCATCAGGGAACTGCCAGAAGCTCAGTCCGATTTTAAAAAGGATGTGGAACTAGAAAAACTAGTGTTGGTGTCAGATTGATCTTGGCTGAAAGCAGAGAATACCAGAAGGATGTTTAGTTGTGCTTTATTGACTTTGCAAAGGCTTTCAACTGTGTAGCTCATGAAAAGCTATGGATAACACTGCAAAGAATGGGTTTTCCAGAACACTTGATTGTGTTCATGAGGAACATGTACATAGACCAAGAGACAGTCATTCAAACAGAACAAGGGAATACTGAATGTTGAAAATCAAGTAAGGTGTGCATGAGGGATGTATTGTTTTACCATACTTATTCAATATGTATGCTTAACAAATAATCAGAGAAGCTGGATTATATGATAACAAATATTCCATCATGACTGGAGGAAAACTGATCAACAACCTTGTTGGATGGAAGTGAAGAGGACTTGAAATACTGATGAAGATCAAAGGCCACAGCCTTCAGTATGGACTGCACCTCAGTATAAAGAAAACAACAATCTTTACAACTGGGCTAATAAATAACATCATGATAAATGAAGAAAGGATTGAAGTTATCCAAGACTTTATTTTGCTTGGAACTACAATCAACGCTCATAGAAGCAACAATCAAGAAATCAAATGATATATTACATTAGGCAAATTTGTTGCACCAGACCTCTTTAAAGTGCTTAAGAGTACAGATATCACTTTGAAGACTAAGGTACACTTGACCTAAGCCGTGGTATTTTCAGTAACCTCATATGCATGTGAAGACCATCAAAGAATTTTTGAATTTGAGTTATGTCTTGGAGAAGAATATTACAAGTATTGTGGACTGCCAGAAGAACAAACATCTGGACATATTATCAGAAGTGACCAATCCCTGCAGAAGGACATTATGTTTAGTAAAGTAGAGGGTCAGTGAAAAAGAATAAGACCCCCAATGAGATTTACTGGACAGTGATGACAGTAATAGGCTCAAGCATAACACCAATTGTGAGGATGGCACAGGACTGGACAGTGGTTCATTGTGTTGTGCATCAGGGTGCTGATAAATTGGAGCCAACTAGACAGCATCTAATAACAACAGCAACAATAACAACAAATGGCATTGGAGCAAGGTAATTCTAGTACTGTAAAGAATACATATCAGTTCTGGAATTACAGTATGGATTGCATTTCAATGTAAAGAAAACAAAAATCCTCACTACTTGACCAATAAACAACATTCTTATCAATGGAGAAGAGATTGAAGTTGTCAAGGACTTCATTCTTCTTGGATCAACTATCAACACTCACAGAAGCAGCAGTCAAGAGATCAGACGAAGTATTGCATTGGGCAAATCTGCTGCACAGGAACTTTTTAAAGTATTGAAGAGCAGAGATGTCAGCTTGAGGACTAAGGTGTGCCTGACCCAAGCCATGGTATTTTCAGTAACCTCATATGGATGCGAAAGCTGGACAGTGAATAAGGAAGATCGTAGAAGAATTGATGCCTTTGAGTTGTGGTGTTGGAGGAGAATACTAAAAGTGCCATGGACTGCCAAAAGAATCAATAGATCTGTTTTGGAAGAAGTGCAGCCAGGGTGCTCCTTGGAGGCCAGGATGGCTAAGCTTCGTCTCTCATACTTTGGACATATTGTCAGGAGGGAACAGTCACTGGAGAAGGATGTCATGCTGGGTAAGATGGAGGGTCAGAGAAAGAGAGGAAGACTCCCAACAAGATGGATCAGCCAGGTGGCATCATTGATGGCATCAAGTGTGGCAGCGGTAGTGAGATTGGCCCAGGATCAGACATTGTTTTGTTCTTCTGTGCATGGGGTCACTATGAGTCAGTTCCGACTCGATAGCACCTGGCAACAACAACAAAGTCTCTCCTGCTTCTAGCATTCTGTGAATTGGGTTGTATCCTTTTACAGGTTGTTGATTAATGGTGGGAAAATTCATTATGCTCCAAATTCCACCAGAGAAAAAAGTGAGGAATTGCCTGAAGCAACTGATGATAGTGGAACAAAGTTTAGTGGAAAAACAAAATCCCTTTTGAGTCTTTGATGATTAAGCATAGAAATAATCGAAGATTTACTAAGAGTGCAATATTCTATTTCACCCCTGGGTGCTCAAAAGTTGTATTAATTGCATTTTGCCCTTTAAGATGTACATCCAAATAGTATATAAAAATATACCCTCTGGTTCTGATGTTATGTTAACTGGCTCTTCTGGAAGGAAAATCAGTTTATCTACAAAGACTTTATTTAATGTTATCAAAGATTTGGTCTCAACTGATAATGGACAGTAAGTTTTTCCAGTGTGAAACAAATTGAATTTATTTAAACCTGACCATGTTAGTAACATGCTGCATTCCTGGTGTAGAAACCTGTTCCCACATAATTTAAGTTTCCTCCCATCTCTTTCTCCCAGATGCAGATGTAATTTATGTAGAAGCAGACATTAAAATAAGCCACTCAGGGCAGACTTGCTTTCATTTACATAATGTTCTTTGGGGGGAAAGTATTAAATCAATTTTAACCTGTTTGGGCCTGCATCCAAATAATGTGCAGGCCTGTTTAAAGAGAATCGGTTTTGAGATTTGTAAAAGAGATCATATGAAATGCATTACTCAATTAAGTAAAGGAATTTATAGTTTATTATAGAATACTGTACCATCTGCCGGATGAATATAACTAATTAGATTTGACTTGGTATGTGATTTTAACAAACAGTTGAAAAATGAAAAATCTACAATGAATCCTTCAGCAGCACCTGAAATGATAGATACCCACTGGGAAAGATTGCATCCAGTCCTGCTCACATTGCAAACAGACTTTCCATTGTCTGACTGCAGTCTGCATGATGTTTGCATTAAAAAACAGGTCCTTTTCAGTAACTACTCACCAGCAACAGGGAAAACCCAAATGCAATGTTTGTCTGCTATTGTCAAAGAGCTAACAAGTTAACATGATGAAATCAAAATGGTTGCAAAGTTTTCCTGGCTACAGAAAACAAATGATAACTTTGCTCTGAAGGGTACTGCAAAAATCCCTCCTTTAAAAAAGGCAACCAAAACAACTTTGCACAGAATATCCATTGTTTGTAATGCTACAGTTAAATTGAAACACTACAGTGACAAAGCAGGCTAGAGCCATACTATTCTTTGGTTTTAGATATGAGGAAATCAAGCGTGTCCATCTCTAGGACTCAATTCAGCTGCCAAATGGAAGTGGTATTATCAAACTACCTTTCAATAGAGCTTTTAGGGGAACCAAAAATTTTAGAAAGTGCTTTATAATAAATGCTATATAAACACATCTGTTATTGTTAGCTGTCTTTGAATTGATTCTGACTCGATTTCCCCATGTGTCACAGACTAGAACTGCTGCTAGCAGTTTTCTTGGATCTGTAGGATCAACCACTGTACTACAAACCACAAAGTCGGCCATTCAAACCAACCAGCTGCTCCTTGGAAACCCTGTACGGCGTTGCTATGAATTGGAATTGACTGGACAGCACTAAGCCACAAGAACAACAAATATGAACAGAAGCAGATCGCTAGGTCTCACCGCACCCCCCCATTACTACTGCTGAATGGGTTTGAACAGCCAACATTAGTTAGCAACTGAGCACAAACCATTTTCACCACCTAGTGACCTTAAGGTGTGGCGCTGTGGACTAATGCGTCAGACTGCAAAGTCGTTTAAACTGCAAGGTCAGTGGTTCAAGCTCACCAGCTGCTCCTCAGAAACCCTATACAGAGTCACAATGGATCGGAATTGACTCTACGGTACTTAACAACAAATGACCTTGAACCTACCTATATGGATTCTAAAATAACAAAATGATTGGCTAAAAATGAAACAACATTCTCTGTGAATTTTATTAATTCGGTATCAATTAATGGTTCATCTTATTTGATATTTTAACTTTTTACCTAGATGTTCTTTCTTACCATGTGTTAGGACAGGCTTCATAAATTGTTTATCAGTTAAACAAAAACATCATTCCTGGAGCACCAAAAATGCTTGAGCACCAAACATTATGTCTTTTATAAGAACTGGGTCTTTTTAAGATTAGTCATCCTTTCTCTAGAAAACTTTCATAAAAATTAATACATTTTTATATTTAAATGATGCTGTGGCTTTTTAAAAAGTAAAATAACAGCATATTATTTTCTTAAATAAAGGAACATTACAACAAATAAAATATTCCTTTATTTGTTAAGACCATTGAACAGTAGTTATGAATAAGTGCAGCTGGGCCTGGGATCCATAACAGTAAGGAACTAGGACAGAGAAGCCGATCTATATAATTTGGTGATAAAGACTTCTGACAAGCACATGCTTCCTCTTCAAGCTGATGGTGTTTATGAAGCACATAGCATCATTGCTCTTCAGAAGGGAGCTGGGGTTGAGCAGGAAAGAAAACAGAAGACTTCTCTGACAAGCAGTTGATACCACTGGAGCCTAGAAGAGGGGAGAAATTTTTCAAGTTTCATTTGTGCAGCAATTAACAATCCATAGGAAATGAGCATTTTTCAATTAACTAGCTCATTCAAATGCTGAGGATATTTTTCTATAAGCATTTTTCCTGGTATGAGAATCATGGTTTTATCTTGGGAGCCTATAGAAGACAGCTGAATTCAAAGTAACCTGTTGACATATGGGAATGATAGGAACAAATGCCAAATTGAAATAAGCAGAAGGAACATATGAAATAAATCACTGCAAAGCTGAACACATGTAGGTAGAGCTGGCCAAATTAGACTTCGAGAAAACCAAGAAAAAAACAGAATGAGATAAATGCTTGGGGTTAGAGTGAGGGAATCTGGTAATTCTCTTGGGTTTAGAAGAAGCTTCAATATACAAAATTGAACTGTAGGATTTGAAGGTAGCTATAACAAAATTTATCTAAGATAGCCATCAAGCCTTATTCTTTAATTGTATATTTATTAAAGACATTTTACAGGATATCTCTCTTAAGCTAGCCTGCCTGTTTACAATATGTGTCCACTTAAGAATGGATTTATAAACAGACATCATTTGCCAAGGTTGAAAATATCCAACATCTTTTACAAATATATTATCCAGGCGTTATTCAAAAACTGAAACTGTGGTCCTGAAATCCTACAGATGATTGCTGACAAGTCTTTGGGGATTTCTTATTCTAATATTGTCTGAGTAGGTAATGACCTCCCATTAGTAATAATCTTGCACCTGTACTCATTCAAAAAAAGAAATCCTTTCAAATTGGAGCATTGGGCTTCCTTCTGGTAGCCTAAGGTAGTGTTAACCTGAGAAAAGTCTTGTCTTACTTTAGAAGTCTCCCTTTCAAATTGTTTTGAGCCAATCTGTCAACAGGTGTATGTTTTTTCTGCCAGATAGGAGCAATTAAGATATCAACTGTTATTTCGTTGATTGCAGAGAGGCAACAGAAGGCTAAAGATGTATTGCTGAATGAAGTTTAGGTTAAGGCAGCATCTGGGTTTCTTTACGGTTTTATCCAGTTTGGCAGTTGTTTTGATTGAGAAAATGGCATCAAGTGACATTTTTCAGGTCACAAAAAGGTGTGTGGAACAGAATCTTAAAATGGGTTGTCTTTAAGTCTTGTTATCCCCAAGAGAGAAGTACAGATACTCCTTTCTTTGCTCAAGAAAAGACATTGAATTTAAATAATTGGGACACACTTGAGGATTTTATTGGCTATTTTAAAACTAGCTTTTGGAGTTGTATCTTTGGCCTGTATCTTTCATTTTAGAAAAATATACGTTTTGAAAAAAAATGGTTACAATTCTGCCTTAATTTGATGTGACTCACCCATCAACATTTAGGAACTACTATCAACTCTTATACCTCCCTGATTCATTTCTTAAAAGTAGGAACTGGGATAATAATATTAATAATAATAATTATGACTAATTCCTGCTATATGTTTGATGTGGCATGTGATGCGGTGTCCTGATGTGGTGCTGTGGGTTAATGCACCGGACTGCAAGGTTGGTTTGGGCTGTGAGGTTCGTGGTTCTAGCTCACCAGCTGCTCCTTTGAAACTCTATACAGGTTCGCTATGATAGCACTTAGCAACAACAACGTATACCTGGTATATTGCATTGGGCAATTCTGCTGTACAAGACCTATTTAATGTGCTCAAGAGCAAAGATGTAAGTTTGAGGACTAAGGTACACCTGACACAAGCCATAGTATTCTCAATAACCTCATATGCATGCTAACGCTTGATAATGAATAAGGAAGACTGTAGAAGAATTAGTGTGTTGGAGGAGAATATTAAAAGTACCATGGATTGCCAAAAGAACAAACAGATCAGTTTTGGAAAAGGTACAGCCAGAGTGCTCATTGGAAGCCAGGATGACCAGACTTCATCTCTCATACTTCGGGCAAACTATCAGAATGGAAGAGTCACTGGAGAAGGATATCATGTTTGGTAAAGTGGAGAGTCAGAGAAAAAGAGGAAGACCCCCCAATGAGATGGATTGCCAATGAGATGGATTGCCATAGCGATGGAAGGAATAAGCTCAGGCATAGCAACTACTGTGAGATTGGCCCAGAACCAGACTGTATTTATCCTGTTGTGCAGAGGGTTGCTATGGGTCAGTTCTGACTTGATGGCACCTAACAACAACAACATATGCCTGACACTCTCCCTAACACTTTGCCTAATTTAATACTTACAAAACACTATAAGATAGAGACTATTATTATTTCCATGGGACAGAGAAGGGAACTAAGGCACAGAGATTGTTTAATATTACAGTATCTCTAATCATCTTTTTGATTGCAACTAGAACCCTGGTGTGTCACTAGAGGATAAGCAATGGACTAGAAACTGCAAGGTCAACAGTTCAACCCACTAGCCACTCTTGGAATGGACTTGAAGGCACACAACAACAACAATTCCAACTAATGTATTTCATAGCACAGAGTAACGTCTCTGAAGAAATTTAGTGAATTAATAAATGAAAGTGAGCCCTGATGAAGTCCTCTACACTCCCATTTCATCATAGCACAAACTTTTCCATATTTAAACTTGACACAAATGTGAAACAAATGTCTGTCTTCATTATTACTTAGTGAACTTCTTGAGGACTAAGACGTGATTCTTTTATTTTGTATTCCTAGCATCTCAGAAAATGACAACAACTGATATCTCGTAATTTCCATTGAATCCTTAAATGGATAAGTTAATCAATGAATGGCTAAAAATACAATTATAATCTGTATTCGTGACAGATCAAAAGCTACTTTAGTATGTAAAAAACTCGGGACTTTGACTTCAATTAAAGTCATGAATTTATAGCTCAGTGGTTATGAGTCGGGCTGTTAACCTCAAGTTCAGGAGTTAGAAACTACCAGGCATTCCATGGGAGAAAGATGAGGCTTTTTACTCCCATAAAGATTTACAGCCTAAGAAACCCTATAAAGAGTCACTGCAAGTTGGAACCGACTCCAAGGTTCACAGCCACCATGAGTTCTTCCCAATAGTAGGCAGGGTCAGGCCGTGTCAAGGACAGCAAGAAAGAAACAGAATACAAGGAACAAAACAATTACAGGAAGAAGTCCTAGAGGCTCACCATTATAAAAATATTCTACTAAATTCATATAAATATAGCAACAAAACACAATCTTTCCTCTATTTGTCAACCATTTACTGATAACTTTCTATACATGTTTTACTATGCATGACATCTGAGATCTTAAGATAAATGCCCTCAATGGACATACAGTCTAGGGGGATAGAGAAACCTGCAAAACTTTAAATACTACGGTGTTATAGTACAGGAATCTGAGTTATGGAAACACAAAAACAGTACTAACTCAACCTGAAGAGGTCCAAGAAAGTTACATGGAGTAGATGACATACATTTTATTCACATCATACAGAAAGCATACAATTCTCTTGATATAGATAAAGTGGATGACAGTGAAATCTGACATCCTAATTTCAGCTCTTGTTTTGAAGTCACTGCTACCTTAAATCCCAAGCAAAAGAAACTTCTTTTACTCAAATCTTAAAAAGTTATATGTCATTAACAAATGTAGTTCTTAACATTCATTCCAAATGTGAATCAAGTATACTTTGATTCACAATGATTGATTACTTCATTTATTCATCCACCCAACAATTATTCATTAAGTGGCAAATCCCAAAATGTTGAAGTCTAAAGACTATATGTCAAATCTGCTTTTGACCATTTACCTGTTAAATGATTTGGGGCAGGACCTATAGCCAAAAGAACAGGTTCTTTGAAATTTGGCAGAATTCAGTTCTTAATCATTTGTATGGCCTGGGATAAGATACTTACATTCTCTGAACCCCAGTTTCTCTATCTGTAAGAAACACAGGATCATTGTAAGAAGAATTAATAAAATCAGAATTCCTAGTTTGGGTTCAAGCACTGAGAACGCAGATGTTAAAGTGCACTTATTGTTATTATACAACTTTCATGGGTGGAATTATTATATTAAGATAACTGTTAGGAAGTTTATAGGAAGAAGAAATAAAGGCATGATAAGTATGCCATTATACGTGCCACACCTCTGCCCACACTGCACTTGTGTTCTATGGAGCAACTGTATCTTGAATCTGGTGTAAAGCTGCATCCCTTCATCACCTTATGGCTCAGAGTGGAATGAGAGAACACTGGGGAAGGAATGAATTAGAAAGAAATTGCTCAGTACTCCACCTGAATGGCTTGTCCTGCAATTTCTTCTCAAGTTTAATTTTAGATAGCACATCTCTGTTTTCACTAAACAGCTGCCTCGGCATTTATGATTTTGCTATCTGACTCTAGGTGTAAAGTATGCCTGCAGTCTTCAAAGACTACTTACATAGATTCAAATGATTATGATGAGAATGATTCATATGTACAGATGGAGACTTTATTGGTGCTTTTTATTTGAAGAGAGCCAGGTGTCTGAAAAGCCAGCCACAAATACTTACATGTAGAAGCTGAGAATGAAAAGTTTTAAGCAAAGGAATAAAACATGAGTTTTCAATAGTTTCTTAATAATCTCAACTCTAAAAGGTATTCTAATGGTAAAAAACAAAACAAAACAAAAAAAACCCAACATACTCAAACTCAATTTATCCCTCATTTTAGAAACACACTCTCATACTATATATGTACGTTATATAGTAATTTCTTCTTAGTATTTGTTATTCATCTCAGGAACAGATTTAATGAATTGAGTGATTATCAAGGACTGAAGACCAGATGAGCTGTAGACTGAAGTCAAGGACATTATACATGAAGAAAGTCATTAACAAGACAAGAAAAGAAAATTATCAAAATAGATGTTAGAAGAATTTCTGAATTTTGTTCTAGAACATAGAGTAGCTAAAACGAATGGAAAAATGGTGAATTAAAAGAACTTAGCAGAAGATGTCAAAGGGCAGCTCGAGAAGACAAAGTGAAGTATTACAATGAACTATGCAAAGACCTAGAGTTAGGAAACCAAAAGGGAAGAACACATATCATTTCTTAAGCTGAAATAACTGAAGAAAAACATTCAAGACTAGAATTTCAACATTGAAAGATGCCATTAAGAAGTCCTGGTGTGGCTCTATAGGATAATTACTGGACTGCTAACCATAGGTTGGTGGTCCAAACCCACCAGCCACTACTTTGAAACCCTATAGAGGGTCACTATGAGTCATAACTGATTCAACAGCATGTAAAAACAGCAACAATGGACAAAATATTAAATGATGCATGAAACATTAAAAGAAGGTTGAAGCAATACACAATCACTGTAACAAAAAGCATTGGTCAATGTTCAACCATTTTAGAAGGTAGTGTATGATAAAGAACCAATGACATTGAAGGAGAAAGTCTAAGCTGCACCGAAACCATTGACCAAAAACAAAAATCCAAGAACTGAGTAAATGCCAACTGAAATGTTATAACAAACAGATGCAGTGTTGGAAGTACTTTCTTCTTTATGCAGGAAATTTGGAAGACAGATGCCTGGTCAACCAAATAAAGAGTTGGTACCCATTTCAAAGAAAAGTGAACTAATAGAATATGGAAATTATTGAATAATATCATTAGTATTACATGAATGTAAACTATTGCTGAGGATAATTTTTTAATGGTTACACCATTAGACACACTGGCCACTATCAGCAATTCAAGTCAGATCCCAAAGAGGACATAGAATAAGGAATATCACTAGTAATGTCAGATGAATGTTGGATGAAAGGAGAGAATACCTTGTGTTTTATTGACTATGTGAAAGCATTTAACTGCATGGATCACAACAAAATATGGGTAACATTGCAGAGAATGGGAATTCCAGAACTATTAATTTTGCTCATACAAAACTTGTGCATTGACCAAGAGGCAGTCATCTGAACAGAGCAATGGTTTTAAAATTGGGAAACATGTGGATTGTATTCTCTCACCACACTACTTACTCAATCAACTAGCGGATCAAATAATCTAAGAAGATGGACTACATGACCAAGAATGGGGCATCAGATTGCAGGAAGACTCATTAAAAACCTGGCTTGCTGAAAGTGAAGAAGATTTGAACTGATATAGATCAGAGGCTACAGTCTTCAGTATGGATAATACCTTAACATAAAGAAAACTAACATTTTCACAATTGCCCAGCAAGCAACATCATGATAAATGAAGAAAAGATTGAATTTGTTAAGTATTCAATTTTACTTGAAGCCACAATCATGTCCATGGAAGCAGCAGTCAAGAAATCAAATGACATGTTGCACTGGGCAAATCTGCCGTTTTTTTAAAAAAAAAGCAAAGACGTCAGTGTGAGGACTAAGGTATGCTTGGCTCAAGTAATGATTTTTCAGTAACCTTATATGAAAAAAATGCTGAACAGTGAATAAGGAAGACTGAAAAGGATTTGATGCTTTGAATTACGGTATTGGTGAAAAGTGTCAATTATACCATGTGCTGCCAGAAGAACAAACAAATATCTGTCTTGAAAGAAGTTAAGGCAGAATGCTCTTTAATTTGATACTGTCCAGACTTTCTCTCATGTACTTTGGACATGTTATCAGGAGGAACCAGTAGCTGGACAAGAGTATCCTTCTTGTTAAAGTAGAAGGTCAGAAAAATAGAGGAAAACACTCAAACAGATGGACTGACACAGAGGTTGCAATAATGGACTCAAAGTCTTTGAAGTCCCCTTCGCTTTTAGCAAGCAAAATAGTATCAGCTGTATATCACAGGTTCTTAATGTGTCTTCCTCTAATCCAGATGACTCCTTCTTATTTAAATATCCTAGTTTCTCAGATTATTTGCTCATCATACAGATTGAGTGAGTATGGTGAAGGAATACAACCCTGATACACACCTTTCCTGATTTTAAACCACACAGTATCTCCTGTTCTGTTTGACTGCCTCTTGGTCTATGAACAGGTTCCTCTTGATCACATTTTAGATTTCCAATTCTTTTCAATGCTTTCTATGATTCATTCTGACCCCCATATTTAAATGCTTTGCATAGTCAATAAAATACAAATAATCATCTTTCTGGTGGTCTCCGATATCTGTCATAATCTATTTTGATATCAGCAGTAATATCCCTCATTTCATAGTCATTTTTAGGGATGTTGTTGTTGTTATGCACCGTGGAGTCGGTTCCGACTCATAGCAACGCTGTACAGGGTTTCCGAGGCTTTAAATCTTTACGGGAGCAGCATGCCTCATCTTTCTCCCGCGGAACAGCTGGTAGTTTCGAACTGCTGACCTTGCGGTTCGCAGCCCAATTTTTAACCACTACACTATAGCTCCTATGTATCTTTTGATAGTATGTAAATTGCCCTAATTTTGAATGGATTGAACCAATGCCTGCCAATAACAAATTCTTCATCACAATCACCTTTACTTGTATGTACAGCTTTTAAATAATTGATAAGACTTTGAAACTTTTCTTGCATCAAAACCAAACCAATAAACTCACTGCCATTGAGTCCATTTTGTCTCATAGTGACCCTGTGGGACAGGGTAGAAATAGACTTTCCAAGACTGAAAGTCTTTTTGGAAGCAGACTGTGCCATCTTTCTCCTAAGATGTGGCTAGTGGATTTGAACCACTGACTAAAGTAAGACTAAATAAAATAAGACCCACTGTGCTATTCTAACTTAATAACAGATTTTACTTGAAAAAACATGTAGGAACAGATCTCATTCATTATCTGGGGACTGGTTGTAGCGGATTGACTTTAGACTTTTTCTGGCCCAAGGGTCTTTATGCAGACTGCTTCTAAAGTCTGGAATGCTCTCCTTTCTTCTAAGCTCTCTTCTCCTAGTTAACCCCAGTTCAAAGGTCACTTCATCAAGAAAATCCACCTTCACTCCCCAGTCTAGGGCTATTTGGTATAAACTTTCCTAGAACCTTGTTCCTTTCCTTAAAAGCATTTATCTTAATTTGTAATTGTATGCTCATTAGGATTATTTGATTTATGACTGTGTTACCACAAGCCTGTAAACTTCATGAGAGCGGAAACAGTGTCTCTTTATCATATTATTGCTAGCACAATGCCTGACTTTTAGAGATCACTTAATAAATTAATTAAAATAATATCAGGTAATGCTTTGGACCCTTTCCATGAAACACAATGTAATACATTGTTGAATAAAAAGGGATCAATTTGGGCTTAATATTACCACTGCCTATGTTGGGTGTCAAGCTAAGACAAAAGTCTCTGTTTTTCACCCACTATCAAAAATATTTATTTCAGTATCAAATTTTTAATCTGATACTTGGGGATAAGAAAGTGCAAACCAATAAACATTTAAAAGCTGTCTTATTTAATATATTTAAAAAATCATATGGAAGAATCACAAGGTTTTGACCCACCAAAAACATTTTGGAAACTGCTGAATTCACTTCACTGGTATGATTGGTTGCAGATGGTGACATAGAAAAACGTAAGGCATTGTATTTCAAGGTTAAGTACTACTGTGTTTCAATTAATCTGTGTATCAAAGAGCAGAACATCCTTCTTTGAATGTTCCCAAGTACCACATTTCATATACTATAAGCAGCTTCTTTTATGAAATGACAGCCTTGTTGAGAGAATGCTTGCAGAGTTCAAGGTGAAGGGTTTATGATTAGACAGCAGTGAAAACAGGGCTGCTCTAATGAAATACATTGATTAGTCTGTACTGTTTAATGATAGATTTTACTAAATTGATTCTTCTACTGTGTTAGTATTATAGTTTGTTTGTCAAACCCAGTTTGGTCTTACACTTTCTCCCCCTTAACCCCCTTTACTTCTCTGCTAATCTGACATTCTGGAATGTCATCTTTATTAGCTTGTTGATAATGTTGTACTGCTAACTAAATGGCACTTTTGCCCATTCCTGTTCAGGGTCCAATCAACATGGTTAGGCTGATATTAAGGATAATAATGATATGTTATCAGTGAATAATTTTAACATAGTAATTGTTTATTCCTTTGGCAGTGAAGCCCTGAAGAAACTAATGGCAGTAGCCTTCCTTGATTTTATTTATTTATTTTTTTTCAGCTGAGATGATTAGTGTACTGAAGTGTTGAAATGTCACTTCTGGCATTTTTCTTTGCAATTAGAGTCAGTTTATCTTACATTTGCAAGATTTTCAAGAAAATCATTAGCAAGTGAATCCTCTTGTTCATTTATTTTACCCATTAGTAAACTTGCATTCTGATGTTAAAAATACTTGGAATTAATGCAGTATCATCTTCAGCAAAATACAT
>NW_006408595.1:7667647-7713291 GCF_000296735.1 Chrysochloris asiatica
GAAAACTTTGATTTTATATTAACATTTACCCATTACTATCTGGTGAATTACAGCCCATAGTACCCCTTCCTACAGGACAGAGTAGAACAACCTCATAAAATTTCCAAGATTGCAAATCTTTACGAAGCAAAGTGTCACATCTCTAGTGGGTTTGAGCCATAGACTTTGTGATTAGCAGTAGAATTTTCACTCACTGCCCCACCAAACTCAACCCAAAAAACCCACTGCCATCTAGTTGATTTCAACTCAGCAACCCTGTAGGAGAGAGTGGAGCTGCAATGGATGGTTTCATTATAAATGACTCAGAGAGAAGTTGGTGGATTTGAACCATACATCTTTCTGTTAGCTGCTAAGTACTTAACCACCATACCAGCAGGGCTCTTCGGTGCCACCAAGGTTCCTGATTAACATTAGCATTTGTTGTTGTTGTGTGCCAGCAAGTTGTTTCTGCCTCATAATGATACTATATAGGATTTCCAAGAGCGGCTGTTGGGTTTGAACTGACAACCTTGCTGTTACCAGTTCAATGCTTCCCTACAGCACTATAGTAGAGCTTAACATAACATTTAGCTTGTCAAAATAAATTTTACCCTCTCAGCAATTTGAAATGAAAATCTTAGACAATTCTGTTTATAGTACACAGAAGTTCTTTCAAAACAGGCTGTGACCATTGAAAAAAGTTCATCCATTTTGGAATATTTTCCATAGAGACTCATAGCATACAATATATATGTTGATGTTAAGAGCAGTTAAGTAAGTTCCAACTCATAACGAAACTGTTCATGGTTTCTGAGGAGCAGCTAGTGAGTTTGAACTGTTGATCTTGCAGTTCAAACCGATCTTGTGGTTCAATGCTTTATCCTACAGCACCACACCAAATATATAGAGCCCTAGTAAGGTAGAGTATTACCATCTAGGCTGCTAACCGCAAGGTTCAAATTTACCAACTGCTCTGCTGGAGAAACATGAGGCTTTCTGCTTCCGTAAAGATTGACAGCCTTGGAAACCTGATGCAGGGCTGCTATAATCAGAGCCAACTCCATGGCACATAACCACCAATCACCATATATATTAGAAGTCCAAATCCTGGTGTGGTACTGTGGATTAATGCACTGGACTGCAAAGTTGGTTTGAATGCAAGGTTAACAGTTCAAGCTCACCAGTTGCTCCTTGGAAACCCTATATAGGGTCACTATGGGTCAGAACTGACTCAACAGCACTTAACAACAACAACAAGTAGTGTGGTGGCTCCCTACGATAAGCATTGGAATTTGAACCACAAGGTCGGTGGTTCAAGCTTCCCAACTGATACACTTTGTAAGGAGAGGGAGTGGAAGGATTGCCCCTGTCCCCTTCCAAGGGAGGGGATTTTTTTGTAAACTTATTTTTAGTTTGGAAAATATTTATGAAAAAATACATGAAGAAATAAATTAAGCAACAAACAATAAGGAACTTTTGGTCAAAATGGCCCTCTAAGATTAAACTAGAAAGTTTCCTCTTTGCTCCAAACATACAGCAGTGTTAGAGTAAATCTAAATATGTTGTTGTTGTTGTTAAGTGCCATCGAGTTGATTCTGACCCATAGCGACCCTATATTGGGTTTCCAAGGAGCAGCTGGTGAGCTTGAACCACTGACCTTGCAGTTCAAACTGACTTTGCAGTCTAACACATTAGCCCACAGTGCCATACCAGTACCCAAATATAGAAAAGCAAAAAGACATATCTAGATTTGAAAGCAAGACAAACCATTGTAACTGAAGAGACAATAAAATAATTTATGAAAAATCAAGAAACTGCTACAAACTTTGTGTTAATACATGCACTACGTCAAAGAGATAGAAAATTGTTACTAAAATTAAAAAGTGAAAAATTAATGTTAAGAAAGATATTTGGAATATAATCATCAAATAAATGTAGTCATGAATTAAATTAAAAGTCTATTTGTAATAAAGATATATATATCTACATGTAAACTTAATTAACTGTTGTCATGTGCCACTGAGTTGTTTCAACTCCTACCAGCCCTTTATTGGGTTTCAGAGGAGGGGCTGATAGTTTTGAACCTTGTGGGTAGCAGTCCAGTACTTATCCTATGCAACACTGGTTATTCATGTGGAAAAAGTAATATCCTTATCTCATTTTATGCAAAAGAGTCAATTTCAGTTAGCTTAAAGAGTTAAATGAAGAAAATCTTAAACAATTCTTATACAGGGAGTGATTTAATCAAGAGCTAAAAGCACAAAATATAAACAAAAATATACAAATTTGAATATATTAAAAATAAACTATCAGTACTGAAAATATTATAAACCAAGCAAAATGAGAAATCCAAAATATAACCAACTAGACCTTGTGGTGTTGTGGGTTAGGCGTTGGGCTGCTAACTGCAAGTTTCGTGGTTCAAACCAACTAGCAGCTTTGTGGTAAAAAGATGAGGCTGTGTTCTTCCCAAAAGATTCACATTCCCAGAAACGCTGTATAGGTTTGCTGGGAGTCAAAATACACTCATTAGCAGTAAATTATTATTGTTACATGGTGTCTAAAATATACAAAGTACTTTTTTACTTATAGAATTTTATTTCTATCAATATGGCAAGCTAGGGATACTGCAAGCCTTCTGCTATATGTTGTAACTGTTGTTGAGTGCCGTGGAGTCAAATCTGATTCATAGGGACCCATATAGGGTTTCCAAAGGGCATCTGGTGGATTTAAACCACTGACCTTTCAGTTAGCAGTCCAGTACTTACCCTATAGTGCCACACCAGGACCACATGTATGTGTTGTTGTTAAGTGCCGTCGAGTCGGTTCCGACCCATAGCGACCCTGTATAGGGTTTCCAACGAGCAGCTGGAGAGCTTGAACTGCCGACATTGCAGTTCAAACGTCTTTGCAGTCTGGCCCATTTACCCACAGCGCCACACCAGGACTCCTGTGTATAGACCTAAAATTCCTAAGAAAAATATGTATCTTCAGATGAGTAAGTAATACTGCGAGATAATAATAAAAAATGTCCTAATGCCAGCATCAAAACCAGAATGTCACTGGGAACAAATGTCTAGATATACTGGGAACAAAGTCTTGTTCTGGGAACAAAGTCTTTAGGCTAGCAATGCAAGGTTGTTGTTGTTGTTGTTAAGTGCCTTCGAATCGGTTCCGACCCATAGCGACCCTGTACAGGGTTTCCGAGGCTGTAAATCTTTATGGGAGCAGAAAGCCTCATCTTTCTCCCGAGAAATGGCTGGTAGTTTCGAACTGCTGGCCTTAAGGTACGCAGCCCGATTCGTAACCGCTACGCTACCAGAGCAATGCAAGGAGAAGATACTAAATGAAGTTTGGGATGTAAGGTATGCTTCATCTTCAAGAAAGTGGTGCACAACAACAACAACAAAAACCTGAAATGAAAATTGTTCCTTTCATACTTGATCATGTTGTTCAGTTTCCTTGAGCCAATTCTAACTCACAGCGCCCCTGTACAGGGTTTTCAAAGAGCAGCTGGTGGGTTTGAATTACGAACCTTGTGGTGTGCAGTCCAGTGCTTATCCTGAAGCACCACCACAACAAAAGCCTGAAAAGAAAATTGTTCCTCTCATATTTCCTCGTAGAGATTAGGAAAAGTTTCCTGAACAATTATGTGAACATTGCTCTTTTCACCTGAGTGTGGTGAAACGATACAATTTGAATAACTCTAAATTCAGGAAGGCAAATGTATAATTTAAAGCAGCACAGATCTGTAGTGTCCTTCAGTGCATGGTAAAAACAAATTCAATTTATTCCTGGAGGAAGTGTTATTCAATTCCGGGGCTATAGAATTCTTACAACTAATTTCAGAAACATGTCTTCTTTCAGTATTAAATGATCAGTTTCAATATAAAATATGTTTTTGTTAAGTGCCACTGAGTCAATTCTGACTCATAATAACCCTGTAGAGGGCTTTTGAGGCTCTACAAAATCTTTTTGGGAGCTGAAAGACTCATCTTTTTTCTGCAGAACTGCTAGTGGGGCTTGAACCAATGACTTTGTGGTTCACAGTCCAGTACTTATCCTACAGAGCCATCATACTCCCCAATATAAAGTACAGTTATGCTTAATATATTATTGAAATAAAAGGAACATGAAAGCATGAAAAAAGATATTATAAAAATAAACAGAAGAATTTATAAAGAGGCCCTATATAAACCTTAGAAATAAAAATATAATTAATGAAAACCTGACGCATTGTTGAAGGTTAAAGGGTAAAAAGTAACTAAGAGGAAATTAGTGAATATGATTTCAATAAGAAGAAATTACTTAGAATGCAGCACAGAGAAATAAATGTTCTATATAAAAATATTTACAAAATGGAAGAGAGAGTGACAAAGTTCAGAATATATATAATCAGAATTCAAGAAGAAAATGAAATAGATTGAGAGGAAATATTTGATAGAAAAATGGAGGTTGTTTTATTTAGAATTGATGACATATGAATTCTTAAATTCCAAAGTCCAAAGTATTTCAAACACTATATGTAAATGTCAATTACCATTTGGACACATAATAAGACTACAAAATATAAAAAAAAAAACAATTAAAAATAAATAAATAAAGAGAAAATAGACTTCTCAAGATCCATTTTGGTCAGTTTGTCATACTGTAGTAGTCACAGAAAACCTTATGAATAGAGCAGAATACTGTCTGATATAATACCAAGACATGAGACCCTCAGGTTAGAAGGCATTCAAAATTGGGATGAACTGCCTGCTCAACGTATTTGTTGTTGTTGTTGTTGTTAGGTGCCATCGAGTCGGTACGGACCCATAGCTACTTTATGCACAACAGAACAAAACACTGCCCGATCCTGGGCCAACCTCACTATTGTTGCTACATTTGAGTCCATCAATGCTGCCACTATATTGAACCATAGTGACCTTATGCACAATAGAACAAAACACTACCTGGTACTGCACAATCACTGCTACATTTGAGCCCATTGCTGCTGCCAATGTGCCAATCCATACCCATGAGGGTCTTCCTTTTTTCTCTGACCCTCTAATTTACCAAACATGCTAACCTTCTCCTGGAACTGGTCCCTCCTGATAATATGTCCAAAGTACGAGAGATGAAGTCTTGCCATCCTGGCCTCCAAGGAGCTTTCTGGTTGTACATCTTCCAACAGACTGATTTATTCTTTTGGCAGTCCATGGTACTTTAAATGTTTTCTTCCAACACCATAACTCAAATGCATCCATTCTTCTACCGTCTTCCTTATTCAGTGTTCAACTTCCACATACATATGAGGTTATTGAAAATACCATAGTTTGGGTCAGGTGTACCTTACTCCTCAAACGGACATCTTTGCTTTTCAACAATTTAGAGAGTCTTGTGCAGCAGATTTGCCTAATGAGTATGTCATTTGATTTCTTAACTACAGCTTTCATGAGTGTTGATGGTTGATCCAAGCAAAATGAAGTTTATGACAACTTAAAACTTTTCTCCATTTATTGTGATGTTATTTATTGATCCAGTGGTGAGGATTTTTTTTTCTTTACATAGAGATGCAACCCGTATCGAAGGTCTTTGATCTTCATCAACAAGTATTTTAAGACCTCTTCACTTTCAGCAAGCAAGTTTGAATTGCTAACTTTGCTATTCAAACTGACATTGTTTTCCAGTGTTTCATTCTATAGTGCCAGGATTCCAATGATACGTTATGTTGCCATTATTGCTGTGTTCTTAATCCCACTCGTTGATTTGTAGTCAATTCGGACTCACAGAAACCCCATTAGCATCATCTGCATATCGCAGGCTTTTAATGAGTCTTCAATCCTGATGTCATGCTTTTCTTCATATAATCCAGCTTCTCGGATTGAATAAATATGGTAAAAGAATACAATCCTGGAGCACACCTTTCCTAATTTTAAACCATTCAGTGTTCATTTATTCTGTTCGAACAACTGCCTCTTGGTCTATGTACAGGTTCCTAATGAGCAAAATTTAAGTGTTCCGGAATACTCATTCTACGCATTGGAATACACATCCTCCATAACTTGGCATGATCCACACAATCGAAAGCCTCTGTATAGACAATAAAGAACAAGTAAACATCTTTCTGCTATTCTCTGCTTGTAGCCATCTGACATCAGCAATGACATTCCTCGTACAATGTCCTCTTCTGAATGTGGCTTGAACCTCTGGAAGTTCTCTGTCAATGTATGGTGGCAATCATTTTTGTATTATCTTTAGAAATACTTGCATGCAATATTGATATTGCCCAATGATTTCTGCATTCCACTGGGTCACCTCTCTTTGGAATGGACACAAATATAGATCTTTCAGTATCGACTCTTCCAGTCAGTTGGACAGGTAGTTCGTTTCCAAATTTCTTGGCATCATGTATGCCTCGAGTGCTGCATCAGTTTGTTGAAAGATTTCCGTTTGTATACCATTAATTCATAGTTCCTCATTCTTTGCCAATGCCTTCAATGCACCTTGGACTTCTTCAAGATCTTTAGGACTTCCAAGGAGTCCTGGTGTGGTGCTGTAGGATGAGTCCTGGTATGACACTTAGGTTTAATGCACTGAACTACAAGATTGGTTTGAGTCACAAGACCAGTAGTTCAAACTCTCCAACTTTTCCTCAGAAGCCCAATACAGGGTTGCTGAGTTGGAACTGACTTTATGATACTTAACAACAGTAGTCCTCTAGAGGCACCTCCATTTTCTATATGAGTAACAAGAACTTGGACTAAAGTGATGACTATGGGAATAGAAATGAAGGAATGACTATAAACACTATTCAAATGAGTAACAGCACTGCTTACTCATGAGGATAAAGAAGAGCCTGAAACTTTTGAGGATGAGGCAACTGACCACCAGCAACATGTCAGTAGCTTTGACCCATGTTATTTCAAGCAGCAGCAAACAGAGAAGCAGCTTGAACATCTGAGAATGACTTAGCTCTGAAAGAATTGTTCAGGAAACACTGAGGTCTGAGAGCTGAAGTTGGTCACTTTCATGTGTTTCCCAGACTCTCCTCTTCTTCAACTCCAAAGCTTACATCTAACTGACTGCTACTCACCTTTTAATGGTCAACCAAATATTTCTATTGAACTTCACAGTTCATGTAGCTCTTTCACATATGTGATCTCATCCACCCTCTGTAATTGATCATAGCAGTCCCATTTTAGAGTCTAGAAAACAGAATAGTAATAATGGGCAGAATCAGAGATTGAGCTGAGGTACTTGGATTCCATGTTTATTCAATTTCTACTATTTAACAGTTTATCAAGTTCTCTAAGGGATGTGAGTATAAGACATAGCATCTTGACTCCAGGTGCTTATGATCATATTGGGGAAACAAAATTAAAATACATCAGATGATTAGAGAAAAAATGCCCGATGCAGAAAACTAAAATTTAAGATATATGGCAATATGTGAATATACAAAATTTGTTGTTATTTTTGTTAAGTGCCATCGAATCAGTTCTGACTCATAGAGAACCTGTATAGGATTTCCATGGAATCGCTGGTGAGTTTGAACTGCTGACCTTGTGGTTCATCCCAAGATTGCGGTCCAGTGCTTATCCTATAGCAGTACACCAGGACTCTTATATAACATTAAACACAGTATTCTTATATAACATTAAATACAATATATCACTTGGAAGAATAACCCTTGCAATATTTACTCAAGCTCAGTGGCCAAAGACTATGAACATTGCAGAATTGGAGTGTTTATACAGAGATTTTATGCAAATTCCATTCAGTGTTTATGCAGACCTACCAAAAAACCCATTGCCAATGAGTCAATTTTGACTCAGGATGACCTTGTAGGATTGTAGGGTTTCCAAGGTATTAAATCTTTGTGGAAGCAGGTAGACACTCCTTTCTTCTGTGTTGAGATAGAACTGCTGGCATTTAAGTTAGCAGCCAAGTGCTTAACAACGGCACTGTGTTGTAGGACTCCTAGATTTGACTTATGCTTTATTTATTTGACTTTATTTATAGGACCTGAATCTTGAAAAATTGAATTCTTCACTTATAAAGATGCAAATCATTAGTCATTGCCTATTGCCAAATAAGGAGTCCTGTTGTGGTGCTGTGGGTTAATGCAATATAAGTTTGAATTGCAAGGTTGGTGGTTCAAGCTCACCAGCCACTCCTCAGAAACCCTATCCAGAGTGGCTATGAATCAGAACTGACTCCATGGCACTTAACAACAACAACAATTGCCCCCCAAAATAAAACATACAAAATAAAAACTCTAAAATCAATGTGGTCATAAAAAAAAGAGATGTTGTTGTTGTCTAGTGGCTTCAAGTCAGTTCTGACTCAGTGACCCTGTAAGGGTTTCCAAGGAGTGATTGGTGGGTTTCAACCACTAGCCTTGTGGTTAGTAGGCCAATGCATATCCTACAGTGCCACACTAAGAGTTAAAAAACAGAAAGAGATAAGTAACCATATTTAAACATACTATGTGTTTTATGCATTTTAGGCTGAAATGGGAAGATGGTGCTCCTGCTGTGCATGGTAGAAATATGACTTTAACTTCTGAACCACAGGTTCATTACCATTTTTGTATTAAAAACTCACTCTTTAATAATAGCAAAAGCAAATAAAAATTTATTTCAAAAGGGAGTAATTGATTTCTCCTAAAGAAAATCACTTTGACCCTGACTTAAAATAATGTATAAAGCATGACTCTTTATAAAGATCATATTTTGTTTAGTGGGATTAGTCTTCTCTAAGCAGGAGGTAATTCGAATTTTGAGCCTGGTGTTTGTGGCAAAAAAAGGCATTTGAGGATTCTTCTTAAATCAGCATTCCACTCCCACTCAAGTACCTCAGTCCTCAACAAGCCTGCATAAAAATAGTTTCAGTCTTACTGTTAGAGACATCTTACCAAATACATGATTTTTACAAACAAAACATTTTTTCCTTATTCTTCCCTCAACAAAAATGAAAAACAGCTTAGAAGCACTCCTGTTAGGTTATTCATGCAAGATCTTCCTGTAGCTTTTTGCCACCCAAGAGAGGGGGGGTGGTCTCTATTTTAGTTTTAATAGCAGACTCTTTATTAGAACAACTCTGCTACAAATAAGAACAAAGAAGTGAAAGAAAGTTCTATGAAAAAAAAGAAAAGTCTTTAGCTAGAGAAGAAGCAGACAACTCATTTGATTTTATTTGTTATATTATGCTATTTTCTTTTTTCTTGTTTCTTTTTCCACTGAGGCTGCAATGCTGAGTGTAGGAAATGCACAAATGTCTGGAGGCCTATCTTCCAAGAGAAGAATGAGTCATCAAAGACACCCAGTTGTGTGTGGGAGTCATCACTGGGGGTTAAATTGTCAGGCCAAGTACAACTGGGGATGGCTCCGTCTCTGCAGTTGTTTAATGTCAGAGTTAACTCCCACTTCAAAGACACTCAGCAGACGGGAAATGAAAGTTCAGGACATCTTTCTTTGAAGATGTTTTCAAAATGGCTCATGCAGTTTGCTGTCTAATGTCTTCAAAAAGCATATTTCAAGGTTTATCAAGGTTTGCCTTTTATCGAGGGCCAATAATATGCAACAAAAATATGCATGGACATAGAACTTATTATTCTTCACTCATGGAGTTGGTGATGATAGCATTGCTACCCTTCTGTGAGAGTATGGCTGAAAAGCTTGATGAGTTACCCACACACATCCTCAATAAGAAGACCAAGTCAAATCAAGTAGCTGCAAAAATGATTAATAAGAGATAAGAAGACTTTTCAAGGATTTGGATACATTTCATGGAAGGGAGCAAATGAAGAACATTTGAGGCAGGAAGTGAAAAAAAAACACATAAAAACAAGATCTTTTCTCTTAAATCTTTACTTTTTGGTCAAATAGAAATAAGTTAGTCTCCAGTTGAATCATCTATGCCTGTCTAAAGATATGCTCATCTTATAAAGAAAACTAAAGTCCTTCAAAGCTTCAAGCTCACCTTTTCTGATACTCTCAAACTTATTTGAGGTTAATTTGCTTTCTCTTCTTTTCTGCCATAGAATGTGTTAGTGCCTAGTAATAGAGACTTGACACTTGATTAGGTCATTTGAACATGAGAACAAAATTAGGACTCATCATAATTGTATACAAATTGGTGTTATTTTGTTCTACTCTACAACTAGATTAGAAAGGTCCTGAAAGATATCACATATACCTTAGTAAAACACACGAAATAAGTCTTCTTGCTATTTCCTGAAACAGAGATATTCTTACTCTCATCTTGCAGAATTTTAGTACACAAAACTTCCTTTACAGCATAGCCTGCCTTGGCTCTGTCTACAGACTGCATCTCCCCCATGGGCTCTAACAGACACTGAACCAAGATAGAGAAAAATCATGGCCAAGTAGATCCTAAAGCTATCAAAGGCAAAGTCAAGCTCATTTATGAAACCACTTTGACTCTTTAAAAGGGTTTAGTTATTATTTTGTAAGATTGGATTAAAAGGCTCTTCTCTTGTTACATTCTCTCCTTCTTGTTAAATATTTTGAAATGTTATGGATTTTGCATCTAATTTTTGAATAGGTTATATATGCATACACACATGATTCAAAAGTTTAAACATATTTTAAAAATCTATGTAGCCACTCCTCACTTATTAGCGTGTTTGGGTTCCAAAGGCCTGGTCATTGTATAAAATTCAGCATTATGTAAAAATGGACGCTGGGCATGTCAGATCACAAAATGAGGATGACTACATCAATACAAAAGGCAGTTCTACTCTTCTAGGGAGTCCTGGTGTGGTGCTGTAAGCTAATGCACTGGACTGCAAAGTCAGTTTGAAACACAAAGTTCAAGCCAGTTCAAGCTCACCAGCTACACAGGGTTGCTCTGGGTTGGAACCAACTCAATGGCACTTGACAACAACAACAACATCTTTACATTCCTGCCAAACTACATTATTACACAAATGCTAAATTATATCACTGCATAATTACCAAACCATTGAGAATCATGGCCCAGCCAAGTTGATACATTTTTCTTTTTACTTTTTATTGTGAATTAGTGAAGATTTAAAGAGCAGGTCATCAATTTTACATTCAACAAATCATACATTTTTCTTCATCTCAATAACTGCAATCCCTTGAATGTAACATCACTAATTTCACTTCCTCCCTGAGTTTCTTGTTTCCTTTTCTCCTTCTTTTCCATCCTTTCTATATTTTTCCCTTGGGTAACTACTGCCCTTTTGATCAGAAATGGCTGACAATTCTATAGTGTGTATATCTCATTAGTGTTGGTGTTTCCCCCCATACACCTATCTATTGCTTGAATGAAAATTGAGTCACAAGAGTGAGTAGAGTGAGTACGGTCCCTGACCTGATCAATTTCTTCTTTTGTTATTGCTGTTAAGTATCATTGAGTTGGTTTTGACTCATAGCAGCCCTTCATAGGATTTCTGAGAAGCTAACCTTGCAGTTAGCAGTCCAGTGCTTCTCCTACAGTGCCGCGCCACTACCCCTCGTTTGTTATAGGTCTGTTCAAGTTTCCTACTTCAGTTCATGTTAGTTTAGGTAGATAGTGTCTTCCTAGAAATTTGTCCATTTCTTCTCGATTTTTCAAATTTGTTGCAGTACAAATCTTCATAATATTTTGTTATTATCTCTTTATTTCCATTTGTTCTGTTGTAGCATCCTCATACTTATGTTGTTTATATTGCCTCCTTCATTTCCTTTGTTAGATTTGTCAGTGGTTTGTCTATTATATTAATCCTTTCAAAGAACCAATTTCTGGTCTTGTTGATTCTGTCATTTTTCTCTTTTCTGTTTCATTTATTTCTGCTTTAATCTTTATTATTTATTTTCTTTTGGTGGCTGTATGTCAGCTTGAGGACTAAGGTGCGCCTGACCCAGGCCATTGTGTTTTCAATAGCCTCATATGGATGCGAAAGCTGGACAGTGAATAAGGAAGATCATAGAAGAATTGATGCCTTTGAGTTGTGGTGTTGGAGGAGAATACTGAAAGTGTCATGGACTGCCAAAAGAACCAATAGATCTGTTTTGGAAGAAGTGCAGCCAGAGTGCTCCTTGGAGGCCAGGATGGCTAAGCTTCATCTATCATACTTTGGACATATTGTCCGGAGGAAACAATCGTTGGAGAAGGATGTCATGCTGGGTAAGGTGGGGGGTCAAAGAAAAAGAGGAAGACCTCTAACGAGATGGATTGGCCAGGTGGCATCATTGATGGACTCAAGTGTGGCAGCGGTAGTGAGGTTGGCCCAGGATCGAACATTGTTTCGTTCTGCTGTGCATGGGGTCGCTATGAATCGGTTCCGACTCGATGGCACCTGACAACAACAACAACATGTTTATTATGCTGCTTTTTTCTAATTGTTGGTGATGTTGGGTTGAACTATTAATTTTGATTATTTCTTCTTTTTGGATGTGTGTGCTTATTGTTATAAATTGCCCTCTGAGGACTGCTTTTGCTGTGTTCCCCAAATTTCCAAAAATTCCTTGAATCCAACAAGAATGTTGTATTTTCATTCTTGTTGAATTCAAGGAATTTTTGTTTCAATTTCTTCTATCACCTAGTTGCTTTTACGCAGTGTTAATAAGTTTTCCTCTGTTTTATTTTATTTCTCCTTGATCTTCCTGTTGTTGATTTTATAATGTTGTGATCTGAGAAGATGTTTTGTAGAATTTCGACATTTTTAAATTTTGTTGAGGCTTGCTTTATGGCCTAACGTACAGTCTACTCTGGAGAATGTTCCATGTGCACTTGATAAAGAATGTGTATTATGCTTTTGCTGGGTGATATGCTCTGTATAAGTCTATGAAGTTGAGTTGATTGTGTTATTTAGTTTCTGTATCATTGTTGAGTTCCTTTCTAGTTGTTCTGTCCTTCTTTTAAAGTGATATACTAAAATCTCCTATTGTAGAGTTGTCTATTTCTTTCTTCAGTTCTGTTAAAGGTTGAATTACTTATTCTGAGACTCTTTCATTGGGAGCCTTTTCTATTATACATAGGGCTGTTGTTGTACATAGGGCCATTGTACATTGGGTTGTTATGAGTCAGAACTTACTCAAGGACACCTTACAATAGCAATTCATTGGGAGTACAAACACTGATTATGGTTGTGTCCTCTTATTCAGCTGGCCCTTTAATCATGAAATAATATCCTGCTTTGTCTGATATGCTTGTCTTTGCCTTAAACTCTATTTTATCAGATATTAATATTTCCATCCATCTCATTTTTGCTTGCATTATTTTGATACATTTTTATATCCTTTTATATTTCATCAATTTTTGCCTTTGTGTGTAAGGTATATCTCTTGTAGATAGCATATTGAAGGATTTTTTTTTTTATTAACCATTCTCCTACTTTCTATTTATTGACTGGTACATTTAATCCATTGAAATTCAGTGTAATTATTGATAGATATGAATTGATTCTACCACTCAGTTTGCTGTACTATGGTGGCTTGTGAGTTGCTGTGATTCTGGAAGCTATGCCAAGGAATTGTAAATACCAGCAGAGTCACCCATGGTGGACAGGTTTCAGATGACCTTCCAGACAAAGACAGAATAGGAAGAAGGAGTGTCAAACTACTTCCAAATGTTTAGTCACTGAAAACCTTATGAATAGCAGAGAAACACCATCAGATATAGTGCCAGAAAATAAGGACCTCAGGTTGGAAGGCACTCAAAATGCAACTGAGGAAGATATGCTTCCTCAAAGTAGACTTGACTGTGATGATGCACATGGAGTAAATCACTTAGGAGTAAAGCCCACGGGACCTTCATTTGATGATGGGGCACAAGTCAAAATGAAGAAAAACAGCTGTAAACATCCATTAATAATTGGAACATGGAATGTATGAAGTATGAATCTAGAAAAATTGGAAATTGTAAAAAAATAGTAATGGAATGCATAAACATTGATATCTTAGGCATTAGTGAGCTGAAATAGATTGGTATTGGATATTTTGAATCTGACAACCACATAGTTTACTATGTCAAGAATGACAAATTGAAGAGGAATGGTGTTGCATTCATTGTCAAAAACACATATCCAGATCAGTCATGAAGTACAACACAGTCTGTAATAGGATAATATCCATGCACCTACAGGGAAGACCACTATTACTCAAATTTATGCACCAACCACTAAAGCCAGTGAGGTTGAAATAAAAGAATTCTACCAACTTCATCAATCTAAAATTGATCAATCATGCAATTAAAATGTATTGATAATTACTGGTGACTGGAATGCAAAGGTTGGGAACAAAGAGGAAGGATCAGTAGTTGGAATATATGGCCTTGGTAATAGAAATGATGTGGAGATCACATAATGGAATTCTGCAAAATCAATGATTTATTTACTTCAAATACTTTCTTTAGACAGCATAAGAGAAAATTATAAACACGGATCTCACCAGATGAAATACACAGAAATCAAATTGACTACATCTGCGGAAAGAACAATGGAAAAGCTCTATATCATCAGTCAAAGCAAGGCAATGGACATATTGTTGAACAGACCATCAATTACTCAAATGCAAATTCAAACTGAAGCTGATGCAATGGAAAAAAGTCCACAAGAGCAAAAATAAGACCTTGAATATATCCCACCTGAATTTAGAGATCATCTGAAGAACAGATTTGATATATTAAACACTCAAGACCAAAGACCAGAATAGTTGTGGGAAGATATCAAGAATATCATACATGGAGAAAGCAAAAAATCATTAAGAAGACAAGATAGAAGAAAAAGACCAAAATGGATGTTAGAAGAAACCTTGAAACTTGCTCTCCAGCATAGAAATGTTAAAGGAAATTGAAGAAATGAGGAGGTACAAGAGTTGAACAGAAAATTTCAAGGTCAGCTCGAGAAAGCAAAGTCAAATATTACAACAAAATGTGCAAAGATCTGGAATCAGAAAATCAAAAAGGAAGAACACACTCAGCATTTCTCAAGCCTGGGGAACTGAAGAAAAATTCAAGCCTCAACTTTCATTATTGAAAGATTCTCTGGGCAAACTGTTGAATGATGCAGAAATCATCAAAAGAAGATGGAAGGAATACATGACTCACTGTACCAAAAGGAAATGGTTGATGTTCAAACATTTCAAGAGGTAGCATATGATCAAGAGTCAATGATACTGAAGAAAGAAGTCCAAGGTGCATTGAAGGAATTGTCAAAGAACAAGGCACCAGGAATTGATGGAATAAAAATTGAAATCTTTCAAGAAAGAGAGGTGGCACAGGAAGTACTCACTCATCTATGCCAAGAAATTTGGAAGACAACCATCTGGCCGACTGATTGGAAAAGATCCATGTTTACACCCATTCCAAAGAGAGGTGACCCAATGGAATGAGGAAATCATCAGACAATATCTTTGATATCCCATGCAAATAAAGTTTTACTAAAGGTAATACAGAAATGGCTGCAAGCATGCATTGGCTGAAAACTTGCAGAGGTTCAAGCCAGGTTCAGAAGAGGCCGTGGAATGAGTGATTTTATTGCTGATGTCTGATGGATCTTGGCTGAAAGCAGAGAATACCAGTAAGATGTTTACGTGTGCTTTATTGACTATGAAATGGCTTTTGATTGTGTGGGTCATGACAAGCTAAGGACAACATTGCAAAGTATGAGTATCCCAAAACAGTTAAGTTGTGCTCATGAGGAATCTGTACCTGGACCAAGAGGCAGTTGTTTGAACAGAACATGGGAACACTGAAAGTTTTTAAATTAAGAAAGGTGTGCAACAAGGTTGTATTCTTTCACCATACTTATTCAACCTGTATGCTGAACAATAGTCTGAGAAGCTGGGTTCTATGAAGAAAAATATGGCATCAGGATTGGAGGAAGACTCATTAACAACTGCTATATGCAGATGATATAACCTTGCTTGCTGCAACTGAAGAAGACTTAAAATACTTACTGATGAAGATCAAAGACCATAGCCTTTGGTATGGATTGCATCTCAATGTAAAGAAAACAAAAATCCTCACCATTGGACCAATAAACAACATTCTTATCAAGGAGAAAAGATTGAAGTTGTCAAGGACTTCATTCTTCTTGGATTAACTATCAACACTCATGGAAGCAGCAGTCAAGAAATCAAATGACGTATTATGTTAGGTAAATCTGCTGTACAAGACTTTTTTAAAGTGTTGAAGAGCGAAGATGTCAGCTTGAAGACTAAGGTGCCCCTGACCTAAGCCATGATATTTTCAATAGCCTCATATGCATGCAAAAGCTGGACAGTGAATAAGGGAGACCGTAGAAAAATTGATGTTTTTGAGTTACGGTGTTGGAAGAGAATATTGAAAGT
This sequence comes from Chrysochloris asiatica, assembly GCF_000296735.1. Taxonomy (NCBI): domain Eukaryota; kingdom Metazoa; phylum Chordata; class Mammalia; order Afrosoricida; family Chrysochloridae; genus Chrysochloris; species Chrysochloris asiatica. The sequence goes on from NW_006408595.1 coordinate 7,683,934, forward strand.
GCCATGGGCTGTCAAAGAACCAACAGATCTGTGTTGGAAGAAGTGCAGCCAGAGTGCTCCTTGGAAGCCAGGATGGCCAAATTTTGTCTCTCATACTTTGGACATAGTGTCAGGAGGGCCAATTCGCTGGAGAAGGATACCATTTTTGGTAAGGTGGAGGGTCAGAGAAAAGAGGAAGACCCCCAGGGAGATGGATTGGCCAAGTGGCAGCATCAATGGGATCAAGGTGGCAACAATAATGAAATTGGCCCAGGACTGGGCAGTTTTTCATTCTGTTTTTCACAGGGTCATTATGAGTTGGTACCAACTGGATGGCACCTAACAACAATGAATTGATTGCTGTCATTTTGCTGTGCATGTGTGTTTTGTTGTTTTTGTCATGCTACTGGTTTCTTTGTTCCACGAAATTTTCTGTGCTGAGTTCATTGTGTGTATGTGTGTGTGTGTATTTTCTGGTAGCATAGTGGTTATGAATCGGGCTGCGAACCTTAAGGCCAGCAGTTTGAAACTACCAGCCGCTCCGCGGGAGAAAGATGAAGCTTTCTGCTCCCGTAAAGATTTATAGCCTTGGAAACCCTGTACAGGGTCGCTATGGGTCGGAACCGACTCAAAGGCACTTAACAACAAATAGTTTTAGTATGACTAAATCTTTATGATTTTCCTCTTTTTTTATTTTCATGAGGTTTATTAATTATCTTTGAGATTACACTGTAATTTATTAATTTCATCCCAGTTTAACACAGTCTGTTTTATCTTGAAATCTACTTGACTTCCTTGCCATTTGGAAGTTCTGTAACTACACTATTTCTTCTTTTTGATTTTTAATTGTCTGCATTATAAATTCGTATCTCTGGTTCCCTGTTTTCAGTCTTGTAGATTTATTTTACTTCCATATCTGCATTGACTTCTAGATAGTGGTGTTGGTTCTTTATCCAAAGAAATGCTTTTAGCATTTTTTTGTAAAGTTGATCTGGTTGTTACAAATTCCTTTAACTTCTATTTATTTGACATGTCCTAATTTCACCATCATATTTGAGGGACAACTTTGTTGGGTAATTGACTCCTGATTGGCAATTTTTTTTTTTCCTTTCAGTTTTATATATGTCATCCCACTGCCTTCTTGCCTGCATTGTTTCTGCTGATAAATCAGAACTTAGTCTTATTGTTTTTCCATTGTAGGTGACTTTTTGCTTTGCTTTCCTGAGTTGTCCTCAGGGTTCTTTATCTTTGGTTTGGGGAAGTGTCATTATAATACATCTTGGTGATTTTCTTTTTGGGTATATTCTGTTTGGAGCTTGTTTAGTTTCTTGAGTGTTTATCTTCTCATATTTCATGATGTTAGGAAAGTTTTCTTCCAACAACTCTGACGGTTTTCATTGTGTTTTTGTTTTATTTTTGTCTCTTTCTGTTCTGGAATTCTTATCTTCCAAGTTATTCCTCTTGCTGGTGTTCCCCATAAATCTTAGACTTTCTTCAAATGTCTCCTTCTTCTTTATTGATTGTTCTTCTAGCAGACTATTATTGAAAGATTTGTCTTCATACTCAGTAATGCAGCCTTCCATCAATTCAAATCTATTCTTATCCCTTTAAATTTATTATACATTTCTTAAATTTTAGTATTAATCTTTTGGATTTCTAGTTGCAGATTGTGTATAGTCTCTAATTTTTCATTTATTTTGCCCCTTTGTTCTTGTTGTATTTTCCTGAATTCTTCTAAAGTTTGTTCTGTTTTCTCCTTGTTTTTATCTGCAGTTTTCTCAGTCTTTCTCTCAGCCCACTGAAGATACCTAAAAAGCATTCTTTTGTATTCCTTCTCAAGTAGATTCCATACCTTTCTTCATCATACATTTTCTGGTTCTTATTTGAGACATTTCCTCAGACACATTTTGCTTGCTTGTTTGGTCCATTTGTCTTGTTGTCTTGTGTGAAATGTTTTTTGTATCTGAGACAATTGTGGCATCATTGTATTTGTATTTAATTCATGAATGTATAATGGTATGTTCTTAGGCACCTTCTACTTTCCTCTTAGTGGATGTGATTAGAGAATGGAAGCATATGCCTGGTTAAGGGTGGGTTTAGCTTGTGTTGGTTGTTGTCTTGCACTAATCAGGTGGCAAAGGAGTTGGTATTGGCTCATGCCCAATGGGTGAATCTTCATGGGATATGACTGTGGTTGGGCTGTATAAACACAGTTGATGTTTCAACCATTTGGTGGGGCAAGAAGACACAATGATGAGTGAAGATGATGGCCTAGATGAAGCATTTAGCATAAGCATTCTAAATACTAATAGTGATTAGAAAAGTAGATGTTGTTAAGTGCTGTCGAGTCGGTTCCGACTCATAGCAACCCTGAACAGGGTTTCCAAGGCTGTAAATCTTTATGGGAGCAGAAAGACTCATCTTTCTCCTGCGGAGCAGCTGGTAGTTTCGAACTGCTGACCTTGAGTTTCACAGCCCAATTTGTAACCACTATTCTACCAGAGCTCCTAAGAAAAGGAGATAGACACATTTAAAAATAATTAAATTAAAAATAATTTTAGGGTACATATATTCAACCAATAATAGAAATATGAACATCTGGGAACAGATGCCCAAAGACAAAAAACTAAGCATAAGGTATCTCTTTGGAAACAATACTAATTATTAGAAAGGGAAATAATTAAAATAACATTTGCTTCAAATATACTTATTAATAATAATATGTAATTGATAACTTGAATTGTGTTTACCTCTATATTTTCTAACAACTTTTTCCTTTTCTAAAATTTAAGAAAATTAGAAAATAAAAGTTGATATGCACATTTCCCCAGTCATTTATATTTCTAGTGAATACAGAAATAAACAACTATAACCAGTAATCAAACTTTCACAAAAATTCAGTAAGTCCAAATAGAGAAATATTCTTATAGTAGGAAATTCACTAAGTTCATAACAATACTTTTTTGTTGTGGGTAGTAAATCTAAAATTTGTGCACAACATAAACTTAAGAATAGGTTAAAAATTCTCTAACTTTCTAGAAAGTGTCCTTAAAGAAGACACTATTAAACACTAGAATCAAAGCAACTACAACAACAACAACAAAAAAAAAAATGTGTTTTCATGAGAATGACCAATGAACTCTCCAAAATAAGTCATATAACTGAAAAGTCATAGTTCAAAAGCAAGGGAAAACATAGTCCATGGAATATCAGAATAATTAAAATCTATATAAACAAGGCAATTAAAAGGGAAGCAATGTTAATCTACACACTCATTGCCACTAAGTTGATGCTGAGTCATAGGGATCTCATACGACGAAATAGAACTACTCCATAGGGTTTCCAAAGCTGCAAATTTCTATGGGAGCAGAAAGCCTCATCTTTCTTCTGAAGAGTGGCTGGCAGGTTTGAACCACCAACCTTATGGTTAGTTGTTGTTGTTGTTAAGTACTGTGGAGTTGGTTCCAACTCATTAGTGACCCTACACAGGGTTACCAAGGCTGCAAATCTTTATGGGAGCAGAAAACCTCATCTGTCTCCTGCGGAACAGTTGGTAGTTTCAAACTGCCGACCTTCAGGTTAACAACCCAATTCATAACCACTACATTACCAGAGCCCCAATGCTTAACCCCTACACTATCATGGCTACCTATATAGCATATGTTGTTGTTTTTGTTAAGTGTCATCAAGTCAACCAGCTAATATTGACCATGTATAGAGTTACCCAGGAGCAGCTGGTGGGTTTGAACTTCTGACCTTGGAGTTAGCAGTCTGGTGCTTATCCCACAGCATTACACCAGGACTCCCATATAAATGCCATAAAATATATAGGTAATGATCTTGTGCAGAGAAGGACAATATTCCATAAACAGTAGAATGCAATGAGATAAAGAAAGAGAACCTAAAAGTCAAGTTAGATGGTTGCTATTAGGTATCATCAAGTCAGTTACAACCCATAGTGGTCCAGTGCCCAACAGAAGGAAACACTGTTTAGTCCTGTGCCAGCCTCACAATTGTTGCTCTTTGAATTCATTGTTGAAGTCACTGTGTCAATCCATCTCACTGAAAATGTTCCTCTTTTTCCCTCTCTATTTTACCAAGCATAATATTCTTCTCCAAGAAATGGTTCACCCTGATAACAAATCCAAAGTATGTGAGATGAAGTCTCACTTTGCATGCTAATAAGGAGCATTCTAGCTATATGTCTTCAAAGATAAATTGGTTAATTCTTCTGACAATCCATGGTATATTGAGTATTCTTTCCCAACATCATAAGTCATTATTCTATGGTCTTCCTTATTTGTTATCAAGCTTTTTGTGTTTTCTGTCTTCAGCCAAGATTCCTCTGATGTCAGCAATGATATCCCACATCCTGTTCTGAATCCAACTTGAATTTCTAGACTCTCTCTTTTAATGTACGGTTGCAATTACTTCTGATTAACTTTAGCAATGTTTTCTTGTTTGTGGTAGTAATGATATTTTTCAATAAGTTCCAAAATCCAATGGATAACATTTCTATGAAATGGACACAAATATGGTTCTTTTCCAATGGGTTAGCCAAGTAACTGTCTTCAAAAATTCATAGCATAGACTTGTGAAGTACTTTCAGCATTGCATCCATTTGTTGAAACATCTTAATTGGTAATCCATCAATTCATGGAGCTTTCAGTACCACTTGGAATTCTTCCTTCAATGCCATCAGTTCTTAATCATATACTACCTCCTGAATACCAGTTCCTTTTGGTACAATGACTCTGTATATTCCTTACATCTTCTTCTGATGCTTCCTGCATTGTTCAATATTTTTCTCAAGAAATGCTTCAGAATTGCAACATTAGGCTTAATGTTTTTCTTTCAGCAAGAAAAATGCTTTATTTTTTCCTCTTGGTTTTCTAACTCCAAGTTTGCACATTTCACCATAAAGTTTTACTGTGTCTTCTCATGCAGTCCTTTGAATTATTCAGTTGAGTTCTTTTACTACATCATTTTCCCCCTTTTCTTTAGCTACTTTCAGTTCTAAAATAAATTTCAGAATCTCTTCTGACATTAATTTTTGTCTTTTATTTCTTGTCTTTTTAATGATCTTTTGTTTTCTTCATACATGGTGACCTTGAAGTCTTTCACACCATCTCTGGTCTTTGATTATTCGTGTTATAAATATCAAACCTATTCTTTATATTTCAAGATGGTTTCTAAATTCAGGTGGGATATACTCAAGGTTATAATGTGGGTCTTATGGATTTGTTTTAATTTGCTTCAGCTTCAACTTGAACTTTGAAATGAGCAATTGATGGCCTGTTCCACAAGCAGACACTGACCTTTTTCTGACTGATAATCTTGAGCCTCTCTATAGTCTCTTTCCATATATGTAGTTGATCTGATTCCTTTATGTTCTACCTGGTGAAGTTCATGTATATATAACTTTATGTTGCTGGAAAAAAAAGATATTTTCAATAAATAAGTTATTGGTCTTACAAAATCTATCATGCTATTTCTGCTGTCATTTTCCACAAAGGTCACATTTTTCAACTGCTGATCCTTCTTGTTTCCAATGTTCACATTCCAATTACCAGTATTTGTCAATGCATCTTGATTGCATGTTTGAATCAATTTCAGACTGAAGACAGTGGTAAAATTTTTCAGTTTTTTAAATCTTTGGCATTAGTGTTTGGGGAGTAAATTTGAATAATAGTTGTATGAATTAATCTTCCTTGTAGGCATATGGATACTATCCTATCACTGCCCAGGATAGATCTTGAAATGTCTTTCAATTTGTCGTTCCTGACATATAGTAGATCATATGATTCAAAACAACCATAAAGAATCTGTTTGAGCTTACTAATACCTAGGACATTGATCTTTATGTGTTCCATTTCATTTTTACCACCTCTGATTTCCCTAGATTCATACTTTGTACATTCCACATTTTGATAATTAATGGATATTTGCCAATGCTTCTTCCAGTTTTGAATCATGCCACATCAGCAAATGAAGTTATTGAAAACTTTACTCCAACCACATCATTAAGGTCAACTCTACTTTAAGGAATCAGCTCTTGCCCCGTCATATTTCAAATGCCTTCCAACCTTTAAGGCTCATATTCTGGCACTATATCAGACAGTGTCCTAATGTTATTCAGAAAATTTTAATTGGTCAGTTTTTGTAGAAGGGGATTGCCAGGTTCTACTTTATAGCCTACCCTACTCTGGAAACTCCACTGAAACCTGTCCCCCTGAGTGACCCTGCTGGTGGTACACCTTACAGCATCATAGCCACATTCAAGGCACCACACAACAAACTGACAGATAAGTGGTGGCAAGTTATCATTTTGTATTACTCCATTAGATCAAGTGCATGCCATTCATCTGCCTGCAGGAGATTAATAAAACACAGGAAGCAAAACTCGTCTCAAAAAATTGTTGCTACCAGACTGCCAGCAAGGTGGAAAGCTGCACAAACCAGCTACATAGACTCTATACCACAAAGATACAAGAGACCAATTGAAACAGATACAGATGGAAATCCTGAAACCCTGGTGTTCTGAGGAAAGGTGAAAAGTGGATTGAGTGTTTGCTGGGAGGAGAAGTTGAGCAAGGATGGTGAGAGAGGGATACTGGCTAGTAAATGGCCAGCTAGATGTAATAAGACATGCTTGAACTTTTGTGAGCCACTTTGGCCACAGAAGGTAGCCTGACATAGCAGATTCACACAGGACATGGGAAAGGTGTGATTCTTTCTTTTTCCCCATTTTCCCCTTGTGACCATGGGTGTGGCCAACTCCCACCCTCATCCAATTTTAGCACAGACCCTAATCTCTGGGAGTTCTGAGCCACATAGATAGGAGTCACCCCAATGCGAGACGGGGGCTGGCAGTACCACTTTGGGCAAGCTCAACTCCAGACTTAAAGAACCCGCAGAGCCACCAGACCACCATTAGTCTAGCAGAAACCCTCATAACTAGCCACCCTGTTTCCAGCTACCCTGTGGTGCTAACAGATACTGCAGCCAGCTCCAACAAGGGATTCTGCAAGCTACTCTAGGATTGAGTTCCCTGAACATAGGTAACACCTAGGCCTAGCGTAGTGGTTACGAATTGGGTTGTGAACCGCAAGGTCAGGAGTTCAAAACTACCAGCTGTTCTGTGGGAGAAAGATGAAGCTTTCTGCTCCCGTAAAGATTTACAGCCTCGGAAACCCTCTACAGGGTCACTATGAGTCGGAACCGCCTCTACATCACATAACAACAACAAAAATAGGAACTCCATCTAGAGCTAGGAACTCTGCAGTAACACCGCTCTTGCACTCACTTCATGAGCTCCTTGGCTGGTGGGAACCCCACAAAGTTTTCTCTTCTCTGGCCCAACCACAGCACTGGGTTTTTTTTGGTTTTGGTCTTTCTTTCTTTCTTTCTTTCTTTCTTTGTTTCTTTCTTCCTTCCTTCCTTCCTTCCTTCCTTCCTTCCTTTCTTTCTCTCATTGTTTCATTGCTTTTATTCATGTTTTTTTTTTCTTCTTCTCTTTCCATTCCCTTGAATTTTACCTCTTCTATCTCCACCTTTGTTTTTCTTTCTTCTGCTTCTCATTTTCCCTATTCTTCCTTTTTCCCTTTTGATTTTTAATACTCTCTGCTCCCTTTCTCTTTTCATCTTCCCTTTCCCTGTTTTTTTTCAGAATTTTTAAAATTATTTCTTCATTTTATTTTCTCTTTTAGTTTTCTATAGTTCCATTTTCCTGTATATCATTTCTTTTTTTAGATATTAGATTCTTTATTTCTGTTTGCTGCCTATTTTATTTTTCTTCTTTAGTAATTTCTGTTTTCATTGTTGGTTTCTTGCTTGCTAATCTGTTCTGTTTTCTTGTGGGGGGAGGGCTTCTCCTCTTTCACTAAACAGGATACAGTTCAACCACAATCTTACCTTCTGCAGCTCCACCCACTAGGCAAAAACCAATACCAGCTCCTATACCATCTAATCAACAATAGACAGTAGCCAACACCAGTCAACTCCATCCTAAACTGAGGTGCAAAAATAGAAAATGGAGAAAGCTGCACACACTTTCCCTCTTGAACTACAACCACAGGAGATGGTGAGAGTTTAAGAACACATCAACATATAATTATCAACTACATACACATACAACAGTACCACAATGTCCCAGAGATAACAGAAAGTTTTAGCTTAGATGAATAAACAAAAGAGAATGGCTCAAACAAATGATCAAGATGGAGAGTCAGAAAATGTTTCTGAGGAAGAAAAGTTAATGAAACTAACTGAATTTTTTTCAAAAGATCAATATTTAGGTACCTTCAAAGGACTGACAGAAAAATTGAGGAAAGCAAGGAGAAAAAACTCGAGAACATTTCAGAAAAATACTATAAGGACAAACAAAATAAATACAAGTTTTGAAACAATACAAAACCTGAAATCAGAAATATAGAAGATTAATACTAAGATTTCAGAAATAGATACTGCATTGAATGGACAAATGAAGGGATTCAAACCAATGGAAAACTGAATTAATGAGCTTTAAAGATAAATCTTTCATTGTAATCATTGCAATGAAATGATGGTTGTAAGACTGATGTTCTCCCATGTAAACTATCACTCAATTCATAATAAAAACTTAAAAAAAAAAAAAAGAATTATCTCAGTACTAGTACGCTAGAAGAATGCTCAGAAAAAAATAATATGAAAAATTTCAAAGAAAGCCTAGAAGCTATGTGGAAAACCATAATGAGGACTAACTTATGGGTAATCAGGACTCCACAACTGGAAGAGAAGAAAACAAAACAAAACAAAACACAGAGAAATTTATCAAAGAGTCATTGAAAGAAAATATCCCTTACATCATGAAAGACAAGAAGATATGCATACAAGAAGCTGAATGAACCCCAAACTGCATAGAATCCAAAAGAAAATCATCAAGCCATATTATAATGAAACTGTTCAAAACCAAAGAGAAGGAAAGAATCCTGAAGCAGCTCAGGAAAAATTAAGAGTTACCTACAAAGGAGAATCAATAAGACTAAGCTCTGATTTCTCAGCAGGAACTATGCAGGGAAGAAGGCAATGAGAAGATATATCGAAAGCACTGAAAGAAAAAACATGCCTACCAAGAATTATATTCCAAGAAAAGCTGTCCTTCAAACAATATAGTTGTTGTTAGGTGCCATCAAGTCAGTTACAACTAATAGTAACCCTACAGAACAATGCACTGCCGGACCTTGTGCCATTCTTACAATTGCTGATATGCTTGAGTCCATTGCTGCTGCCATTATACCAATTCATCTTCTTGGGGGTCTTCCTTGTTTTCCCTGACCCTCCACTTTACCAAGTATGTTCTTCGCCACAGACTGGTCCTTCCTGAAAACATGTCCAGTATGACAGATGGATATTCACCCTCCTTTCTTCTAAGGAGCATTTTGGCTGTACTTCTTTCAACATAGATTTGTGTGTTCTTCTGGCAGTCTGTGATAATTTTAATATTGTTCTCCAGCATCATAACTGAAATGCAATGTTTACTGTCTTCCTTTTTCATCGTCTAAGTTTCACATGCATATAAAGCTATTAAAAATACCATGGCTTGGGTCTGGTGCACCTTAGTCCTCAAACTGACATGCTTCCTCTTGAACACTTTCAAGAGGACTTGTGCAGTGGATTTGCCTATTCCAATACTTCATGTGATTTCTTGACTACTGCCTCCATGAGGGTTGATAGTTGTTGTTGTTAGGTGACATCGAGTCGGCACCAACTCACAGCGACCCTATGCACAGCAGACTGAAACTCTGTCTGATCCTGGGCCAATCTCACTATTGTTGCCATGCTTGAGTCCATCGATGCTGCCACCTGGCCAATCCATCTCATTGGGGGTTTCCTCTTTTTCTCTGACCCTCCAACTTCCCAAACATGATATCCTTCTCCTTTGACTGGTCCCTCCTGACAATATGTCTGAAGTATGAGAGATGAAGTTTGGCCATTCTGGCCTCCAAGGAGCACTCTGGCTGCATTTCTTCCAAAACAGATCTATTGGTTCTTTTGGCAGCCCTTCAATATTTTCCTCCAACACCATAGCTCAAAAGCATCAATTCTTCTACAGTCTTCCTTATTCACTATCTATTACTGAGAGTAGACCCAAGCAAAATGAAGTCTTTGACAACTTCAATCTTTTCTCCATGTATTGGTCCAGTTATTTATTAGTCCAGTTGTAAGAATATTTGTCTTCTTTACATTGAGATGCAACCCATTTTGAAGGTTTGGTCTTTAATCTTCATCAGTAAGTATGTTAGTCCTACTTGCTTTCAGCTAGCAAGGTTGTGCCATGCGCATATTGCAGGTAGTTAACGAGTCTTCCTCCAATTCTCAAATACAACAAAAAATTAGGATATTTCAGGATAAACAGAAATTTAAGGAATTTGTACTTAACAGACCAACTTTACAAAAAATACTAAAGGATGTTCTTTGTACCGTCAGACAACAACCTGAAATTAACATACTGTCAACACCATCTAAGAAGTTAATCCAGATATAGAAAAACTTAAAGTAAAACAAATCTACAAGAATAAAATAGGGAACCAGAGTCGTCAATTTATAATGAAGTCAACTGCAAAGCTCACAGAGGGAATAGTGTAGATACAAAATCTTTAAATGGTGAGGCAGTCAAGTAGCTTACAAGATAAAACAGTTTTAAATGGGAAAAATATTATTAAATTACTTCGTAACCTCAAAGAAAATTAATATGCCTTCACATCAAAATAAAAAAGAGGAAAACCAAAAAGATTTTAGTAAACGTTGTTGTTGTTGTTATGATGTGCTGTGGAGTTGGTTCCAACTCATAGCAACCCTGTACAGGGTTTCCAAGGCTATAAATCTTTATGGGAGCAGAAAGCCTCATCTTTCTCCCACGGGACATATGGTAGTAAACATTAGCACAATAGAAATGAAATGAAAATCCACAAACATAATGAACTTAGAGCAGAAAATTACGTGAAATAAAGAAACAAGCAGCACCACAAAAAAATACACAGAGCAAAATGGCAGCAATCAATTCATACCTATTGGTAATTACATTGGATGTAAATTAATTGAATGCACCAGTCAAGAGACCAAGAGTATCAGAATGGATAATAAAGCAGGATCCTTCAATATGCTGTCTACAAGAGACACATCAAAAAGATGGAGACAGATTAAATGTCCATCAGCAGAAGAGTGCTTAGATACACTTTGGTATTTATGCAATGGAATACTATCCAACACTGAAGAAATATTATGAGTCTGACAAACATATCACAATATGGGTGAACCTGGAAGGTATTATTCTGAGTAAAATTAGTCAATCATAAAAGGACAAATATTGTATGAGACCAATGTTGTAAAAAGTTAAGAAAAGTTTTCTTCATAAAAGTAACATATTATGATGGTTACATGGGTAAAGGGGCACAAAGTAAAGGGTAGATATATGTTCACATGGGTGATGGTTCAAGCAATATATAACAAGAGGGAGATTGGCAGAGGAAAGATGAAGGCAATGGGACACAAAGAGGAATGCAATAGTTAAAATGAACAGAGATAAATACTGTTTACTGATAGTACATGGAACGGATGGCAATCATTGTAATGAAGCAAAGCATATAATTTGTTGAATGTAAAACTGATGATCTGCTCTATAAACCTTCACTCAAATTCACAATAAAAAGTTAAAATTATATAAAAAAAAGAAAAGAACATGGCTACCAAAGGGATATTTTCAACTCCATCATCTGACACTTATAATTGCACATAGTTCTAATCACATACCTGCTAATTGTAAGGCAAGGGCTCAATAACTCCTTCTCTTAATATTGCCATCATAAATTAGTATTGATCCCTAACGAAATAAGCACAATATTTTCCACTCTGTCCATTGGAACATTTATAAATCCATGGAAGTCTGTGATACTGTATTAAAAGGTCTCATGTTGCTCCTCTGCAGAGCACTTAGAATGGAGTAACATTATTTCATACATAGCAATTAGAGTGAAACAAATTAGTGTCACTTCTGTGAGAAGCAACTGATTAATTATGTTTAGACATTGCTGCTGAGAGAAAGCTCAAAAGCCTCCAGCTTCTAAATTGCATGCTCTGCCATTCAACTAATAGAACACCTGTTAGCTCAATAGTTACTCAGTATTTAATTCAGCATCACTCTCTAGCTAACACAGGCACCCCTGAAGTTCTGCACTAATGCTAGGTTCATGAAACTACGGTACATCAAAATTACAGTGTATTTTTCCCTCTGCCACATAATGGAAGTTATTGGTGAGCAGCTGTGTAGCTACAAATTTTGAGGCTCAACACAGTGGGCAGTAATGCATTTCAGCATTATAGAAACAATATCTTGGCACCTCAAGCACTCCAGTAGCATTCTTCAATTCTGAAAATGAGAAGTTCCAAAAACTCCAAAGGAAACATTTCAATTACCATTGTCACCCTCTATGAAGCTAATCTACCATGAAGGTATTTTTCAAAGGACCCAACATCTCATGCTCGTTTTATCCATACTCATTTACCCTCAAATGTCTAGTTATTGTTTGTTTGTTTGTTTTTTGCAAGTTGAACCTGATGATACACTTTCAGCTAGCATCGTCATGTTTATGTCACACCAGGCTTGCAAGTGAGGCCAGATGGTTATTTACACATATCTCAGACTGCTTTGCAGTTGTTCTAAAATTTATTCCTAAGGTTGCTAGGGTGTGAACCAAAACTCAATGACTGCTTAGTTCAGGGACAGGAATGGGGATAATTACAATTTCATTGAATTATATCTAGAAGGCATGGGTAAGTCCAAGGAGCTCTTGTGAAAATGACTTATGATTAAGAACAGAGTTCTTAACAACCAAAGTAGTTACTGAGAGGGAGAGCCTTCATAACCTAAATTTCTAGGTTGACAATTTATAAGATCAACTATCATATCCTTTCTCCCTGGAAAGTTGGATGATGTAAAAGGAAGACAGAATATCACTGTATTCAAATTACAGTGTCAGCAAAGAATATTGAATATATCATGGGCAGCCAGAAGAATAAACAAATAAATCTTAGAATAACTACAACCAGAATGCTCCTTAGAAGTGAACGCTGTGTGACTTCATTTTATTTACGTTGGATACATCACTAGAAAAGGGCATTATGTTTGATAAAGAAAAGGGCCAATGAAAATGAGATAACCCTTAATATCATGGATTTAATACATAGTCACAACAGTGGACCCCAACACATCAACAATCACTAAGCTTGAGTAGTACTGGGCAGTATTTCATTCTGTTATACATAAGGTTGCCATGAATCAGAGCTGACTCAATGGCAATTAACAATAAAGTTCTTTCTTTGTCCTTTGTCTGATTCCAGACTTATATTTGCTTCCATTTACACTACTATCAGTATTCTAAGTCATCTATCTCCTACTTCAGAGTGGCTATGAATTACTTATAAATGTTCAAATGCAAATTTGGATTCAGTGAGCTTTATATTTGGCCCAAGATTCTGCATTTCTACCAAGCATCTGGGTCATTTTAATGTTTGCTGTTCCACCAACTACATTTTGAGTAGCAAGGATCTAAGTGATCTCTTTGTATTCCCTTCCAAAATAGTTTTCATACTGAATTTTGATTAATTTCTGTAATGTGACATTTCATGAAATGTGCTCCTGGGATTTTCTATAACAGAATAAGTCAAATTTCATAACAGAACAAAACGATCTGAATTTCTGAGGGTGAAATCCCCACAAATGTGCATTTTAATCATCGCTTCCATTATTACCATACATACTAAAATTTGAGAACTGCTATTGTGTGGTAGCCCCACTTGTCTGTCAATTTGTTGCACTGTGATAGTTTGTGTGCTGTTGTGCTCCTGGAAACGATTCCACCAGTATTTCAAACACCAGTAGAGTCACTCATGGAAGACAGGTTTGAGCAGAGCTTCCAGACTAAGACAGACTAGGAAGGAGGGATAGGTGGTATACTTCTGAGGGTTCAGTCACTGAAAATCTTATGAATATTGCTGGAAGATGAGACCTTCAGGTTGGAAGGAACTTGAAAAGGAACTGGAGAAGAGTTGCCTTCTGAAAGAAGAGTAGACCTTAATGATGTCAATGGAGCAAACACTTTTGGGACCTTCATTTGTTGATGGGGCACAACTCAAAAGGAGCTGTAAGCAACCATTAATAATCATTACATTGCTGTTGTTAGGTGAGATTGTTGGTCAGATTCATAGCAACTTTATGCTCAACAGAACGAAACACTGCTTGGTCCTGTGCCAACCTCACAGTTGTTATCACGTTTGAGCCCATTGCTGCTGTCACTGTGCCAATTCATCTCCATGAGGGTTGTCCTCCTTTTCCATGATCCTCCACTTTACCAAACACGATGTCCTTCTCCAAGGACTGGTCCCTCATGGTAATATGTCCAAAGTAGGAGAGATGAAGTCTGGTCATCCTGGCATCTAAGGAGCATTTTGGCTGTACTTCTTCCAACACAGATTTGTTTATTCTTTTGGCAGTCCCTGGTGCTTTTAATATATTTTTCCAACACCACACTCAAACACATTCAATTATTCTATGGTCTTCCTTATTCATTGTCCAACTTTCACATGCATATGAGGCTATTGACAATACCATGGCTTGGAATAGGTGCACCTTAGTCCTCAAACTGATATCTTTGCACTTGAACGCTTTGAAGAGTTCTTGTGCCGCAGATTTTCCTAATGCAATATGTCATTTGATTTATTAACTGATGCTTTCATGAATGTTGATTGTTGACCCAAGAAAATAAAGTTTGTGACAACTTCAATCTTTAATAATAACATGGAATGCACAAAGTCTATGTCTAGGAAAATTGGAAGTTGTCAAAAATAAAATGGAATGAATCAAGACAGATATTGTAGGCACTAGTGAGTTGAAATGCAAGGATGTTAGCCATGTTGAATCAGATGATCATATGGCTTACTATGAAAGTAATGACAAATGGAAGAGAAATGACATAACACTTATCATCAAAAAGACCATTTCAAGATCTATCTTTAATTACAATGCTGTCTGTAATAAGATAAGATAATATCTATATGCCAGCTTTTCCTCAGAAACCCAATACAGGGTCACTATGAGTCAGAATCAACTTGATGACACATAACAACAAGATGCACCAACAAATAAGATTAGCTCATATGAATATTATTCAAATTTATTCATCAAACTCTAAAACCAATGATGAAAAACTTGAAACATTACACCAACTTCCTCAAACTTAAATTGATCAAACATGAGTCAAAATGCATTGATCATTACTAACGTTTGGAATATAAAAGATGGAAACAAAGAAGGATGCATAGTTGGAAGATATGGCTTGATCTTGGTGATAGAAATGATGCTGGAAATTGTCTGTTAGAATTTTGCAAGATCAGTGCTTATTCATTGCTAATACCCTTTTTCAGCAACATAATTGGCTACTACATATGTAGGCCTTACAGGAATCAAATTGATAACATTTGTGGGAATAGATAAGAGGGGAGCTCAATATCATCAGGCAAAACAAGGACAGGAGCCAAGTATGGAACAGACCACCAATTGTTCATTTGCAAGTTAAGGCTGAAGGTGAAGAAAATTATACAAGTCTATAAGCACCAAAATATGTTCTTAAGTGTATTCCAAACAAATCTAGAGACCAACTCAAGAAGAGATTCAATGCTTTGGACACAAATTACCAAAGGCCAAAAGAGTTGTGGGATGGCATCAAGAACATCATATATGAGAAAGCAAGAGGAAAAAAAAAAAAAAAGGCCCAAGTGGAAATTTGAAAAGACACTGAAACTTGCTTTTGAATGTAGAGTAGCTAAGGTGAATGGAGGAAATAATGATATAAAAGAACTCTTCAGAAAATTTCAAAGGACAACTTGAGAAGACAAGTAAAGAACCTGGAGTTATAAAACCAAAAGGGAAGAACATGCTCTACATTTCTCAAGCTGAAAAAACTGAGGAAAAGAATTCAAACCTCGAGTTGAAATATTGATGGATGCTATGGACAAAATATTAGTGCAGGGAGCAACAAGAAGATGGAAGAAATACACAGAATCACTGTATCATAAAGAATTGGTCAATGTACAAGAGTTAGCATATGACCAGAAATCAATGGCATGGAAGGAAGAAGTCCAAACTGCACTGAAGACATTGGTGAAAACAAGGCTCTAGGACTTGATGAGACACCAATTCAAATGTTTCAACAAACTGATGCAGTGCTGGAAGTACTCACTGACTAAGCCAAGAAGTTTGGAAGATAGCTACCTGCCCAACTGACTGAAAGAGATCTATATTTATGCCCTTTCCAAAGAAAGGTGACCCTACAGAATATAGACATTATCAAACAATATCATCAATATCACATGCAAATCAGATTTTGTTGAAGATAATACAAAAATGGTTGCAACAAACATTCAAGCTAGATTGAGAAGAGGATGTCATTGCTGACATCAGATGAACCTTGCTTGAAAGCAAAGAATAGTCTATGGTCATATCACCCTGACACCTGAAGGCACCCAATCTTGTCTAAAAGCAGAAATTACCTGAAAGTTGTTTTCTTGTGTTTTACTGACTATGCAAAGACATTTGGCTGTGTGCTTCAATGGATAGAATTTCGAAGAATGGGGATTTCAGAACAATTAATTGTGCTCTTGAGGAACTTGTGTATAGACCAAAAGGAAATCATTTTAACAAAACAGAGGGATACTGTGTGGTTTGAATTAGGAAAGGAATAATTCAGGGTTTCATCCTTTCACCATGCTTATTAAACTATATGTTGAGTAAGTTATCTGAGAAGCTGGAATATATGAAGAAGAACATGACATCAGGATAAGAAGAACATTCATTGAGAATCTGAGGTATTTATATGACACAAACCAGCTTGCTGAAAGCAAAGACTTGAAACACTTGCTGTTAAAGATAAAAAACAAAATATAGCCTTCAGTATGGAATATAATTCAGTGTAAAGAAAACAAAAATCCTCACAAGTGGGCCAATAAACAAGATCATGATAAATAAAGAAAAAAATTAAAGTTGTCAAGGGTTTCATTTTACTTGGATTCACCATGAAGACTCACGGAAGCAGCAGTTAAGGGATCCAAAGATATGTTTCATTAAGCAAATCTGCTGCAAAAGACCTCTTTAAAGTGTTAAAGAGCAAAGATGTCACTTTGAAGACTAAAATGCACCTGACACAAGACATAGTATTTTCAATTGCCTCAAATGTTAAAGCTGGACAATGAATAGTAAAAACAGAGGAAGAATTGATGCATTTCTTTAATGGTGTTGGCAAAGAAGTTTGAAAACAGCATGGAGTACCAGAAGATGGAAACCCTGTACAGGGTGGTTATGGGTTGGAACCAACTTGACAGCACTTAACAACAACAACAATAAAGTAGAGAATGAGGAGGAAAAACCAACAAAATGAATTGATACAGTGGTTGCAACAAGGGGCTCAAACACGTAAACAGTTGTGAGAATGCAGGGCCTGGTAGTATTTCATTCTCATTAACAGTTGTGAGAATGCAGGGCCTGGTAGTATTTCATTCTCATTTGTCTGTGTGGGAGTCTTGACAGCACTTGAGATAAACAACACTATGAGGCATAGTTCTAATCAGGTTAACTAATTTCAGTAATCCTTTATTGACCATTGAAAAAATTCCAAATTACTTACCTGGGTATTTAATTACTTACATTTTGTGTTTCCTCTGACTTTTTCATGCTGGTTCCATATATCTGTTGTTGTTGTGAAGTGCCGTCAAGTCGGTTCCAACCCATAGCAACCCTGTATAGGGTTTCCAAGGAGCAGCTGGTGAGCTTGAACTGCCGACCTTGCAGTTCAAATAGCTTTGCAGTCTGGCGCATTAACCCACAGCACCACGTATATCTAGGAGGAGAAAAAACTGACATATTTAAAACGATAGGAGTTATTATTACTGAGCATAATTTATATCTTATTTAATGTCTTGAAATACTATTTTTCATGTAAATAAACTTAATTTCACTTATTTCACTGTCTGTATAACCCTTTTAGGTAAGTGATCTCTACTTTACAAATGGCAAATTTAATTATCAGAGATGGAACCTAGTTTGTAATGTAAGTCCAAATGCATGTTATTTTGAGTGTCCTGTTTCCATCCTTGGTATGTGACTCAATTTTTCTTTATAAATGCTTCATTCTTAAATAATTGTTTATATAGCAAAAATGATTTAACTTAAAAAGTAACTTCCAGTGAGTGGAATAAACATTGGACATACATGTTAGACAAAAGTAAGAGTTTTGCTGTGTTGATATAACAAAGTATTTTTATTTTCCTCCTTTTCTTCCCAAGTTCTATTAAATTTTGCTTTAGTAGTCTATATCTCAGAATAGTTCCCCATGCTGCT
This sequence comes from Chrysochloris asiatica, assembly GCF_000296735.1. Classification (NCBI taxonomy): domain Eukaryota; kingdom Metazoa; phylum Chordata; class Mammalia; order Afrosoricida; family Chrysochloridae; genus Chrysochloris; species Chrysochloris asiatica. The sequence goes on from NW_006408595.1 coordinate 7,702,340, forward strand.
GTTGTTCTTAAGTAGCATCAAGTTGGTTCCGACTTACAGTGACCCTGTATAGGGTTTCTGTGGTTGTAAATCTTCATAGCAGCAGCAAGCCTCATCTTCCTTCCACAGAGCGGCTGGTGGGCTTCAACTGCCAAACCTGTGGTTCCCAATCCAGTGCTTAAACTACAAGACACTGTGCTTCCAACGCTCCATGTTAGTTATAATAAACAATTCTTATAAAACATGGAGGTTATAAATCTATTATCAAAACATATACATATATATAATATTTTGATAATATACATATATATTATGTATATATAATATATTATATATATTATGTATATACATATATAATATATAATATATACATATATATTATGTATATATTATATATATATAATGTTTTGATAATATACACTGGGATTCCTGGTATGGCACTGTGGGTTAATGTGCTGGACTGCAAAGTTTGAACTGCAAAGTCGGCAATTCAAGCCCACCAGCCTCTCCTTGGAAATGCTATATGGGGTCACTATGGGATGGAACTGACTCGATGACACGCAACAACATGTATATTGTTCTTCTAATGCAGAGCATATTTACATATACATTTCATGTAAACTCTGTTGCCACAGAGTATCAACTGATGGATCATAAAAGCTGCTGATGAATTTGAAGTAGTATACAGTTCTGTTTACAAAAAACATTACTAGAAAAATGTAAAGACTGTTCTAAAATGAAACCTAAGACTGTAGGTGACTATTTTTTGCATTAACACCTTTTAAATTTAGTGTATAAATCAATGGTAAAATAGCATGTACATAATCCACAGGATATGGAGTAATCAAAGGAACTGCATTAATAAATCAGACACATTTGCATGATCTCCATTACAAAAATTGAAAGTGATATGGCAGAGAGTTTTATATCTCTTAATATAATTGTCTACTGGTCATATAATTAAGGAAAAGAGTGAGGACAGTTTAGCACACGATTACTTCTTTTGTGGTAGAAGGACACCGGCAGGAGATTCAAAGATTTTTGGGGGGCTCAATATCTCTAATATTCTTGGAGATATAAGTGGCATGTGAGAGTGAATATTCCTAGAGATGTGAGTGAATAGCATTAGTATTAAGCTAAGGATTTTGAATGCTCAGTTAGTGTTCTGTTCAGTAAGAAGATCTTAACTGACTTCCCTAACGCCACAACAATAATTAGAACATTTCTTATACATTAAGAGGAAATGATCTTTTCAAGTATTTTAATGACAAGGTTTATTATATAGGTTGAAGCCCATATCTGAATATCTATGCATCAAAAATTCCAAGTTATATGCAATATCGTATACCATAGGGGCACAAATGCAAATTAAATGTAACAATAACATCATGAATAACAATGACAAAAATCAGAGGGGCAGTTCTATGGTACTCTGATTTCTGGCTTACATTACTTTCTCTCTTATTTGTCATGTTGCATTGCCCAGTGAGTACTGAGAGGCAAAATACTCATTTATTAAAATCTTATGCTGCTCCTTGCACTTCTAATATTCCATATCTCTATTTTTCCACAGTATCGTCTTTTATAAATCTGTCAGTTTGATGGGTTTAAACTACTGCTTTAATTGCTGAGTACGTTCATTATTATGAAACTGCAGATAAAACTTTTTAGGTAAAAATTCTTCAGATATTTCGCTGATGCCTTTAACTCAGGGTTTCTTATATTCAAAACAAACGACGTAACCCTGTGTGGGTAGTCTCTCTAGAATTTATTTCCTCTAGAAACTGAGAATTTAATTAGTTTCCAAATTTTCAATCAGTAAACTCAAAAGTTAAAATATACCTGGGTTTGTTGTTGTTGTTGTGTGCTGTGGAGTCGGTTCCGACTCATAGTGACCCTGTACAGGGTTTCCAAGGCTGTAAATCTTTATGGGAGCAGAAAGCCTCCTCTTTCTCCCACGGAACTGCTGGTAGATTCAAACTGCAGACCGTGAGATGAGCAGCCCGATTCATAACCATAGTAGAAGTGACATAAATGCCATAGGTCCAATCGTATTGTGATTCTTACTATCCACAATAGATTACTGTAACAGATTCTCAAGCATGAATAGTAATCTTCTGAGTGGATATACAGGATACTCTTTATGTTTCAAATCTAGCTATTTTTGTAACTTATTCCTGATATTTGGAGTCCTGGTGTGGCGCTGTGGGATAATGCGCCAGACTGCAATGTCGTTTAAACTGCAAGGTCGGCAGTTCAAGCTCACCAGTTGCTCCTGGAAACCTTATACAGGGTCACTATGGGTTGGAACCTACTCGACAGCAGTAAACAACAACATTCTTGATGAGGAGGACTGTGTCTGTCCAACAGCTGACAGAGGTGATCCTATTAGTCACAACTTCTCATTCAAAGTGGTGGGTTTTCTCTGGATACAGATAAAAAATTTCATAAGCCAATAAAAATACAAATGTATTCAAAATAGTTCAAACTTCCCAGTTTCTGTGTTGAGCTGCTAACTGAAAGGTTGGTGATTTGAACCCACCAGTAGCTCCTTAGGAGAAATATGATGCAATCTGTTTCCTTAAGTGTATAACCTTGGGATCCTAATGGGGTAGTTCCACTGTATCCCATAGCATTGCTATGAGTTGGAATTGACGCAAAGAAAATGGGTTAGCTTTTGGGTGATAACCATTTAAGGTCAGGTATACCCCCTGTCCTCTTAACATTCAATTCATATAAGTACAGCTATCAATTCAACTCCATAGCTTCAGTCTTTCTTTCCTCTCTCCCTTTTCTTACTTTACTTTTACCTCACATCCTTCTTTCATATTTTCTCTATTTTAAATACTTTATCAATTCATTTTTTCTACATTTTAATTTTTATGATATTTTTTCTGTGAAATACTTCACTAATGATAATTTAATAAATGTTGGTGTTAGGTGCTGGCAAGTCAGTTTTGTCTCATAGCAATCCTATTACAACAAAATGAAATACTACCTCTAGAAATGAGCTCATTGCCACTACTGTGTCAATCGTCAATCTGTCTCTTTCAGGGTCTTTCTCATTTTTGCTGACCCTCTACTTTACCAAGCAGGATAAACAGACTGGGCCCTCCTGATAATATTTCTAAAGTACTTGAAACAAAGTATCACCATTCTCATTTCTAATGAGCATCGTGACTGTGATTCCTTCAAGACAGATTTGTCTGTTCTTCTGGCTCTTTGTGGTATATTCTTCACCAACACCATAATTCAAAAGCATCAATGCTTCTTTCTTCTTCCTTGTTCATTGTCTAACTTTTCCATTCACATGAGATGATTGAACACGCCATGACTTGAGTCACAAGTACCTTAGTCTTCAGAGTAAAGTGTTTGCTTTTTAACACTGTAAAGAAGTTTTTAGAGTAGATATGCCCAATAGAACATTTCCTTTGATTTTTTGACTCTTGCTTCTATGGAGGTTGACTATGGATACAAGCAAAATGAAATACTGGACAAGTTCAATATTTTCTATAATTATCATGATATTGTTTTTCGGTCCAGCTGTGAGGATATAAAAATAATATATATATATTAAGGTATAATCCATACTCAAAACTGTAGTCTTTGATCTTTATCAGTAAGCACTTCAAGTCCTTTTCGCTTTCCACAGCAAGGTTGTGTCATCTTTGAATCACAGGTTCTTAATGAGTCCTCCTTTAATCCTAATGATACATTCTTCTTCATATAGTCCAGCTTTGCAGATTTGTGCAGCATGCAGATTGAATGTATATGATGAAAAGATATAAACTTGAATCATGTTTTCCCCTTGTTCTGTTTCAATGACTACTTCTTGATATATGAACAGGCTCCCCATGAGCACAATCAAGTGTTCCAGAATTCCTGTTTTTTTCAATGTTATCCATAATTTGTTATAATTATCATAGTCAAATGCTTTTGCTCAGTTATTAAAACACAACTAAACATCTTTCTGTTATTTTCTGCTTTCTATCAAGATCCATACAACATTAGTAGTGATGTCGTTCTTGGCACATCCTTGTTCTGAATCCAGTTTGAATTTCTGACAGTTTCCTATTGATACAATGCTGCAACCATTTTTTAATTACCTTCAGCAAAATTTTACTTGTGTATGGCATTATTGTTACATGATATTGTTACATAACTCCTGCATTCAGATGGATCATCTTATGTGCACAAATATGGATTTCTTCCAGTCAATTGGCCAAGTAGCTGTCTTGACATAAATGAGTGAGCATCTCCAGCTCTGCATCTGCTTGCTGAAACATTTCCATTGGCATGCTGTCAATTCCTGGAGCCTATATTTTCTCCAATGCCTTCAGTAGATCTTAGATATCTTCCTTCAGTACAGTAAGTTTTTGATTATATGCTACCTCCAGAAATGGTTGTACATTGACTGATTCTTTTTGTCTGTGTATTCCTTCCATTTTCCTTTGATGCTTCCTACACCATTCAATATTTTGCCTATAGACAGAACTTTTTAGTATTGCAACTTTAGGCTTAAATTTTTGCTTAAGTTATTTCAGTTGGAGAAATGACTTACCTGTTCTTTTTTTTGAGTTTCTAACTGCAGGCCTTTGAAGATTTCATTATAAACTTTATATTTTTGAGTCATTATTTAAAATCTTCTGTTTGTCTCTTTTACTTTACTGTTTCTTCATTTTTTAAGCTATTCCACATTCAAGAGTAAGTTTCATAGTCTCCCCCAACATTATCTTTGGCCTTATCTTTCTTTCCTGTATTTTCAATGAAATTTTGTTTTTTTTTTCATGTATGACGTCCTTGACATCATTTTACAACGTACTGAGCCTGTGGTCATATATGTTCAATTCATCAAATCTATAGCTCTGGTAGCGTAGTGGTTACGAATCGGGCTGCGAACCTTAAGGTCAGCGGTTCGAAACTACCAGCCGCTCCGCGGGAGAAAGATGAGGCTTTCTACTCCCGTAAAGATTTACACCCCTCGGAAACCCTGTACAGGGTCGCTATGGGTCGGACCCGACTCGATGGCACTTAACAACAACAACAACATTCTTGTGATGGTCTTTAGATTCAGGTTGGATATATTCAAGGTTAAGGAGTCTTGGTGTGGCTGTGTAGGCTAAGGATTCAAACACAATGTCAGTTTGAACCACAAGTTCAGCAGTTCAAAATACCAGTCACGCCTCAGAAACCCTATACATGGTTGCTATGAGTAAGAACCAACTTGATGGCACTTAACAACAACAATACTTAAGGTCATACTTTGGCTTTCGTGTATTTATTCTAGCTTTCATTAGCTTCAACTTTAATTTGCATATGAACAATTGATGGTTTTGTTTACACAATCAGTGATCTTTTTCTGATTTTTTAAAATTCTCCAGCATGTATTTCCATGGAAAATTCCATATCATCAGTCAAAACAAGGCAAGGGGCAGATTGTGGAACAGACTATCAATTGCTAATCTGAAAATTCAAACTGAAGCTGAAGAAAAAGAAAACAAGTACATGGGAACCAAAATATAACCTTGAATATATCCAACCTGAATTTAGAGATCATCTGAAGAACAGATTTGATACTTTATACACCAAAGACCAAAGACCAGAAGAGTTGTGGAATGACATCAAGAACATCATATGTGAAGAAAACAAAAACTCATTAAGAAGACAAGAAAGAAAGAAAAGTTCAAATGGATGTTAAAAGAGACACTGAAACTTGTTCTCTAGCATAGAGATGCTAAAGCAAATGAAAGAAATGAGGAGGTACAGAAGCTGAAAAGAAAATGTCAAAGGTCAGCTCCAGTAGACAAGGTAAAATATTACAACAAAATGTGCAAAGATCTGAATTCAGAAAACTAAAAAGGAAGAATATGCTCAGCATTTCTCAAGCTGGGGGAACTGAAGAAAAATTCAACCCTCAACTTTCGTTATTGAAGGATTCTCTGGGGAAATTATTGAATAACGCAGAAAGCATCAAAAGAAGATGGAAGGAATACACATAGTCACTGTACCAAAAGGAAATGGTTAATATTCAACCATTTCAATATGTAGCCTATGACCAAGAGCCAATGATACTGAAGGAGGAAGTCCAAGGTGCATTGAAGGAACTGGCAAAGAACAAGGCACCAGGAGTTGATGGAATAAAAATTGAAACCTTTCAAGAGAGTGAGGCAGCACTGGAACCACCAACTTATCTCTGCCAAGAAATTTGGAAGCTAACTATCTGACCGGCTGATTGGAAGAGATCCATATTTGTGCCCATTCCAGAGAGGTGACCCATCAGAATGCGGAAATAATCGGATAATATCTTTCATATTCTATGCAAGTAGTTTAATAAAGGTAATACAGAAATGGCTGCAAGCATACATTAACAGAGAAATTCCAGAGGCTCAAGCTGGATTCAGAAGAGGCCGTGGAATGAGGGATATCACTGCTGATGTCCGATGGATCTTGGATGAAAGTTAAGAATATCAGAAAGATGTTTACCTGTGCTTTATTGACTACACAAAGACTTTCGATTGTGTGGATCATGACAAGCTGTACACAAAATTGCAAAGTCTGAGTATTCCAGAACACTTAATCATGCTCATGAGGAGTCTGTTCAGAGACCAAAAAGCAGTTGTTCAAACAGAACATGGGAACACCGAATGGTTTAAAATGAAGAAAGGTGTGCAACAAGGTTGTATTCTTTCACCATACTTATTCAACCTGTATGCTGAGCAAATAATCTGAGAAGCTGGCTTATATGAAGAAAACTGTGGTATCAGGATCAGAGGAAGACTCATTAACAACCTGCAATATGCAGATGATACAACTTTGCTTGCTGAAAGTAAAGAGGACTTAAAATATTTACTGATGAAGATCAAATACAACAGCCTTCTGTATGAATTGCATCTTAATGTAGAGAAAACAAAAATCCTCACCACTGGACCAATAAACAACATTCTTATCAATGGAGAAAAGATTAAAGTTGTTAACGACTTCATTCTTCTTGGATCAACTACCAACACTCATGGAAGCAGCAGTCAAGAAATCAAATGATGTATTGCATTGGGCAAACCTGCTGCACAAGACCTTTTTAAAGTGTAGAATAGCAAAGATGTCAGCTTGAAGACTAAGGTGTGCCTGACCCAAACCATAGTATTTTCAATAACTTCGTATGCATACGAAAGCTGGACAGTGAATAAGGAAGACTGTAGCAGAATTGATGCTTTTAAGTTTTGGTGTTGGAGGAGAATATTGAAAGTGCCTTGGGCTGCCAAAAGAATAAACAAATCTGTGTTGGAAGAAGGGCAGCTAGAAAGTTCCTTGGAGGTCAGGATGGCCAAACTTCATCTCTCATACTTCAGACATATTGTCAGGAGGGACCAGTTGCTGGAGAAGGATATCATGTTTGGTAAGGTGGAGGGTCAGAGAAAAAGAGGAAGACCCCCAGCAAGATGGATTGGCAAAGTGCCAGTGTCAGTGGGCTCAAGCGTGGCAACACTGGTAAGGCTGGCCCAGGACTGTGCAGTGTTTCACCTAACAACACCTAACAACAACAACAATAATCCATTTGATTCTTTTGTATTCCATCTGGTGAGGTCTACACATATAGCACCCATTTATGTTGTTTCAAAATTTATTTCCTGACTTCCGGTTTTGGGGTGGGCGGGGGAAACAGAGACAGACTGTGAACACTTCTCTGCCAAAACTCAAAAATAAATAAATAAATAAGCAGAGAAACAGCGGTCCGCAGAAAAACTGCAGAGCTTTGAATCTTGTTTAAGGTTCTGGGTGCCAGTTTCCCCGCCCTTAGAGATGAAATCAGCCTGTGGAAGCAAAATACAGTGATTTCTGAATTGATCCAGCTGCAGCGGCTGGCAGCCAGAAGTACTCAGGCTGGAGCGGGGGTGGGGGTGGGGGGTGCACAAGCAAAAGGAGACAGCGACTCAGCGCTAGAAGCCATGGAGCTGCGCATCTGAAGGGAGAGGTGTGACTGATTTGTCATCTTTCACTTCATTTTTCACGTATCTCTCCTCTTCACCCCGATCGCGCCCTCACTGCACAGCTTAGACCCCTTCAGGCAGAAGGGAGTACACCCACAAAAGGGTCTAACTTAGCACCCACAGTTTTCCAACGGCACAGAGGGGAAACCCTCAGGCTGCTTCTTATGACATTTTGACTCTGGCAACCAGCCCCAAAGATTACCTAGGAACCCTTTGCATAGTAAAGGCCAGTGGAAAGTGTCAATCACAATTTTATATTTGTTTTTGATTAGTGGTTTCTGTCTCTGCTTTTATATTGTTTTTGTCTTTGGTCCTTTTGGCCTCACTCTTCTCCCAGGGGTTAGAGCTTTCTCCCCCTACCTTACCCAAGAAGATACAGTAACTGTGACCATACAGCCAAGCTACAAGCTTACCCTGTAATACCCTACCATCTGGACAAGAACCAAAACCAGCTGCTAGGCATTACGTGTGAAAAGGGAAGCCTATCTCCAGTTCATATCCATCAGGAGAAGCTCAACAAGCGTAACAACAAATCAACGTACATCCATTTAAGAATTAAAAACTCACATAACTGTTGAAAATGTCCAAGAATACACAATTAAAGATATCAACACATGTCCAAAAACAGAAAAAAGTAACTGAGACAAATGAGCTGGTAGCAGACACAGATTTTCCAGTGGAATAGCAGATTCTGGAGCTGCCTGAGAAGGAATTTAGAAGAATAATATGGAAACAAATTCAAATGCTCTGAAAAGGGGTGGAGGAAAATAAGGGAGAAGTCAGAAAAGTGCTATAGGAGCAATCAAACAAGATAGATATGGCATTGGAAATAATCCAAAACCTGCACACACACACAAAAAGTCCAGATGATTAATAATAAAATATCAGAAATGGACAATACACTGAAAGAGCAGAATGGAAGAAATGGAAGACAAAACCAGCGAGCTGGAAGACAAATCTCTCATAATTCTGTTTACTGGTCCATTTGTGAGAATTTATATTTTCTTTATGATGAGGTATAATCCATACTGAAGGCTGTAACCTTTGATCTTCATCTGTAAGGGCTTCAAGTCCTCTTTGCTTTCAGCAATTGAGGTTGTGTCATCTGCATATCACAGATCATAGAGACTTCCTCCAATCCTGGTGGTACATTCTGCTTCATACAGTCCAGCTTCTTAGATTAGTTTTCAGGATACAGATTGAAGAAGTATAATGAGGCAATGCAACCATGATGCATACCTTTACTGATCTGAAATGGAACATTAATGACTGGATAAAAATCTCTTAAATGCACAAGATCTTTTTTTGTCAAATGCATTTGAAAACTGCTGGGTTAAATGGGTCTTCACAACAGAATTTAGGCAACTCATTACTGTATCAATATGTCTTGTGAATCTTTAAGATGGGTGTTCAGAATGCAGAGTTTTCAAATTTATTGGCATTTAAACCAATATTTTATTACAGTAGCTAATGGTCTAGTCCACAGAACACGATTTGGAAGAAATGCGTCTCTAGATTCTGCTAACCTTAAAATTCTAATAATACTTTCTGAAAACTATCTGGAAAACACAAGTAAAAGAAACAAAAAGATATCCTTCATTCACTGCCACAACTCCCCACTCTCAGTGATTAGATTGTCCTGTGGCTTAATTATTCTTTTATCCATCTTGCTCCTTTCTGTCACTGTTTTAAGGTGGAGTAATTTGTGTAGCTATCATGTTGTGGTTGCTGTTGTTGTGTGCCATGGAGTCGGTTCCAACTCATAGCGACCCTGTACAGGGTTTCTGAAGCTGTAAATCTTTATGGGAGCAGAAAGCCTCATCTTTCTCCCATGGAATAGCTGGTAGTTTCGAACTGCTGACTTTGCGGTTCGCAGCCCAATTCATAACCACTACACTACGACACGTGTTAAAGGCCTGATCATTCTTTACCTGTATTATTGCTCCAGGAACCTGTTGAGAGTGTGACTTAATACATTCCTGACATCAGGGGTTAAGTTATACATAATTCTTAACAAACACTTATTGTACAGAGCCCACAAACAATAGATCTGGCACACTAGCTCAAAGCCTACATGGTAGTTTTCATGAATAACAACTAAGTACCTTTGGAAAGTGAGTCATGGTGTGGCAATGTAGGATAAATACTGGACAACAAAGTCAGTTGGGACTGCAAGGTCGCCCATTCAAACTCACCAACTGCTCCTAGGAAGCCCTATACAGGGTCACTGAGTCAGAACTGACTCGATGATACTTAACAACAATACCTTTGGAAACAGTATTACTGGAAGGAGCAGAGTTTCAGAGTTTTCATCAGCTCAAAGGAAAAGACCAATACAATTTTATACATGATAATTTTGTATACCCAGAAAGGGAGGGGACTTGGTTAGGTTATCATTACAAAAGATGTACAGTGCATATGTTCTTCCCATTCTGTGCCCTAGGGTGACTGCAGAAGTCAGGTGGCTAAACTGTGTGGAACTGTAGGGTAAGCACTTGACTGCTAACTACAAGGTTAAAAGTTCAAACCCACCAGTGAGCTGCTCTTCTGAAACCCTATACAGGCTCGCTATGAGTCAGAACTGACTCAACGGCACTTAACAACAATAATAAATATGTTGTTGTTATGTGCCATGGAGTCGGTTCCAACTCACAGCGACCCTGTACAGGGTTTCCGAGGCTGTAAACCTTTACAGGAGCAGAAAGCCTCATCTTTCTCCCACAGAACAGCTGGTAGCTTCGAACTGCTGACCTTGCGGTTCGCAGCCTGGTATATACATATAAAAAGTCCTGGTGGAGTCTTTTAATATAAGAAGCATACTTTCAGAAGAAATGGCACAGAAATTATATTAAAGCCACAATGTAGAGTCAAAAATTGATGCCCACCTCCCACCATTTTATGTAAGAAATAATATCATCTTCCATTTATTCAGTGTTTACAATGGACTAGGCAGAGAATATCAGAAGGATGTTTACCTGTGCTTTATTG
>NW_006408595.1:7714281-7725157 GCF_000296735.1 Chrysochloris asiatica
GCCCAGGATCGAACATTGTTTCGTTCTGCTGTGCATGGAGTCGCTATGAGTCGGTTCCGACTCGATGGCACCTGACAACAACAACAACAACAGGCAATCCACTTACCTCGACTCATTTAATCATTTAATCTTTAGAGAGCCCTATGAGATAGAAAAGGTGGCTAGAAAGTCTTGAAACAGTCAATAGATATCATGAATGGCTTATTAATCTGTTCCCTGTGCCATGAATGTGATGTGATACATTAACTCATCATCCCCATCTATTTCTACACGACATCTGTGATATTGTATCTCAGATGACTCACATGTCTGAGTTTTCACTGAATAAGTGTGTATCTTTAGCATATGCCTCAGGTGAAGTGAATCAGAGTGGTTCAAAAAATAAAATAATACCATCTATGCTTCTAGCCTTTATAGAAAGTATACAGTCACAGCATTCTTAGATATCTTTTCAAGAGTGAGAAAAGTCAACCCCAACTGCAGGTGTTCCACCATAAACTTGGATCCAATTACCTACCATATATGGGTGCTTTTTTGTCCTTGTTATCCTGTAGGATAAACCTAAGGACTGTCTGCCTGTAGATTTTCCTGTTCTGTTTCTGGATCATAGCTATTTTAGCTTAATATAAGGAGCTCTGGTAGTGTAGTGGTTACGAGTCGCTAGTGGTTACAACCGCAAGGTCAGCAGTTTGAAACTACCAGCTGTTCCATGGGAGAAAGATGAGGCTTTCTAATTCTGTAAGGATTTACAGCCTTGGAAACCCTGTGCAGGGTCACTATGAGTCAGAACCGACTCCACGGTACTTAACAACAACAACAAATAGCTATATATCTTTGGTTTAACATTTTGTTTATTGTTGCTACATATTTGGATTGGGATGGAGAAATTTTCATGCATAAATTCATAGAATCACCATTCCAAGAAACCTTTGAAGCTTTTAAATTCAATCTTAGTAGATACAAATCTAGTGCCAAAAATAATGTCATTTGATAATCCAAGTGCTCTGTATAATTTGTATAATACATAGTTGCTGCTACTGGGTCTACAAAGTATCATAGGTGCTGTTTATGATGACAAAATACACTTCCTTTGGAGCAATACTGGGAAAATGGAAGTTTTTTTATCAAGAATATTTAGTCAGTGCATATGAGCTATGCTACACCCATTTATATATATTGCTTTTAATATCAGAATCTAGTCCCATGAGCCAGACTTTAATATATATATTGCTGTGGGTTAATGCACTGGACAGCAAAGTCAGTTTGAGCCACAAGGTCGGTGGGTCAAGCTCACCAGTCGCTCCTTAGAAACTCTATCCAGGGTTGCTATGGGTCAGAATCAACTCTATGGCACTCAACAACAATTTTATAGTTATTATTTTATTTTTTGTGGATGAGAATATACACAGCTGAACATGATCTAATTTAATGATTTCTACATGTACTATTCAGTGACATTAATTATATTCTTTGAGCTGTATAACTGTTCTTACTCATTTTTTTCCCCTAGTAATTTCGTCCTCATTAACACTTCTCCCTAAGGTTCCTATCTAATTTTTTAAGTTGCTTCCATCAGTTTGGTCTCATATAAGTAGGTTTTTAAAGACCACAATGATTAGGGCAGACATTATGTATTTACTAATTAAGCTAAAGTATCACTTGGTTTTAAGGAGACTTCTAGGGGTGTTTGGGGTTTAAAATTTAAGGGTTAAAATTATTTTAAGACAATAGTTTCAGGGATTCATCCAACTTCTATGGCTCCAGAAAAGCTGGATTTCATGAGTATTTGAAATTCTGCTCTGTGATTCCCCACCTTTTGATCAATGTTGTTCTGAAGAATCTTTTATTAAAATGGTCAGTAATGGTATATGGGCACCATTCAATTCTATGATTTCATGACAAAGGAGGCAGTTGTCAATATATTCTATATATTCCTTCTATTCCTGGTTTTCCTTTTTCCTCTATTGCTCCTGATAAGTAGAGATCAATTCTTGTAATGGGAATGGCCACTTGCAAGCTTTTAAGATTCCAGGAAACACACAACTAGGAAGTAGAACAGAAGTACTGAGCACATTATTAGGCCAATTAAACCAATCTTAATTATTAATCAGTGCTTTAGTAAGTTGTTTGAATATGTCCAACCTAACAGAGAAATAATTTCTTATAAAATCAATGCAATTGCCCATGCAACAAAATCAATCATGAGGGAGAAAGTCAGTATGGAAGATTATAAAGTTTCTTTTAATTCCTAGGGCAGTTGTTCTAGTGGTCACTTTATCAACAATGAAGTAGTGGGACAAGATGGTCTTTTATCATATTATGGAAGAAGGGCAACTTATCTGAAACCAAAGTTTACCTAGAGTAGATTAAAAAAACAAAGTTTTTGAAATGTTAGTTTTCTAAGCCATATGTAGATTAGTATTGTTTTCTGTAAAATAAGCACTAGGAGGCTAACCACAGTCAGAAGTACAAATCCACCAGTCACTAAGTGGGAGAAAGATGAGGCTATCTGTCCCCATAAATTCCTTCTTATTGTAGAATTTTGTAAGACTAATGACTCATTTATTACAATACTCTTTTTAAACAATAAAAAGGTGATTATACACCTGGACCTCACCAGATGGAATACACAGGAATCAAACAGACTACATCTGTGGAAAGTCATAATGGAAAATCTCCATATCATCAGACAAAACAAAACCAGGAGTAGACTGTGGAACAGACCATCAATTGTTCATATGAAAGTTCCAGCTGGAACTGAAGAAAATTAAAAGAGAACCAAGACCACGTAACCCAAAGTATGACCTTGAACATATCCCAGCTGAATTTAGAGACCATCTCAAAGACAGATTTGATGCATTAATTGATGCATGAATGACCAAAGACCAGAAGAGCTGTGGAATGATATCAATATCATACCAGAAGAATTAAAAAATAAAAGAATTAAAAATTTTAAAAGAAAAGAATAAAATGGACGTCAGAAGATATTCTGAAATTAACATCCTACCATAAAGATGATAAAGTGAATTGGAGAAATGAAGAAGTCAAAGAACTGAACACGAAATTCCAAAGGGCAGCTTGAGAAGACAAAGTCAAATATTAGAATGAATTGTGTAGTGTCTCGAGTTAGAAAAGGAAAAACACACTTGGAATTTCTCAAGCTAAAAGAACTGAAGAAAAAATCCAAGCCTCAATTTGAAATTATCAAGGATTCTATGAGCAAATATTGAATGATGCAGAATGCATCCAAAAAAGATGGAATGTATGCATAGAGTCACTTTACCAAAAATAAATGGTCAGTCTTTAACCATTTCAAGAGGTAGCATGTGGCCAATAACACATAGTATTGAAGGAAGATGTCCAAGCTGTACTGAAGGCATTGATGACATTAAGGCTCCAGGAATTGATGGAATATAAATAGAAATATTTCAACAAACTGATACAGTACTAGAGGTGCCCACTCATCTAAGCCAAGAAATATGAAGATAGCTACCTGGCCAACCAATTGGAAAAGATATATGTATGTATCCATTTCAAACACAGATGACTGAATGGAATGCATAAATAAACAATATCATTAATATTAATGCAAGTAAAATTTCATTGAAGATAAGTTTTAAATGGCTCTTACAGTACATCAACAGGGGACTGTCAGAAAATCAAGCCTGATTCAGAATAGGATATCATAGCTGACTTCAGATGGATATTGGCTAAAAGCAGAGAATATCAGCAAGATGTTTACTTGTATTGTTTGACTATGCAATGATTTGTGACTGGGTGGATGATGACAAACTATGGATAACATTGAGAAGAATAAGAATTCCAGAACATTTAATTCTACTCATGAGGGCTCTGTACATAAACCAAGAGACAATCATTCAATAAGATTTAAAATCAGGAAAGGTGTGTGCAAGGACTGTATTCTTTCACCACACTTAGTCTGCATGCTGAGCAAATAATCTGAGAAGCTGGATTATATGATTCCATGGCATCAGGATTGGAAGAAGACTCATTAACAACCTGAGATATGCAGATGACACAACCTTGTTTGCTGCATGTGAGGAGGACTTAAAACACTTAATGGGAAAGAAGAAAGATCATAGCCTTCAGCAATGGTTTCATCTCAATTTAAAGAAAACAAAACCCCTCACAACTGGACCAATAAATAACATCAAGATACACAGAGAAGAGATTGAAATTGTCAAAGACTTCATTTTGCTTGGATCTATAATCAACACTCATGGAACCTGCAGCCAAGAAATCAGAGGGTGTGTTGAATTAGGCAAATCTTCTTCACAAGACTACTTTACAGAGCTCAAGAGCAATGCTATCAGATTAAGGACTAAGGCATGCCTGACCCAAGCCATGATTCTCTCAATAGTTTCATATGTATATAAAAATTGGACAATGAATAAGGAAGATTGTAGAAGAGTTGATGCATTTGACTTATGGTGTTGGAGAAGAATATTGAAAGTACCATGGACTGTCAGAAGAACAAATTTATTTTGGAACAAGTAGAGCCAGAATGTTCCTTAGAAGTAAGGATGGCAAGACTTTATCTCTCATACTCTGGACACGTTATCAGGAAGGACCAGTCTCTGGAAAAGGACATCATGCTTGGTAAAGTGGAGAGTCAGCAAGAAAAAAGAAGACTGCCAGCAGCATGGATTGACACAGTGGCAGCAGTAATGGGCTCAAGTGTAACAATTGTGAAGATGACATAGAACCAGGAAGTGTTTGGTTCTGTTGTGTGTAGGATCACTGTGAGTTGCAACAAAGTAAACAACAACAACAACAAAGTTGTATAGCCTCAAGAAACCTTATAAAGTGTTGGTATGAGTCAGAATCAACTCAATAGCAATGGATTTCTTTTGGTTTGGCTTTTAAGTTATCTGGAAATGGGTGGCAGAAGAGTTTAAAGCAGCATATATGGTACATATTAATAATGTGCATTATCTTTAGAAAGAAATCTCTAAAGAATACTTTAATGGATTTGCAATCCATTAGTTGTAAAAGCCTGACAAAGGTGATTATGGGAATTGTTTAGTCTCTTAATAACTGCCGGATCATTGTCATTTTGTATGTAATATATATATATGTCATTGTTCTTGGATAGTGAGCAATTGGTTTCTCAATGCCATCTGGTGTTTTTTGGCTAAACACAGATGCAACACCATAAGGTGATGTACCAGTGGTAAGAAATAATGGTTCATATTTAACATAATGTATTAGCACAGAATCAGAAGCCAGTAATTGCTTAACATTCCAAAAATGCATCCTAATGTTCATTGTTTCAGTTTTATGCTTTTTATTAATTAATTTTTTCAGGCATCAATATGTGGTAAAGTGCTTCAGGTATAAATGGATTTTGAGGAGAAAAGATGATAGAAATTTAATGGGCTTATCACTACTTTTAATCAGCACACTTTCTTAAATACTGGATGGATCATTAGTCTGAAAAAATGCTTTTGGAAACTTTGTTTACTTTTCCCCCTCATATTTAGGACTGACTATATATTACACAATGTGTTAGCACAGAGACACAATGCTGAGTAACATGGACAACCACATTCTCACACGTGATACGTAGTCAAGTGCCGACATCATTTTGTTAGGTGACCCTCAGTGGACAGCATGGTCAAGATATTTTTTAAATATGGCATCATAATTGTAGTCTTATAAAAGAAAAGACTCCGTGAATCAATTTCATTTTCCAAGGTCTACTGAATTTCTGAATTGAAAGAATGTAGATCATTACTTTTATATGAAAGATCATTATTGTATATAATCACATACTGATGTTGTTGTTGTTGTGTGCCGTGGAGTCAGTTCCGACTCATAGTGACCCTGCACAGGGTTTCCGAGGCTGTAAATCTTTACGGGAGCAGAAAGCCTCATCCTTCTCCCGCGGGACAGCTGGTAGTTTTGAACTGCTGACCTTGCGGTTCGCAGCCCGATTCGTAACCACTACGCTACCAGAGCTCCTTAATCACATACTGATAATCAGTTCTAATACAACTGACCATTTAACATCTACTTTTCACCTTTCTTGGTGCTTAAGGTCAGCAGTTCGAAACTACCAGCCGCTCCACGGGAGAAAGATGAGGTTCTGCTCCCGTAAAGAGTTACAGCCTCAGAAACCCTGTACAGGGTCGTATGGGTCGGAACCAACTCAACAGCACTTAACAACAACAACATTTCACCTTTGTTTCTGCTGTTGTTAAGTGATGTCGAGTTAGTTCTAACTCTTAGAGACCCTGTTTAGGGTTTCCAAGGAGTTGCTGATGAATTTGAACAGCTGACCTTGGGATTCAAACCAATAAATTCTTTCTTAAGAACTAGAAAATTTCAAAAACTGTCTTTTTTCCCCTTACATTTCATTTTTTTCCTGCCCCTTTCTCTCGCCCTCTTTCTATAAACAACCTAGTCTCCTCTCTAGTCTATTTTCTCCTAGACTCAACCTCCCTGCTCCACTATAGTGTCCCAGACCATCTAGCTTTTCAAGTTGTTCCCATCCATCATTATTCTTATCTACATAATAAAGGTCTAAGGATGAAATCAAAACAAGGACAGAGGACTCTTCTTAGATGCTGAGGAAGGGTGGTGGCTGGGCACTTATTTTTTTCTATAACATACACTTAAATGTCTACCTTTCCCACAAACAGAGTTTCAATTAAACTTTAGGTTCCTAGAGGTTAAAGATCATTTAAAATTTCTTTTACCCATTGTGTGTCCTATCAGGCTTGCATATTGTTATTAAATACCATCAAGTCAGTTCTGACTCATAGCAACCCTGAATAGTGTTTCCAAGGAGTTGCTGGTGAGTTTGGACCACTAACCTTGTGTTTAAAAGTCCAGTGCTTATCGTACAATACCACACCGGTTTTCCTATACAAGGAACTTAAGAAATTACTTTTTGATAAATAAATGTCACTTTGCTTTTATACTTTTACTACACAGCTGCTGTTGCATTCATTGTGTTCATTTATTCTTTTACTAATTCATTTTTTTTCTTGTCAAGTATTTATGAATATCTTTTGTATGGTAAGAGAATAGGATAAAGAGATAAAAGGTTTTCTGAATGATTATATGATTTATACACAATTCATAAAGCATTTTTCATAGTCCCAGGTACATAGTAAGAACAATCAAAATATTTGGTAATTTTGTTTTTAATTAATACAATATCACCATTGCTATACTACAGAAGAAGAAACAACTTCAGGATGAAATAAACAATTAAACCTATTTGGGGCTTTATTGGAGTGTGAAGTGCTTGCGAATGGTCTGACTGGAGAGGGCTGTTAATAGGCAATTGAAAAAATGGTCTGGCGCTCAGGAGAGAGGATTAAACTCATTATGAAAATAAAGGACTCTTTAGGAATTTAGTCATAGCTAAATATTGGATAAAATTACCCCACCAAAAAAGAAGGAAAATGAGAAGAGAATTAAGGAAAACTCCCTGGCTCCTGCAAAACAGAAGAACATCTTTAAATGGCTGGCTCCTTCTACTCTTTAGAACCTTAGGTCAAATGGCCTCTCTACAGTGAGGTGCTTCTTATCATATCATCAAAAGTCATGCACTCACTTCCCACATCACTCTCTGTTACATGTTCTGGTTATTTTTTCTTCACAGTACTTTTCGTTTTGGAATGATCACAGTTATGGATTTGTTCATTTACAGTTCATCTTTCTTAGCTAGAATGTAAACTTCTTGAAGACAAGAATGGTACCTGTTTCACTAGCTGATAGCTCCCTGAAACATAACATAGTGCCTAACTCCGACTCTCATTAAACACTAAATAAATATTTGTGAAACTAATGAAACGAGAAAAAAAGAGAAGGAAACAACAAGAACAGAAGGATAGAGGGAGAAGGAAAGAATAGGGGGAAGGAAGAGAGGGAGAGAAGAATAAAGGAAATAAAATTGAAATGAAGGGAGGAAAGATTGAAGAACAGGAGGGAGGAAGAGAGAAAAGATAACCAATAGAGTAGTCACTCAGTTTTGTTGTTGTTGTTGTTGTTGTTAGCTGCCATCGAGTCAGTATTGACTCATAGTGACCCAGAACGAAACACTGCCCAGTGCTGGGCCAACCTCACAATCCGTACTGTATCTGATCACATCGCTGCTGCCACTGTACCAATCCATCTCATTGGGGGGTCTTCCTCTTTTTCCCCCGACCCTCCACTTTACCAAGAAAGATATCTTTCTTCAGTGACTGGTCCCTCCTAATAATATGGGACCAAACCAAACCATAAACTCATTACAGGCAGCTGAACCTTTCTGTCCTTTTTCCTGGAGTTGAATGCTTACCAAAATAGAGTAACAGAAAGAAGCAAGGATTGGATTTAACTCTCCTACATGAAGCAACTGAAAAACTGAACAAACATAAAACAATTATTTTAAACTTTGAGAATTAAGTGAATCTTCCTTTAATATGCCACATTTCTCTTCATATAATCCAGCCTCTCAGGTTATTTGCTCAGCATATAAATTGAATAACTATGGTGAAAGAATCCAACCCTGTCACACACCTCTCCTAATTTTAAACCATTCAGTGTTCCCTTGCTCTGTTTAGACAACTGCCTCTTGGTCTATGGGTAGGTTCCTCATGAACAGAATTAAGTGTTCCGGAATACTTTTTGTTTTTTTTCCATTGTTTGAGATTTTTTTTTTTTTTTTAATGTTTTATTGTGAATTATGTGATAGTTTACATGGGAGAACATTAGTTTTACATTCATCCTAGCATATATCATTTCATTGACATGGTTACAATCCCCTCCATGCATCATCAACCAACCCCCAGTCATCAGCACACAACCCCTCTCCCTCTCTGGGTCTAAAGTCCCCAGAGGCTCCATCTCCATGTCATCATCTCTGCCTCCATCTCTGGCATCACTGCTTCTCTGGGTAGGGTCCTACACACTGCTCTTCTCCCTTGATGATCAGGAGTCCTGGTGTGGCGCTGTGGGTTAATATGCCAGACTGCAAAGCCATTTGAACTGCAAGGTCAGCGGTTCAAGCTCACCAGTCACTCCTCGGAAACCCTATACAGGGTCGCTATGGATCGGAACTGACTCGATGGCACTTAACAACAACAACAACAAACCTGACTAGAGGCTGTGACTTAGTTTTCCTTGGGGGCATGGTCTGAGTCCAATATACAGGAATGCTTTGACAAAGTTGGCTCCCTTGCTATTTACCTTGCATCTGGCTCATTACGCCTGACCTCTAGTACCTGGGACTAGTGACCTACCACCTAACCTGATTCACAAACTCCCACAGCCTCATCATGCTTTAGCAGCCTCTTGTCTGACCTGCTGATTTGAGTTTTTCAGCTCCTGAGACTGCGTATGTGTGGAGAATCCTCCAGACTGACCTCTGTACTACACATCTGAGACTTGTCAGCCTCCACAATTTCTTGAGCCATTTCTTTGACAATTGTGAATTCTGTAAGATACCGCAGCATGTTACAGACCCCTGGGATGTGAGGGAAGGGAGAAGCAGTGACTGACATCAAGAATTATGGAGTTTTATAGCATGTAGGAAAAGTCAGGTATCTGGGATATCTTTAACTTCCACCTCATAGGAACTATTGTTTGTTGTTGGTAAGTGCCTTTGAGTTGGTTACCACCCATAGTGACCCTGTATAGGGTTTCCAAGGAGCAGCTGGTGGGTTTGAACCGCTGACTTTGTAGTTAAAACTGACCTTGCAGTCCAGTACATTAACCAACAGTGCCACACCAGGACTCCTCATAGGGATTAGTCTCACGCAAATCATTGTAAAAGAAATTATTCAAGCATGAAAAAACTACATAAATGAAAATATAAATTCTTCTTTCCCAAAAAAGTGAAATATTGAAAGAAACAGGTAACATATACTTAGGTGTTCTGAAACTTAATAGAACAAATGTAAAATCTATAGGGTTTTAGTCTACAAGGAAGCTCAAGAAGTGTAATTTTTTATAAGAGGAAAGAACCCTTGCCAATTTCCTTTTTATATTGAGGACTATTTTAAGTGGGAAATACTAGGTAACTCCAGCTGATGCATTGTGTTTAGAAAATAAATGTAAAATGCCTGTTATTATCTTCTTAAATACAAGCAACAATTTCATATTTTTACTTAATATGAAAGAATAAGCTGTTCCAACTGCCATGTTGATCTCATAATGTGTTTAATAACAAGCATGTAGCAGTAAGTGGTAATTTTTGGTTTGTGTGTTGACATAAATCAATTTATAAACTATAGGTTACATTTAATGGATATTTTACATTTTGCAAATAGCACACCAAGAACAGTTCAAACATATTACTGCTTTTTATTTCATCCAATTAATGTCAACAGTAAGCTTTGATGTTCTCAATGTTAAATCACTTCTAAGACCTCAATTTGAAGTTTCTGTGTAGCACAATTTGCACTTTGCTACAAGCCTAAAGGTTGGCAGTTCAAACCCTCCCAGCATTATATGCCAAACCATTTCTGTAAGCTGCTCCTATGTGAAATGGTTCTGCTTTGTAACACATGGGGTCACCATGAGTTGAAGTCAGCTTGACAGAAATGGATCTTATTTTTTGAAGGTCTGTCTTTATCATAGAACTATCTAGAAACCCACTGCTGTAGAGAAGTTGGAGAAATGAATCTAAGAACAATTTACTCACTAGCAAATTCAAGTTTCTTAATAAA
Source organism: Chrysochloris asiatica (assembly GCF_000296735.1). Lineage (NCBI taxonomy): Eukaryota > Metazoa > Chordata > Mammalia > Afrosoricida > Chrysochloridae > Chrysochloris > Chrysochloris asiatica. The sequence continues at coordinate 7,724,967 of NW_006408595.1, forward strand.
TACTGTTCAAGAATTTATAAAGGGGACAACAAACAAGATGGCGGATTGGGTGGACGTATAGCAGAGAGCTCTGCCAACAACAACACAGAATACCTAACCAAGCAGGTTCAGGGGCTGGTCCCAGAACTCTGAACCGCATATAAAGGAATACTTAGAAGGTTGGAAGGCTCACAGCTGGGGGAATCTGTGGC
>NW_006408595.1:7728612-7737306 GCF_000296735.1 Chrysochloris asiatica
TTTTTTTTTTTTTGGGGGGGGGCAGTTATGTATACAGAAACGCTAAGGAATATATAATCATTTAAACAATGAAGGGTATATTCTGCAAGCCTACCTCCTGGCCACCAGCACACAGCCTTTCTCTTTCCATGAGTCTAGAGTCCTCAATTGCTTTATTTCTCCATGCCCTCATCTCTGTCTCCATATCTGGTATCAATAACTGCTTCTCTGGATAGGGTCCCACATTTAGTTTGTGCTCTTCTCCCTTGATGGTCCTAGAGTCCTCTGTTTCTGGAATGTAAGATTAAGTACGTCCTTCTGTTTGTTACAAAACTTCTACCTTTCCAATTATGACAGTAGCAATTAGTCATGATAACACTTACTCAATATTTAATCATAAGAATCTTATCCCCATCTCTTTTCAACAGACCTGTCTGGACAAGGTGAATACTATTCAATGGGGATGCTACCTTCCCCCATACACTCTGAAACTAACGTCCCTCTTGAAAACTTGAAAACCAGTCACTCCGTGTCTTTATAGCCTAGCACCCCCCATATTTTAGGTAGCCAATGTCTAAGTTGCCCATCCCTATCTCCTCTGTATACAGAGGGAATAGCATTGATACTTGATGTAAAGACCCCTGCCCTCTCAGTTAGTATTTTGTGCTACTACAACCATAAATATAGGTCAAGTTCATCAAATTGTAGCAATTTACACTTGCTTCCTATATCAAAAAAAAAAAAATTTTTTTTTTTTTTTTAATCTTCCTCTAGTCAAGTTCTGACCATCAAGCCATTGAAGCTAGGTTGAGTGGGTACTATCTACAAATTTGGGTATCCTTGTGTGTCTCCCTTCACTTCTTATCAGCTGGATACTTCACTCTCAGCTCTAGTCCTCCGTGACTATGTCCTTGTCCATGGGCTCAGAGGTCCCCAGGTCTCACCACACTTCAGACCAACTATTCCTTCTCTCTTCTTCAGGTAGATGCAAGTCTATGGAACATGGTCAAACTAAACCCATGTCTTCATTGCTCCTTTTCCTCCTCTGTTACTCACCAGGAAACCAACATCTTCACCAGCAAGCTTAGATGTCTGCTCATGTGTTCCCTTTGAGTTTCAGTCTTGAAGGGGGGTATGTAATGTATTGAAGAGACTTCATTGATTGCTTGGTAGCTCCCCAGCAAACAACTTGCTTGATCTTGTGGCCAATCAGACTGCCATTTTTATTTTGGATTTTTTCCTGCTGGTCTTTATTTCAAGAAGGGTCTTGTGTCACTCTAGCTGTTCCAGGTTGGTCTACTTGTACTTTCAAGTGGGAATGTCCCACCTCAGAAGTTTCTGGATGGAGCTCAGGATTCCACCTAAGGTCCTATATACTACAAAGGCTCTGCAGGAAGCCGATTTCACTGAGCAAGTTCTAGAACCGCTTTAAGGTATTGCAGTCAAATAGGCTGAAGATGGATTTACAAGCTTCTGTAATTATATTTCCCGATATTCCTTTTTATCCCACTCAAGTGTCTATTTTACAGTAGTAGGCAAGGGAAACCAATATTTATAAGACAGTCAAGCATCTTACCAGTATTTCATCTCTTTTACCCATTCATGCTATGCCTTGATCCCTGCATCAAAGAGCCCTGTTGTTCCAAGGTTGAGCATACATCGCTATTACCTCTGCTTCATTTAGCCCAGGCAAACAGGCCTCAGTGTTCTCCTATCTACCTTGTTCTTCCATTCCCCTTCTCCTTCTTGTGTATTGTCCTCCCTACACAAGAACTATGATGTGTTTGTCACCTCCCCTGTGGTCCACCATCCCCTCCCTCCCGCCCCAGGTAACCAACAAAGATTTCTTTTTTTTAATTTTTTTTAGTATGAATATCTTTTCTTAAGCTTTTACAATAATGGTTGTATGCAATATTTGTCTTTTCATGATTGATTAATTTCACTCAGCATAAAGAGCTCTGGGAGCTCAGTGATTACAAGTCCGGCTGCTAACCTCATGGTCAGCAGTTCAAAACTACCAGCAGCTCTGTGGGAGAAAGATGAGGCTTTCTGCTTCCATAAAGATTTATAGCCTCAAAAACTTTATGCAGGGTCACATGAGTCAGAACCTACTCCACCACACACCACCACCACCACGAATGTCCTCTAGTTTCATCCAAGTTATGCAATGGCTTTCAACTTCCTTGTTATTCTTCAAGGTAGCATAATATTCCATTATGTATATGTACCAAAGTTTGTTTATCCATTCTTCCACTGATGGGCACTTACGCTGTCTCCCTCTTGTCGCTATCATGAATAGTGTTGCTATGAACATTGGTGAAAAGCACAATTTTTAATCTATGTACTTTAAATACAAATACATTCCCTTAAGAATAAGAATTTTAAAGAATGGTATTTAATTTTTTAAAAAGAGGGCAATTTCTGAATTAATTATATTTTAACAATATTTAATGCAAATATGGGAGATGCCATAGAATAAAGTATTTTTGCTCATGAAATTTTGTTGTACTGAAATATGTTGCCTCTAGAAAAAAAAATAAAAGTTCTAGGAATAAATGGGAAGTATGGAGGACTTAAAACATTTACTGATGAAGATCAAAGAGCACAGCCTTCATTATGAATTAGCTCTCAATGTAAAGAAAATGAAAATCCTCACCACTGGACCAATAAACAACATTTTTATCAATGGAGAAGAGATTGAGGTTGTCAAGGACTTCATTCTTCTTGGATCAACTATCAACACTCACAGAAGCAGCAGTCAAGAGATCAGACGACGTATTGCATTAGGAAATCTGCTGCACAAGACCTTTTTAAAGTGTTGAAAAGCAAAGATATCAGCTTGAGGACTAAGGTGTGCTTGGCCCAAGCCATGGTATTTTCAATAAACTCATATGCCTGCAAAAGCTGGATAGTGAATAAGGAAGACTAGAAGAATCGATGCCTTTGAGTTATGGTGTTGGAGGAGAATATTGAAAGTGCCATGGGCTGTCAAAAGAAGCAATAGATCTGTTTTGGAAGAAGTGCAACCACAGTGTTCCTTGCAGGCCAAGATGGCCAAACTTCATCTCTCACACTTCAGACATAGTGTCAGGAGGGAGCAGTTGCTGGAGAAGGATACCATGTTTGGTAAGGTTGAGGGTTAGAGAAAAAGAGGAAGACCCCCAAAGAGATGAATTGGTCAAGTGACAGCATCAATGGACTCAAACATGGCAACAGTAGTGAGGGTGGCCCAGGATTGGGCTGTGTTTCATTCTGCTGTGCATAAGGTCACTCTGAGTCAGTACTGACTCGATGGCAACTAACAACAACAACAAATGTTACATGCCAAGGACAAAATTAAATCATACCAGAATTTTAGATAACAAAATTTAACTATAAGGTCTATATTAAATACAGCATGTGTCAGGGACCATGGACCCTGAAGGCCAAGGAAGTGACTTCCTGACGTCCCAGGTTCACATGGACCCTGAGGGCCAAGGAAGTGTCCTCCTGACGTCCCAGGTTCATAGGCTTTTACGAACTCACTGGATGGCTACCTCTGTGCAATTCTCTTTAGTCTTAATATTGTTCATTCTGACTTGTTCTTTATGCTTCTAACTCTGGTAATTGTAGCTTTTGAGAAAATGTTAATGTACGTAATGCCTCTTTTAATGACTCCACTGTAAATGTCACTGCCTTGAAAGTATTGCCAGTGCATGGGGTCCTGGGTGCAGATCTTTTTGAGGAACAGGCTATATATAGCCACCTGGGATGAATGTCAGAACTGCACCTTATACAACTATTTAGTTATGTTTGATATTAACTTAAAACATGAGCTATGGATGTCCATATACAATAATAAAACTGACCTTCCCCTTAGAACTGAGGCAGTAAAACTTCCTCATACGACTCAGGATGAACAAGGGCAGGTTTGCTGGGATTATGCAGGGAGGTTCTGGAGAAGAACTGCCCGGGGTTTCACTTGAGGTGGAGTGGTAAATTCTGGGAATATTGGATTAAGGGACAATGGTGGCAGCCCCTTCAAATCGCCCCCGGGTATAATCAGTTTGACCTATATGTTCTCATTCCTCCTGAAAGCTTAAGCCAGGTAGCTGAAACAGCTTGTCTCCCTTCAGACCTTTTAAATCCTTTTTATCTTTTCCCATTAGAGATTAACTGCTATACGTATGTTAATTAGCCTTGAGAAACCTCACTTCAGATTTAAGCCTAAAAAGGAATTTATAACAGTTTGCTTGAATTTTTAGAAAATTAAGAATGTTAGATTATTTAAACAATTTGCGATGTATATTTTAGAATTTGTCCTTGTAAATCATTGTGTCCTGTTTTGAACGATTAATCACTACCCTGTCTTGATAATCACCTTCTTCCTTTGTGTAAAATCCCTCCCTGAAATAAAAGACGAATGCAGATTGAATCCTGCAGGCATTGCTGCTTGCAGTGCCATGCTACCTTCCATGCAGGGTCGGTCTGCCAGTTTTGCATCCACTCTGGTCTCGGAGTGTCTCCTTTTTTCTCTCGTGGCGTCTTTGTGTATATTCTTTTTCTATTTCTTTCACGGCCAGATCTCCCTATTTCGTGAACCAAACTTCCCTGTCGAGGCAGGTCCCCAACAAGCATGAAGCTTGAATTATAGAATTTGAAGAATCACCTTTCTTAATACAAAGCCTGCCTTTACATTCAGTTGACATGTGATCTTAAATAGACACTTCAGCTTTCTTAGACTCATATTTCTCATCTATATAAACTGTTGTTTTTTAGTGTCACCAAGTCAGTTCCTACTCATAGTAACCGTGTAATGGGTTTCTGAGGAGAGGCTGGTGGTTTTGAACCTCTTGCAGTACTTACCCTACAACACCAAAACAGGACTCATATTTATGTTGTTGATAAGTGTTGTCAAGTCAGAAACATGGTGACACTGTAGGATAAGCAATAGACTGTTTTGGTTTCTGAATCCCAAATTCAGACAGACTCAGCTTCAGACCTATAGTGCAAGACTGCAGAACCACCAAACCAGCATTTAATCAGCCACCCTGTCCCTATCTGTCCTGTGATCCTAACAAACAATGAAAACAGTTCCATCAAGGGCCTCATGACCTACTTCTGGATCGAATGCCCTTTTAACAAAGAAACCATAGAGGCTGATATGAACTCCAGTTAGGGACAGGAACTCTGCTGCCACATCCTTCCCACATCCACCTTTTGAGCTCCTTGGTTTGCAGATGCCCACAAGAGTTTTCACCTCTCCAGGATCAACAACTGCCCTAATTTTTTGTTTTTATTTTGGTTTGGTTTTGTTTTGTTTTGTTTTGTTTTCATTTGTTCTTTCATGTTGTTGTTGGTTTATTCTTTCTCCTCTATTCTTTTCTTTTCATTCACTTGAATCTTATCCTTCCTATCTCTGCTTTTGTTTTGCCTTTTCTGCTTCTCATTTCTCCTCTTCTTCCTCCCCGCCCTCCCCTTGATCTTTCTTTACTACTCTAGTCTCTTTTCTTTTTGTCTTCTATTTCCCTGGTTTTTCTAAGTGTTTCTTTATAATTTTTCCTTTTATTTTCTCTTTTATTTGTCTCTTCTATAGCTCCATTTCCCTGTCCTTCTTTTGTCTTTACAAATATAGACTTTTTTCTTTTTTTCTTGTTGCTGCCTGTTTTTAATTTTTCTCTTTATTATTTTCTCTTTCAATTGTTGGTTCTTTATTTGTTTATTCTACTTTATTTTCTTGTGTAGGGGAGGGGTTTTCTCTTTCACATCCAACATGAGACAGCAACTGTGCCCACAGAGTCTGGCTACAACCACACCCTCTGCAGCTATATCTACTGGACAAGAGCCAATAGTAACCCTTATACCACCTGATCAACAATAGACAGCAGTCAGTACCAGCTACCCCACCACAAACAATGTACATGCTTCCATTCTTTAACTACACCCACAGGATTCATTTGATGAGAGTCTAAGAATACATCAACACGCAATCATAAATTAAATACACATCCAACCCCATAATGTCCCGAGACAACAGACTGTTTTAGTTCACACTTAAAAACAAGAGAGAGCGGTGAAAATAAATGGCCTTGATGCAGAACCAGAAAACATTCATGAGGAAGAATAGGTAATGGAATGAACTCAAAAAGAATCCAAAGAACGATATTTCGGTGCTTTGAAATGACTGACAGAAAGATTGAGGAAAGAAAGGAAGCACAGAAAAAAGGTTAAAAGAATTCAGGAATAAGCACAAAAATAAATGCAAATATTGAAACAATTCAAAACTGGCAATTAAAAGTCCAGAAGAATAGTACTAAGATTTCAGCAATGTACAAAACACTGTGAAGGCAAAGGGGACGATTTGAAGCACTGAGAGCCTGAATTAGTGACCTTGAAGATAAATCTCTTAATTCTAGTATACTAGAATATCAAAGAATGAAAAAATCTGAAGAAATCCTAAGAGTTATGTGGGACATCCTAAAGAGGAATGACATTGGTGATTGGACTTCCAGAACAGGAAGAGACAATAAATAGCACAGAGAAAATTGTCAAAGAGTTGTGAGAAAAAAACTTCCTTGACATCATAAAAGAAGAGACGGTAAATTCACAAGAAGCTCAACTTCCCAAAACAATATAAATATCAAAATAAAATCACCAAGACATAGCCTAATGAAACTTTCCAAAACCAAAGTCAAGTAAAGAATCCTGAGAGTAGTTCATGAAAAACAAAAAGGTATCTACAAAGGAGAACCAATAAGACCAAACTGGTTTCTCAGCAGAAACTATACAGACAAGAAGGCAGTGGGGTGATATATGTAAAACTCTGAAAGATTTCTTGATTGCTGCTGCCTTGATTGTTGATGGTTGTTTCAAGCAAAATGAAGTCATTAACAACTTCAATCTTTTCTCCACTTATCTTGATGCTATTTATTTGTCCAGTGGTGAGGATTTTTGTTTTCTTTACATTCAGACACAACCCATACTGAAAACTATGGTCTTTGATCTTCATCACTAAGTATTTTATGTCCTCTTTGCTTTCAGCAAGCAAAGTTATATCATCTGCATATCACCAGTTGTTAATGGGTCTTCCTCCAATCCTGAAACCACATTCTTCTTCATGTAATCCAATTTATCAGATTATTTGCTTGAGATACAGAGTGAATAAGTATGGTGAAAGAATACAACCCTTATGCACATTTTTTCCTAATTTTAAGCCATTAGGTGTTCCTTTTGTTCTGTTGGAACAACTGCCTCTTGATCTATGTCGTTTCCTCATAAGCACATTTAAGTGTTCTCAGGAAGACTTAAATTCTCAATATAAATTCTTAGATACTCATTCTCTGCAGTATTGCCCATAGTTTGTCATAATCCACACAACTGAAAGTCTTTGCATAATCAATAAAACACAGGTAAATGTCTTTCTAGTATACTCTGCTTTCAGCCAAGATCCATCTTATTTCAGCAATGATATCCCTCATTCCACTCCTCATCTGAATCCAATTTGAACCTCTGGCAATTTCCTGTCAATGCACTGTTCCAGCCTTTTTTGAATTATCTCTAGCAAAATTTTACTTGCATACAATAGTAATGAAAGTGTCCAATGATCTTTGTATTCCATTGGGTCACCTCTCTTTGGAATGGGCACAGGTATGAATCTCTCTCTTTTTTTTTTTTTTTTTTGGAAAACCAGATCTTTATCGTTTCTGGAGAATTCTCGGGGGAAAACAGCTTGTTTTCACAATTGCCAAGCCACAACACACGTTTCTTTATTATGCAAATCACATTTATAAAGTCAAAATAGCTAAGATAATTAAACACACACATATGTTCAAAATATATATTTTACTTTACAACCATCATGTTCTTGTTGAATACCATCGAATCCATTCTTATTAATACCAACCTACAGAATAGTGTGGAACCGCCCCATGGGGGTTCCTAGGTTGCATTTTTTTCTTTGTTTTCTCAAATTCATATATTTAGTTTTATGAGGGGGGTGGGAACTCCTGGTGGGGTGCTGTAGGATCTGCACAGGACTGCAAAACACAAGGTCAACAGTTCAAACTCACCAGCTGCTCCTTGAAAACTCTATACAGAGTTGCTATAGGTCTAAACTGACGCAATAATGGCACGTAACAACAACAAAGTTACTATGTTAACCTTTTTTCTTTTTTTTAATTTAAGGTTTTTATTGTGGATTGCGTGAAAGTTTACAGGGCACATCATCAGTTTCACATTCAACAATTCATATAACTTGTTTCATTACATTGATTAGAATCCCCTCCATATACCAGTTAAAAGTATTTCTCTCTATCCACTTTAGCTTTTTAAAAAACACACAAACACACAATCAGGCATACATAATACTTTACATCTCCAAAGGGCACATTCTGCAAGTCTGCTCCTGGCCATCAATTCTTAGTCCTTCTCTACTTAGTTGCTGAATCTAGAGTCCTCAGCTGCTCCCCCTCTCCATGTCCCCATCTCTGCCTCCATTTCTGGCGCTGCTGTTTCTCTGGATAAGGTCCTGCATTCTATTTGTGTGTTCCTCCCTTGATGGTCCTAGGGTCCTTTGTTTCTGGACTATAAGATTAACCACGCCCCTTTTTTTTTTTCAAAACTTCTACCTTTACAATTGTGACAGTCGCAATTAGTGATGATAACAGTTATTCACTATTGAATCTTACGAATCTTATCCCCATCTCCTTTCACCAGACCCATCTAGACAAGATGATA
>NW_006408595.1:7740230-7759900 GCF_000296735.1 Chrysochloris asiatica
AATTCCCCCAGCTGTGAGCCTTCCAACCTTCTAAATATTCCTTTATATGTGGTTCAGAGTTCTGGGACCATCCCCTGAGCCTGCTTGGTTGGGTATTCAGAGTTGTTGTTGGCGGAATTCTTTACTACACGTCCACCCGATCTGCCATCTTGTTTGTTCTCTCACAATCAGTATGAATCTCTTACAGTCAGTTGGCCATGTAGCTGTCTTCCAAATTTCTTGCCATAGATGAGTAAGTGCCTCCAGTTTTCCATCAGTTTTTTGAAATATGTAAATTTGTATTCCACCAATTCCTGGAGCCTTTTTCTTTATCAGTGCCTTCAAGGAACTTTGAATTACTTCCTTCAGTACTATTGGCTCTTGATCATATGATACCTCTTGAACATCGACCATTTCTTTTTGGTATGGTGACTGTGTATTACTTCCATCTTATTTTGTTGCTTTCTGCATCATTCAATAATTTGCCCATAGAATTGATCAATATTTCAATTTTTGCCTTGAGTTTTTTCTTCAGTTCCCTCAGCTTGAGAAACTGAGTGTTTTCATTCCTTTTCATTTTTTAACTCCAGGTCTTTGCACATTTCGTCATAATATTTGACTTTGCCTTCTTTTGAATTTTTATATTCAGATTTTTTACCACCTCATTTTTTTCCTTTTTGCTTTAGCATCTCTACACTGGAGAGCAAGTTTCAGAGTACCTTATGACATACATTTTCATATTTCCCTTCTTTCTTTTGCTTTCTTCTGGTATGATATTTTGATGTCATCCCACAGCGCAGCTGGTCTATGGTTATTAGTGTCTAATGTATCAAATCTGTTCTTGAGATGATCACTAAATTCAGATGGGATATGTTCAAGATGAAATTTTGGCTCTTGTGGACTTGTTTTAATTTTTTCATCTTCAGCCTGAACTTGACTATGAGAAATTGATGGACTGTTCCATAGTCTGTGCCTACCCTTGTTTTGATGCTACCATCTTTTTCCACAGATGAAATGAATTTTATTTTTATGTATTCTGTCTGGTGAGGTCCATGGGTAAGTCATCTTTTATGGTATTCCTTGTAGGTAGGCAGTGTTGTAATTCAAGATGGATCTTGAAATTTTCTTTTTCATAATGAATATGATGCCATTCCTCTTCAATTTGTCATTCCCAGCATAGTAAACTATGTGATTGTCAGACTTAGAATGGCCAAAACTGGTCCATTTTGGGTCACTAATGATATCAATGTTTAGGCATTCCATTTCATTTTTGACAACTTTCCATTTTCCTAGATTTATACTCTGTACATTCATTGTCCAATTATTAATGGATGTTTATAGCTATTTCTCTTCATTTAGGGTTTTGTCCCATCAACAAATGAAGGTACTGAAAGCTTTTCTCCATTTGCATCATCACAGTCAGCTCCATTTTGACAAGACAGATCTTAACCTAGTTGTATTCTGAGTGCCTTCCAACCTGAGGAGCTCATGTACTGGCACTATATCTGACAATATTCTGGTGCTCTTTATCATGGTTCAATATTTAAACTTCTGATGCTATCTGACAGTGTTGCACTGCTATTCATAAGTAGTTCAGTGACTAACTATTCGGAAGTAGTCTGTCTCTCCTTCTTCCTAGTCTGTCTTAGTCTGGAAGCTCATCTGAAACCTTTCCATCCTGAATGAGTCTGCTGGTATTTAAAATACTGGTAACATAACTTACAGAGTCACAGTTACATGCAAGTCACCACAGTACTACAAAATGACAGATAAGTGGTTTGTCATAGGGACCTATTATAGAGTTCCCAAGGAATGGCTTGTGTGTTTGAACTGCAGTCCTTTTGATTAGCAATACTGTGTTTCTCCTGTAGCATCACACCAGGACCCCATAGGTATATAGAGGTGGTGGTAATGGTGGTTTTATGCCATTAATTCAGTCCTGATGCATAGTGATCCTCTATAGGTTTTCTGAGGTTATAAATTCAGTGCCTAAGGCAAGAGGAAAATAGAAAATTCAAAATAGTAGAAAACATTTCAAATGGGACATTATATGATAGGTTTTAAATGAAATGGACCTTCCAAGAAAGGTAAGTGCTCATGGGAATTAGAGTCATCTCCTTAAGGCAATCATCTTAGATCCTATTATGAAGTGGTATGGATTTCTGGGCTGATGCAAATGGTTAATATGCTGTATTGCTTACCAAAATGTTGGAGCTTCTAGTCCACCCAGAGGCCCCTCTGATGAAAAGCTGGGGACCTACTTCAGAAAGCTCAGTCATTGATAACTCTATGAAGTACGGTTCTACTCTAAGACATATGGGGTCACCATGAGTTGATTCCGATTTGAGGATAACTTATTTTTTTTTTTTAACAAACGTGGTAGAGCAAAAATCCTTGTTTCATTCACTGTTGTTGTTGTTGCTGTTAAGTGCCTTCTAGTTGGTTCCAACCCATAGCAACTCTATATAGGGTTTTCAAGCAGTGACTGGTGGGTTTGAACTGTCAACTTTGCAGTTAAAACTGACCTTGTGCTTCAGCACATTATCCTACCGTGCCATACCAGGACTCCGTTAGTCTACATATATTCATTGACCGGTTTCTGCGTGCCAGGCTAGTATCTCAAAGTATAATGATCTCCAAAAGGCAGCATTCCAGCTCTTCAGAAGCTTAAAATATTGTTAGGAAAATAGATCATAATTTTATTTAAATTATACGATCTTGAATAGAGAAATGCTTTGTGCTAGTATGGTTTGATTGACTTAGAGAAATTTGAGCTAGTTGGGACCCTGTAGAAGGGCTGGAACCGAAATCTAAAGTTGTTGTTAAGTGCCCTTGAGTTGATTCCAACTCATAGTGAACCTGCATAGGGTTTTCGAGGAGTAGCTGGTGGGTTTGAACAACTGACTTTGTGATTAGAAGTCCAGTGGCTATCCTACGGCGTCACACCAAGAGAGGTGGTTAATTAGGCACAGATGCGAGGGAAGAGGAGCTCATTAAGAGAGATTGCAGTCAAAGACCTATTTCAGAAGAGCAAGGAAACCTGTTATGAGCTGTTGAGGGTGTTTGTTGCTCGAAGTGTAGTCTGATTTATGACAACCCCATGTGTGCAAAATAGAACGACTCCATAGGGTTTTCAAAAGTAAAACGCCAGGCCTGTATTCTGTGGAGCCGCTGAATGAGTTCAACATTTCAAGCGTTCCACTTGTAGTCAAGCACCGAACTGTTTGTACCACTCCAGGAACTGACCAAAGTGATAATTATAATAAAACATGTATATATTTTCAAACCTGTAAACTAAATCAAAATGATTCACTTAGGAATCAACTAAAGCACGTTGTTGTTGTTGTTATGTGCTGTGGAGTCAGTTCCGACTCACAGCGAGCCTGCACAGGGTTTCCGAGGCTGTAAATCTTTACGGGAGCAGAAAGCCTCATCTTTCTCCCGCGGAACAGCTGGTAGTTTCGAACTGCTGAGCTTGCAGTTCACAGCCCGATTCGTAACTACTACGCTACCAGAGCTCCTTAACTAACGCACGTAAGCATGATAAAATTAACCATTGAGTATATACATTTATTAATATTGTTGTTGTTGTTGTTGAGTGCCATCGAGTCGGTGCTGACCCATAGCGACCCTGTACAGGGTTTCCGAGGCTATAAATCCTTACGAGAGCAGAAAGCCTCATCTTTCTCCCGCGGAGCAGCTGGTAGTTTCGAACTGCAGACCTTGCTGTTCACAGCCCGATTCGTAACCACTACGCTACCAGAGCTCCTTTTAATTAATATCAAGCAACTCAAAAATATAGGAAATTGTTAACAACCAACTAATTCTATAATGACAAGGTGGAGCAAAACCTAAAGAACTGTACCAGAGAGCGTAAAATGTTTACAACAAACATGTTTACTTTTCACAAATCAGCCCTTTTAAAAAAAAAAAAGTGGAGGGAGGTATACAATGGTATTTAAAAAGCATAATTAATTGCTACACCATGCCTCAAATTCAATTCAGTAATTTAAAGGATATTTTTCCCTTCACATAGTGATAATTTCTAAAATATTTTGTACATATTTCAAAGTGGTTTCCCACTCATCCTCTAAACCTAATAGCACACAAATTTTCAAATTATTTCTGAGTCCTATTAAAACTTCTGTAGTAAAAAAAAAAAAAAAATTAAATTCAGGACAATTTTAGACATTTATTTTAGATAGATACATATTTTGAAATACCTTTTTCCCTGAGGCTTACCTTTTTTAGACATCTCCTCATTAACCTTCCATCTTTTTTTCTTTCTTTCTTTTTGGTGAGGGGGCTTTTCTTTATCTGTTTTCCAGGTTGAACCTGGACTCAGTAATCTCCCAGTTGTAGAGCTGCATCTAAGAAGAACTCATGATTCCATAAATGATTTATTTCAATAAACTCTTTTGTAAGAAAAAGTCAGGAGTTTCTAAAAGCTGGATTAGTTGTCTTTTTTTTTTTTTTAAGAATTGAATGACTATGCATGAAAGTCCTAACAAGGCCACTTTTTGGATTTTGGTGTGGTTGTCAAGTGCAGTCAAGTTGGCTCCGACCCTGTATAGGATTTCAGAGGAGTGCCTGTGAGTTTGAACTGCCTATCTTGCAGTTCAAACCAACTTTGTAGTCCAGCACATTAACCCACAGGGGCACACCAGGACTCCAGGATTTTAGCCAACTGAAATCTAAATTCCATCAAAATTACAATGATTAGCATGGAAAGATCATTATGATGATAAAATCTTCAAATTTCAGAACTCATTCAGACTTATCATTAAAAAGGAGAACATTTTCTATAACATTCTTTATGATTTGTGTTTGTTGGGTGGTAATAAAAATCCAGTCTGAGCTATTTGAAGTACACAATTTATTATTATGCTCAAGTTATCGCTTTTGTGTAGGACATATCATCACTGCCATGCGAAGAATGAATTCCAGATCAACTCTGAGTTGGCACCACTTAATCAGGTTGGTCTCCCCAAGGAACCAATTCTCAGTGCCTGACAAATGAATTAGCTCATCTATTACTTTTTCCACAATTATAGAGAATGGTTCTCTATTCGATCCCATTGGAAAATTTGTTCCTTATGAAAATGTGAGCGTTTTTTTGTTGTTCATTTGGCTGATTATTTTTGGTTGTTGTTGCTTGAATTTCCAGTGGCGGTTTATAAAATTTGCTTAGGGGTCATAATTAAAAATTGAATCTCAGCTCCCCCATATCTTTTATTAGAATATTTTCAGGGCAGAATTGGCTCTTTATCAACCAGCTTTGCTCATTACCGTCCTTACCCTTCATCCTTAAGCCAATGAAATGCATAAACAAACATGTATCTGCATATTTATTTTATTAACCTGCCTTTGACTAGGAGTGGGGCACTTCTCTTAAAACAAGTGTCCCTCCTCTATCCAAAGGGGAGTTTTCATGGTGCATGAGATCCAGCTACCTCTTGTCTTCTCAGAGACCTTACTCCGTTGTTGATTTTTTCTAATCCAAGTTTTTCAACCTCTCCCTCTCTGGTGCATCCTCCCCTCCCATCAGCATTTAAATAAGAATTGTCTTTATTTTAAAAAATCATCCCTATGGCCAGGAAGCAGGCTTTCAGAATGTGCCCTTTGGTGGTGTAAATTATTATATATGACTGAGTGTTTAAAAAAAAAAAAAAGACCTAAAATGAATAGAAAGAAATACTGTTATCTAATAGTACATGGAGGGGATTGCAATCATTGCAATGAAGCAAAGTATATGATTTGTTGAATGCAAAACTGATGATCTGCCCTGTAAACTTTCACTCAATTCACAATAAAAATTTTTTAAAAAGATGGGTAAACGCATAAGGCAAAGTTTGAAAAGTTAAAAAAATAATCATATTTACTCCTGCATTGTATCCCAAGTATCCTATTCTACATCATAATTCAAATGCTTTAAGACATTTCTTTTAATTCACTCAGTTAAAAATATATTTACTGAGTGTCTGCTACATACCAGGCACTATAACAGCACCCCTTGGTTTAAATACTGTGAAATCCCTTACCAATTTGCTTAAAATGAGAAAAGGATTCAAGATAACTGGTTAGCAACCTTATTATAAGAAACAATAAAAGAAGTAAAATAAAATATTTGAAAAGAATTTGGCAGTGTCAAATGTCTTCCCCTATCCTCTATCTGCAGAAAGCAAAACAATGTTTTTTTCCAGCGATGCCACATATGGACTTCTCTTTGCCAGCTGCTCATTTAGAAGTCGTATTCTTATGGGAAGAGCAGAAATTTAGTTTTTGTTAAATAGACAAGGTTAAAGATAAAAGCATTTATTCATTGTTGAGCTGTTCTAAGAAGGTGTGTGCGTGTGTGTGTGTTATTGGTTTAATCTTGCCTCAGATTTTATACTATCAAATACCTTTCACTGTAAGGAATAATAATGTCTTCATTCCCACCTTAGCCTTTGGGATTTCGTCTATAAAGAGTGTCCGTCTCCTGGATGGATGGAGAGCAGGTGTACAAGTGCTAGTCTCATGGGCACTTTATCCTCCAGCTGAAAAGTCCTCAATCTGTTCTTATGTCACTGGTGCAAACCCATAAAATTTGAGAGTGAGGCTCCTACATGTTCCTGGGAAATGATTTAAGCCAACAATTAAGTCTGGAATGATGACAGTGGTCTGGCTTTCAGATTGGTTTGCTATCAGCTTTGAGAGCTTCACAAAGTTGATAGTCATTAATATCAGAGATGAGGTTTATGTTGACAACTTCCTCCCTTGTATGACAACACACCAGTCAGGGCCTCTGTGAAAACAGTAAAGCAACTCTGGAGAGAGAGTTAAAGCATTAAAGCAGATGACAGTAAGAGCTACTATCTATTTCTAAGCAGTAGTCAAAGAAAGATTCTGCCAGGAATTTTCAGCAATGATTAGCTTGTTGTTTTCCTTAATCGCAGACCACCTACTGAAGCAATGCTTGCTTTTTAATTGCTAGATTGTAGAATTAATTTATTCTTACTTATTTTTTTGTTTTTTCTTTTAATGAGGCCTCCAAGACTTTCAGAAACCAGAAAAAAAAAATGCCTAGAGATATAATATTTGCCAAATATAATTAAATAATCACTTCCTACTTCAGGCAGATTTATGTTTTGTCAGATACACTAAATAGATTATTTGACTAAAATTTTTCATTTCTTGTCTGTGAAACAGAAAAGCTAGTTAGAACTATATAAATCCCTTTTTGAAGAATTTTTCGTGTGAGGCATAATGGAACTTGAAATAGATCATTTCATTAAAATGGATGGATACAACTGGGCAGAAGACTATTTCAGGGGAGAGCTCCAAAATGAACTAGAAAACTGGAAAATCCTCTTTGTGGTTTCCATTTTACAAGAATAACATTAAGCAAAAACATTTTGAATAGACAGTTATTGTTTAAACTGCTGCAAGAATGGCAGTTTAAGCTCATCAACTGCTCCTCAGTTTAAGCTCATCAACTATACAGACAGGGTGGCTATGAATCAGAACCAACTCCAAGGCACTTAACAACAACAACATACGTATAAGAGTTCTAAGAAAAATACATATCAGAAATGGATTCAGGCCTATATAGGCAGAAAAGCAACTTATTTGAAAATATTTTGAAAAACGCCCATTAACACTTGGAAGACTGGAGACTAGGCCCTAAAATCAATGGGAAGCTGAATAGGTAGATACCCAGTCAAGTCATGCCATATGACTAGCATGATAATAATGTTGCTGAGGTCTGGACTTGACCTTTGTCACTCTGAAAACTCCTGTCACCTCACATCAGACTCTAAGCATTCCTTCCACCCTGCTACCACCCAAGGAATTCTCCATTGTTTCTGCACAGAGGTCCAGAAAAATGAATATGTAGTTATTTTAACATCTATAGCACAAGGAGCTCTGGTAGCGTAGTGGTTACGAATCGGGCTGCAAACCTTAAGGCCAACAGTTCGTAACTACCAGCTGTTCCACGGGAGAAAGATGAGGCGTTCTGCTCCCGTAAAGATTTACAGCCTCAGAAACCCTGTACAGGGTCGCTATGGGTCGGAACCGACTCGACAGCACTTAACAACAACAACATAGTACATACAATAAGTACATGCACCTACAGGGAAGACCAGTTAATACCATTATTATTCAAATTTACTCACCAACCCCTAAAGCCAGTGAGGATGAAATAGAAGAATTCTACCAACTTCTTCAATCTGAAATTGATCAAACATGCAATCAAGATGCATTGATCATTACTGGTGATTGGAATACAAAGTTTGGGAACAAAAAGGAAAGATCAGTAGTTGGAAAATATGGCTTTGGTGATAGAAATGATGCTGGAGATCGTATGATAGAATTCTGCAAAGTCAATGATTTGTTCATTTCAAATACCTTCTTTAGACAGCATGAGAGACAATTATACACATGGACCTCACCAGATAGAATATACAGAAATCAAATTGACCACATCTATGAAAAGAGATGATGGAAAAGCTCCATTTCATAAGTCAAAACAAGGCCAGGGGCAGATTGTGGAACAGACCATCAACTGCTCATATGCAAATTCAAACTGAAGCTGAAGAAAATGAAAACAAGTCCACAAGAGTCAAAATATGACCATGAATATATCCCACCTGAATTGAGAGATCATCTGAAGAACAGATTTGATACATTAAGCACTAAAGACCGAAAACCAGAAGAGTTGTGGGATGACATCAAGAATATCATACATGAAGAAAGCAAAAAGTCATTAAGAAGACAAGAAAGAAGGAAAAGATCAAAATGGATGTCAGCAGAGACACTGAAACTTGCTATTGTTCAGTGCTGTCAAGTCAGTTCTGACTCATAGTGACCCTCCCTGTATTGCATTTCCAAGGCTGTAAAGCTTTGCAGGAGCAGAAAGCCTCATTTTTCTTCCACAGAGCAGCTGGTAGGCTCAAACCACCAACTTTGTTCCAAGTCCAATACTTATCCTACAACGCCACTGCATTCCTCCAAAATATCTAGATGGATAGATGGATGGATGGATGGATATAGATAGATAGATAGATAGATAGATAGATAGATAGATAGATAGATAGATAGATAGAGAGATAGAGAGATAGAGAGATAGATGTTGTTATTAGTGCTGTCAATTCTTTCCCAATTCATAGTGATCTATATAGGGTCTTCAAGGAGAGGCTGAGGGGTTTGAACTGTCATGCTTGTGGTTAGCAGTCCAGTGCTTATCCTACAGCACCACACCAGGACTCCTCCTTACATATATGTTTTTAAGTGCTGTCAACTTGGTTCATAGGGACCCTTTATAGGCTTCCCGAGGAGCAGCTGGTGAGCTTGAACCGCCAACTTTGTGGTTCAAACCAAACCTTGCAGTCCAGAACATTAACCTGCCCTACGAGCTCTGGTAGCGTAGTGGTTACAAATCGGGCTGCAAACCGCAAGCTCAGCAGTTCGAAACTACCAGCTGCTCCACAGGAGAAAGATGAGGCTTTCTGCTCCCGTAAAGATTAGCAGCCTCGGAAACCCTGTGCAGGGTCCCTATGAGTCGGAACCGACTCCACGGCACACAACAACAACAACAGCAACCACATATATAGGAATTCTTGCCATCAAGTCGGTTCCAACTCATAACAACCCTACAGAGGTTTTCTGAGAAGCAGCTGGCGGAGCTGAACCACTGACCTTGCAATTCAAACTGACCTTGTAGTCCAATGTTTATCCTACAGCACCACACCAGGACTCATATATACAAAGAGTCCTGATGTGGCATAATGAGTTAATGCGCTAGACTACACAGTGGTTTTAACTGCAAAGTTGGTGGTTCAAACTCATCAGTACCTTCTTAGAAACCCTCTACAGGATCATTGAGTCAGAACCTACTCGATGGCAATTAAAAACAACAACAACAACAAACATAACATAATGGTTTCACTTAAGACAATCTGATAAGATATTCTCATTCAACTGTTGAACTAATGTGCTATGATTATCAAGTTAAATTAATAGAAACAAACACACAGTTCCAATTGTACATTTTCAAGTTACAGGGGACTCAATCATGACTTTTTGACCATGACTCATATATTTATCAAACAAATATGATCAAAAGTAATATTTTTGCAAAGTTCTTATACACATAAGTAGGAAAGGAAAAAAAATGAACAGAACAAAAGAAAATGAATGGGAGGAGAGGTGACTGAGACCAAAACTCTCTTCTGAAACTGACCAGAGACACACATGGTATATGCATGAGCCTTGCTATCCCAATACTGTTATTAATCTCATCATTTCTATGCATTATATGTGTAGGTACATTATTTGTGAAAGCTACTGCATATGATCTATTTAAGCATATGTACACACACCTAGGAGTCCTGGTGTGGCACTGTGGATTAATGTGCCAGACTGCAAAACCGTTTAAACTGCAAGGCTAGCAGTTTATCCAGCTTACCAGCCGTTCCTTAGAAACCCTATACAGGGTTGCTATGGGCTGGAACTGACTCAAAGGCACTTAACAGCAACAACAACAACACACATATACATGTAGCATATTAATGTATGTTGGTTTGTGCCATTGAGTTTATCCCATCTCATAGACATCTTTATGGACAGATTAGGACAGCCCCATAGGGTTTCCTAAACTGTAATCTATACACAAGCAGATCACAGGTTTTTCTCCCATGGAGTCACTGGTGGGTTCCAACTGCCAACTTTTCAGTTAACAGCCAAGCACTTAACATTTGGACTACCAGGGTTTCTTACACATGAATATATGTTGTTGTTGTTGAGTGCTATCAAGTGGGTCCCAACTCATAGTGACTCTGTATAGGGTTTTTGAGGACTGACTGGTAGGTTTGAACCGCTGACCTTGCAGCTCAAACTGATCTTGTGGTCCAGTGCATTATCCTACAGGCCCACACCAGGACTCTATACATGAATATAAAGCTACATCTATGTTGGAGGGGAGTCCTGGTGTGGTGCTGTGGTTAATGCTCCAGACTGCAAAGTCAGTTTGAACTGAAAGGTTGGCAGCTCAAGCTCACTAGCTGATCCTTGGAAACCCTACACAGGGTCGCTATGGGTTGGAAATGACTCAATGGCACTTAACAACAACAACAATGTTGGAGGAGAGTATTGAAGGAAGAAGTGCAGAGTGCTCCTTGGAGGCCAAGATGGCCAAACTTCGTCTCTCATACTTTGGACATATTGTCAGGAGGGACCAGTCACTGGAAAAGGACATCATGTTTGG
The DNA here is from genome assembly GCF_000296735.1 of Chrysochloris asiatica. Lineage (NCBI taxonomy): Eukaryota > Metazoa > Chordata > Mammalia > Afrosoricida > Chrysochloridae > Chrysochloris > Chrysochloris asiatica. The sequence goes on from NW_006408595.1 coordinate 7,751,458, forward strand.
TAAGGTGGAGGGTCAGAGAAAAAGAGGAAGACCCCCACCAAGATGGATTGGCCAAGTGGCAGCATCGATGGACTCAAGCGTGGCAACAGTAGTGAGGTTGGCCCAGGATCGGGCAGTGTTTCGTTCTGCTGTGCATAAGGTTGCTATGAGTTAGTACCAATTCAATGGCACCTAACAACAACAACAACAACAACAATATACATAGCCCTGGAATCCTTGTATGGCACTGTGAATTGTTGCACTATACTGAAAGGTTGATTTGAACTGCAAGGTCAGTGATTCAAGCTCACCAGCCAATCCTGGGAAACCCTATACAGGGTGGCTAGGGGTCAGCACCAACTCAACGGCACTTAAAAGCAACAACAACATACACATATATGGAGTCCTGGTGTGGTAGAACTGTAATATTAGTGGTTCAATCTCATCAGTGGTTCCTTGGAAACCCTATACAGGTTTGCTATGGGTAGAAACCTACTCAACAGCACTAAACAACAATGACATATACTTGTGTGTGTGTGTATATCTATATATATATATATCCACATGCATGCAAACACGTAAGAAGAGACTACAATTGCCATTTCCACAGTCATACCTTTGACTTCTTTCCCTACTTTACATTCCAAGTCCCTATTGCCTTTACATTTCAGATGGTTGGCATTTAATCCACTTGTAATATTCTGCCTTTTAGTACCAGATATAACAGTAATAGTTAATCCCCAGAGATTACTTATGTTCCATCTCTTGTCTTCTCAGGCCTCATTTAATAGCAACAACCCCATCTCTACTCAATAATGAGTATCACTTACCCTAATCAGTATCATAAATCTGTTTTCTTCTCTATATTTTTTTACATATTCATCCAATAGCGTGAAAAAAATCCCAAAATGATACTTTGGCAGTTTTATATTGTGATTCAGTAGAACGATTGTTGTGTCTCATGGTGAAATACAAAGGTGCAGAATCAAGAGTCTTGAGAATAGAAACTGAAAGTATTTTTTGTGGGTATATTAGTGAAAAACTACTCATGTGTGCCTTTTGATTCTCTGTAGCATAGTGGGGTTTACATTGGGCTGCTAACTGCAAGATTAGCAGTTTGAATCCATCAGTGGCTCCACAGGAGAAAGATGAGGCCTTCTGTTCCTGTGAAGATTTATAACCTTAGAAACCCTATGTAGTGTTGCTATGAGTTGATGCTGACTTGATGTCATACAACCACCACCACCACCTTATATTATCATTTGGAACATTATATAGTTCCATTATATTGGTCATTGGTTCCTATAGAATAGCATCCAACCTCAAAAAGCATTGTTCCTAGATGATGATACAAATGAGTCTTTTCTAAAACATTCAACCATTCTGTAAGGACAGCTGCTTATGGGAAATAGAGTCTTGTTAAGAACAGTAAATTTTATGGGCATTAGCTCTTATTAAAGATCAAGGACTTGTATCTTTAATTGTAAAGTGAGTTCAAGGCAGTTAGAATATGAAGATAAGTATATAAAAACATTATTAAATCCACTGACAAAAGTGCTAGAAGAAGTATGGTAAACAGGTAAATCAAATCTACATTAAGAAAAAGTAGTGCCCAATTAGGACAAATTAGAATAAAAGTTATTTCATGAAGAAAGCATTCCATTGTGATCAAACAGCCACTAGGTAACTAACACATTGCCCTTAAGTAATGGGAATTCAGAGTTGATTTGCTGCTGCTTGGAAACTGGACAGTTGGCGTTAGTGAAAGTAAAGTTCATTTTGTTAAGTTCAGGCAAACTCTCAATCCTTTCTTAGCAGCAGAGGGCCCCTTTCATTCAGGCCCTCTGATCCCAGGAAAGACATAATAGATGAGCTTCTTTATGTTTGGGAGACAATGTACATCAAGTGTAAAATATGACACTTTTTCTTTGACCTGAAAGACTGCCCGAGAAGGAACTAAAGTTGGTCCAGGCCTCAATGCTCACAGTTCTGCCACTCAGCTGGTACTATACCCCAACCCTGGCACATACTTAAGACTCATGGATGTATGCAGAAGTTGTCAATGTGTATGGTCCCTTTTGTGGGCAATCATGTGAGACATATTCTAAAATCATATGAAAGCCCTAAACTATGGAAGTATCTTTGACTTATACTACTGTCTGAAATTCCTAGGGTCACCACAGAAAAAATATCATAAAGTAAGTGGTTTTAAGGAACACAAATTTTTTCCACAGGTCAGCAGGCTTGTTGTTAGGTGCTGATGGATCCGATCCTGTTCATAGCAACCCTATGAACAGATAAAAGAACTCACCTCCCAACCCTGAGCCATCCTCAAAATGGTTAAGTTTGAGGCCAGTGTTGTTGCCACTGTGTCAATCCATCTCATTGGGTGTCTTCTTCTTATTTATTATTATTATTTTTACTGACCCTCTACTTTAACAAGCATGTTGTCCTTTTTCAGGGATAGGTACCACCTAACAACATGTTCAAATTATGTGAGATGAATTCTCACCATCTTCACTTTTAAGACGCATCTGGCTATACCTCTTCCAAAACAGATTTGTTTGTGTCTTTGTCAGTCCATGGTACATTTCATATTCTTAATCAACACCATAATTCAAATGCATCAACTCTCCTGTCTCCCTTATTCATTGTCCAACTTTTGCATGCATATGAGACCCTTGAAAAATGCCATGGCTTAAGTCATATGCACCTTACTTATCAAAGTGGCATCTTTGCTCTTTAACACTTTAAATAGGTCTTTTGCAGCACATAGGTCTTTTGCAGCAAAGGTAATATATCTTTTGATTTGTTTGCCCGCTGCTTCCATGAACATTGATTGTAAAATGAAATTCTTGACAACTTCAATTTTTTCTCCATTTATCATGATGTTATTTTTTGGTCCAATTGTGAGAAATGTTTCATTACATTAAGTTACAATCCATACTGAAGACTGTATTCTTTGATTTTCATCTGTAAGTTTACTGTTGATTGTACAGTGTTGTTGTTATTAAAGTGCCATGAAGTCAGTTTTGCCTCTGTGACCCTGTAAAGGGTTTATGAGGCTTTAAATCTTTTTGTGGGGGGGAGAGAGATATATCTCAAGGAAATGGTTCATGCATATATACGTTTCTATTGTTGTTAGTACCATCAAGTCAGTTCCTGTACAAGGTTTCCAAGGAGAAGTTGATGGGTTTGAACCACCAACATTGCAGTTGTCAATCCAGTGCTTAGCCACAGCACCTCAAGGAAATTACTCATGCAGTTGTAGGGATTGGCAAGTCACAAGTCTGTGGTTAGACATCAGAGTGAGACATCTCCTGATTCACATAGCTGCAGGGAGAGTAAGCAGGAGCATCCATTTGCTTCTCCATCTTACTCCACCCTCTTAGCATCAATTTTGAATCTAGGTTTTAGCCAACCAGCTAAATAAACAATTAGAACTACTTTCATCTGTTTAATACAGCATATAGAATCTTTGATAAGTACTTCCATATCTACAAGTTCAGCCTGAAATAAATATTTTGTTCCTTTGTTTGGTATAATGTAAATCCATTTCTATAAATATTCCCCAGGTATTTGTTGATATAAATAATCATTTCTTGCCATTCTTCCTCAGTTAACTTTATCATTTGCCTCTTCTATTAAATGCCTTTTTTTTTATTAAATGCCTCTAAGAATGATACAAAGAAGTCATGATAAAAAGACAATCCATATCCTTAAAGAGATCATAGTCTGATAACAGCCATTATTGATATTTTGATCTCACTACATTAGTCCTGGTGTGGCACTGTGGGTTACTGTGTTGGACTGCAAAGTCGGTTTGAACCACAAGGTCTGCAGTTCAAGCTTACCAGTGCATCCTCGGAAACCCTATACAGGGTCGCTATGGGTCGGAACTGACTTGAGGGCACTTAACAACAACAAATTAAATCAAAAGAGGACATTAATAGTTCTGTGGTAGAATCATCACCTTCCGTATGGGAGACCCAGGTTTGAACCCCAGCCAATGCAATTCATGAACTGCCACCACCCCTTCAACTGTAGAGATTTGCACATTGAATGGTGTAAGATTGGTACTTAACAACAATTCTTTGTTAGGGTGCACCCTTTGCATTTTAGGATGCTTATCAGCATCCTGGGCTTCTACCACTAGATGCCATTTGTTGCATGCCGGCAAGTCAGTTCTCACTCCTCGTGACATTATACAGGGTTTCCTAGACTATACATTTTTATAGGAGCAGAATGCTTCATCTTTCTCCTGAAGAGCAGTTGGTGGATTCAAACTGCCAACCCTGTGGTTAACAGCCCAATACTTAAACCACTATGCCACCAGGGCTCCAATTGCCATAAGCACTTCCCAATTTTTGACAACAAAAATCAGCTCCAGACATAACCAAATTTCCCAGCTGCGCAAAAATTACCCCAGTTAAAAATCACTGCTTTCTATGGACAGTTTCTTATCTTTAGCCATTGATTTTATATGTTGTCATTGTTGGCTGCTGTGGAGTTAGCTTCCAACTCATGGCAACTTCATGCACAACAGGAGCTAATACTGCCAATCCTCATGACCAATTGCAGCTTGGACGGTCATGAGTAATAGGGTTTCCATTGGCTTAATGTTGGAAGTAGAGCATCATACCTTTCTTTCTAGTCCTTCATCTGGAAGCTTCATTGACACCTCTTCAGTATTATGTTGTTGTTGGTAAGTGCCATAGAATTGGTTCTGACTCATAGCAACCCTATATAGGTTTTCTAAGGAGTGGCTAGTGGGTTTGAACCACGGACTTTGCAGTTAGCAGACCAGTGTTTATCCTACAGGACCACACCAGAACTCAGCATCATGTTGTTGTTGTTCTTCTTCTTGTTGTTAAGAGCTGTTGAGTTGGTTCCAATTCTTAGCAATCCAGTATAGGGTTTCAGAAGAGCGACTGGTAGGTTTGAACCACCAAGCCTGCAGTTCAAACTGACCTTGCAGTTCAGCGTATTATCCTGCAGTGCCACACCAGGACTCCAACAAAGAATCAGCCAGTCCAAAACGTCAATTTTGAGCTTGAGTAACCATAATTAAAGGAGTCCAGTAGTGGTACAAAGAATAAGCACTGGACTATTAATCACAAGGTCAGTGGCTCAAAACCACCAGCAGCTCCTTGGAAACCCTATATGTGGTCACTATGAGTAGGAGTCAACTTGACAACACTGAACAACAACAACAACCATAATTAAAAGATTGCAAATGGCTGTGTTAAGTCCCTTATCAAGAATATTTTGCTGGTTGCTTTTAGTTATATTGAAAACTCCATTTGAGGAAGTCTGGTTTCTCTGATTCTTAATGACATAAATGCAAAGGATAACATTTTCCTGAGCCAACAAGAATAACATATAAAATCAATGGCTAAAGATAAGGGCCTTTTGCAAATTCCCCTGTTTAGATTCTGTTGGAATCTATTCACTTTCAAAACATCTATTCCGCCATAATAATATATTTTGTTTTCAAGTGAGACAAACATTTTAAACTCATAGGGAAAAATTATTGTTTTAAATGTCCAAACAGTCTTTTGTGGAAGGAAAACTCTCTTGAAAAGCTAATGTTATTGACCTAATTTATGACTTTTAAATATTAGAACTTTACTTTCTTACAACTGTATGAAGCACTTCCCTATCTTCAATTTAAAATAGAATATTTTGTTAGTTTACTCACTTCAGTGAAGAAAAAGAATTATATCCTTGTTACTAGTATTGTGTTTTTCAATAATGAAAACAACAATTATAAAGCTTTTAAGTTACCTAAAGGAGCTCTGGTAGCGTAGTGGTTACGAATCGGACTGCGAACCTTAAGGTCAGCGGTTCGAAACTACCAGCCGCTCTGCGGGAGAAAGATGAGGCTTTCTACTCCCGTAAAGATTTACACCCTCGGAAACCCTGTACAGGGTCGCTATGGGTCGGAACCGACTTTATGGCACTTAACAACAACAATCTTTATAGTTACTAGCTTCTAATTTTCTGCTTTCAAGCTAATAAATATTAATTTTACTGCGAATATACACAAATTGTGTATATTGGTGCATCAGACTTAAATGCAAGTGACATGTTTCAAACTGCGTTTTAGAGCAGACTTAGAATCCTCATCTTCTTCATAAGACATTTAAAATCTTATAATAAAAAAGATGATATTATTTCAACCTAAAGAATTTTAAAGATTAGCTTCCAGTCAAAACCTGCTTAAAAGATTTATTTCTTTCAACAAATAAAGACAGTGCTTAACGTGAAAAAATATGATGCTCTTTGGGAAAGCATAGTGGTGGAAATGTGTTAATGGATTAATGGTTGCTGCAGGGGAAGGTGCACTTCACATTCTGAGAGGAGCAGCTGTTGCATGATAAATGGACTGGGGCTACGCTCGGGGGTTTGATATCAGATAGAACACCTGATTCACAACTAGCAAGAACTGATCAGATCATGTTTTGGGTTCTACCTTTTGTTTTGTATTTTCACTATGCCCTAGAATACGGCTAGACTGAAACACATGATCATCATGCCCTTCACATAGCAGTGGTATTTCAGCTGGTATTAATTTTGTTGTCAAAGATACAGCTGTTGTAGGAAATATTTTGAATTTTTAGTACCATCTGGTGTGCTGAAGAAAGAAGTAGCACTCTGAACATTGGCATCAATCCACTTTCTAAGTGGGTAATACTGGTGCTTTGAAAAGGGGGCTGTCAAAATGGGAGATGAGAGAGTCATTAATCTGAACTGTTTTCATCTTTGTGTCGCATGGCAAATACTGCAGTACCCCAATTCAAACAAACACATTTAGTATATGTGCATCCCTCAGAGTAGTTGATCATTTAGACATAACATTTGCATTATTAATTGTTCATAGCTAGAAACTTAAGTATCACGATAAAATAATAAAGCTGAATGGTATGAGCCTGTGAAGAGAAGAAGATGTGTCAAGATTAGTCTATACCTTGTTACAGGAGGTGATAAATTGGTACTCATTAGAGTTAAATTTGTTTTTCCCTTCATCACTCTTTATCATCACATGTCTTTTTCAGATATTCACCGAATTCACATTTTTCCCCCAGAATAAATATCGATTGAGTTTGTATAAACTAAAAACATGCAATTATTTATGTTATAATTTACTGCTTCAAAGATTTGGAATATTCTTGGCAGTGATTGTTTTCAGCACTTGAAAGTTCATCAGAGCCAAAAACCTACTAAGAATAAGATAGTCAGACAACTGTCTTTACATGCGATGGTGCTGCAGGATAATGCACTGGAGCATTCTGTTTGAACGACAAAGTCGGCAGTTCAAACCCACCAACTTCCCTCAGAAACCCTATACAGGGTCACTTATAGGTTGAAAATGACTCTACGACACTTATCAACAACAATAGCATACACGGTACTAAAACATCATTGGGGCACACTACAGAATCAAAACAAATGCAATTTAAAAATGGAAACATGATTGAGACAGAAGACAGCAGTTGTAGTGAGATGGAGAAATCAAAGAGTGAAGGAAAGTCTATAATGTTAACTGGAATAAAAACATAGAAAGCAGAGTTATAGTGGAAAAATATTGAAGTCGTGATGTGATAAGTAGGATTTGGTACATATTGATTTTAATATGATCTAATATCATTCCCTTCTTTACAGTGTGCCCTATTTGAAGAATAGTTTGTGGAAATAATACTTGTCATTGTTGTTAAGTGTCTTTGAGTCGGTTCTGACTCATAGTGGCTCTAAATAGAGTTTCCTAGGAGTGGCTGGTGAGTTTGAACCACTGACCTTATGGTTCAACCCAACCTTGCAGTCCAGTGCTCATCCTACAGCGCCACATTATTTTTTAGGGAAGTGCCGTGTCTCCATACTATACACACAGGATGTAAACCGCAAGGTCTGTGGTTGGAGCCTGCCAGCTGCTCACAGGATAAAAATAAGACTTTCTGTTCCTGCAAAGATTTAAAAACCTCAGAAACTCTATACAACAGGGGTGGGGAAACTTTTTTTCCCAAAAATTTTATAACATCTTTCATTGGCTATACACAATCTTCAACTTAAAGTTTAGCCTGCTATATTTGACCCAACATTTAATTAACTCACTCCCTAATGTGTGGCTTCTGGTGTGGCACTCTGGGATAAACCACAAGGTTCGCAGTTCAAACTCACCAGTCACTCCTTGGAAACCCTATACAGGATTGCTATGAGTCAGAACCTACTCACAGACAATTAACAACAACAATGTGATGGCTGGAACTGCAGTGGCCCTGGCAGTGACAGACCAAATGATTTTGTGCACCTTATGTGGCTATTGGCCAGAGGTTCCCCACCCCTGCTATACAGGGTCTCTATGAGACTTGAAGGTAACAACCATTTATTAAGCGGCTATAATGCATAGCAATCAAATAGACTACATCTGTGGAAAGAGAAGATGGAAAAGCTTCATATCAGTGAA
>NW_006408595.1:7761790-7775943 GCF_000296735.1 Chrysochloris asiatica
AGGAAACAATCATTGGAGAAGGATGTCATGCTGGGTAGGGTGGAGGGTCAGAGAAAAAGAGGAAGACCCCCCAACGAGATGGATCATCCAGGTGGCATCATTGATGGACTCAGGTGTGACAGCGGTAGTGAGGTTGGCCCAGGATCAAACATTGTTTCTGCTGTGCATGGGGTCACTATGAATCCGTTCCGACTCAATGGCACCTGACAACAACAACAACAACAACAACAATATAGCAGGTCTGGAGCCATGGTGTGGCGCTGTAGGATAAAGCACTGGACGGTAAGGTCAGTTTGAACTGCAAGGTCCCAGTTCAAACTCACCAGCAAATCCGCCAACACACTATGCAGGGTCACTATGGAGTCCTGGTGTGGCGCTGTGGGTTAATGCGCCAGACTGCAAAGCCGTTTGAACTGCAAGGTAGGTGGTTCAAGCTCACCAGCTGCTCCTTGGAAACCGTAAACAGGGTCACTATGGGTCGGAATCAACTCGACGGCACTTGACAACAACAACATGAGTCAGAAACAATTCGACGGCAATTAACAACAATAATAATAGTAGATTTGGCACAGTCTGGTGGTGCTGTAGAATAAGCACTGACCACAAGTCAGTGGTTCAAACTCACCAGTCACTCTTCGGGATACAGGGTCCGACTCGATGGCACTTAGCAACAACAACAATAGTAAGTTTAAGAAACCCTAGTAGCGAAGTAAATTAAGAGCTGTCTGCTAACTGCAAGGTCAGCAGTTTGACTCTACCAGTCATTCCACAGAGAAAGATGAGGGCTTCTGCTCCCGTAAAGAATTATTTTCAACTCGGTGGCGCAAAACCACCACCATCACCACCGTTGTTGTTGTTGTTATGTGGAGTCAGTTCTGACTAATAGTGACTCTGTTCAGGGTTTCCAAGACTGCAAATTTTTACAGGAGCAGAAAGCCTCATCATTCTCCTGCAGAACAGCTGGTAGTTTTGAACTGCTGACTTTGAGGTTCGCAGCCCGATTCGATTCATAACCACTACACTACCAGAGCTCCTTAGGTTTAAATTGATGAGCAGGTATTCAAGAGCAAAGAGAAGTAGTTGATGCGATGGCTCCTGGGGAATTTACACTTTTCTCTCACCTAGTTCCTCTCTTTGAGGTTTGAGCGTCAGAGTCAAGCCCTTAGGCACACAGGCTGGAGGAGAGAGTCAGATTCCAGAAACAAAGCTACACCAAGGCTTTGCTCACCTAAGACCTAACTGGGATTCCATATATCTTAAGTTTAGAGCTTAGTTGTATAAACAAGGATGTTATACATTCACATCATTGTATTTTATTTTACAAGCTTACATCTAACTTGAACTCCAAACATGAAAACATCTGCTTTTTTCAATGAGGAAATATTTACAATCTGTACAACCAGAAGTATTCAAACATAAAGATAAACAATGTTTGAGAAACATAACTGAAAAAAATAAAAGAAAGGGGGAAGAAAGAAAATTAGACTAAGAGAACAACTGAACGAAACTTTAAATTTATTTTGGAGAGAAACACAACACTGAATTGAATTCACCAGAAGGAAACAAAGCAAATTAAGTAGACACCACTCTCTTGAGAAAGTTTGGTGTTTCCTGGGCTGTGCAGGGATCTTCCTTGAAATACCCATCCTGATAATATACAGCTTCCCAAACTCCCTTTCTTTCTTCTTAAGTATATTTGTTTTGTTCCTCATTTATTTTAGCTGGCTGCTGGCTAATATATTAAATTGCTAGCAACCCTGTGCACAAAATAACAAAACTCTGCCTGGCCTTATCCTGGCCTCATAATCACTTATAGAGTGAACATTTTTTATCCATACAGTTTTCAGCCATCGACAAGATGGACTGACACAGTGGTAGAAACAATGGGCTCAAACATAACAATTGTGAGGACGGCACAAGACTAGGCAATGTTTCGTTCTGTTGTGTGGAGGGGTCACTATGAGTCAGAGCCAACCCAAAGGCACCTAACAACAACACAGTTTTCATTGGCTAATTTTTGGAAGCAGCACTCTAGGCCTTTTTTGTTAGTTCCTCTTAGTTTGCAAGCTCAGCTAAAACCTTTTCTCATTGTAGTAACACACAGGTTTCCACTGATAGATGGACAGTGGATTCAGATAGAGCTGCATTGGATAGTGGGTGTGGATGGAAGTGCGTTGACCAGAAATGGAACTTGGGTCTCCCACATGGAAGGTGAGAATTCTGCAGAGAAACTACCACTACCCTCAAGTTGTGGACTATGCAATATATATATGTCAGCTGGTCCTATGGGTTAGTGTCACTCTTCCTGAGAAGATAGAACTGCCATCACTCAAAGAAGGTACTTGAATGATGTTTACTGTGGTCACTATGGCAGGACAGAGAGATGACTGGAACTTTCAGTATCCCTTATTTCATACATAGAAGCAATCACCTAAGTACGTGATGAAAATAATTCAGACGTATTTGCTCAAAGCCAGCTGTATATATACCTTTTGGTGAGTGAATTTACTGGAGGTTGTTTTTAGGTGCCATCAAGCCAGTTCCAACTCATAGTGACCCTATACACAACAGAATGAAACACTGCTTCATCCTGAGCCATCCTCATAAGTGTTGTTATAGTCGGCCCATTGCTGCTGCCACTGTATCAATCCATCTGATTGGGGGTCGTCCTCTTTTTCTCTGACCCTCCATTTTACCAAGCATGATGTCCTTCTCCAGGAACTGGTCCTTCCTAATAACATGTCCAAAGTATGAGAGTGAAGTCTAGCCATCCTGGCTTCAAAGGAGCTTTCTGGCTGAACTTCTTTTTACTATTCTACTCCAAGAGCATAATTTAATGCATCAATTATTCTACAGTCTTCCTTATTCATTGTCCAACTTCACACACATATGAGGTGATTGAAAACACTATGACTTAGTTCAAGTGCACCTTAGTCCTTTAACTGACAGCTTTGCTCTTTAACACTTTAGAGATGTCTTGTGTTGCAAATTTACCTAATCCAATAAGTCCTTTGTTTTCTTGACTCTTGTGTCCATGAGTGTTGATTGTGGATCCAAGTAAAAGGAATTTTTTTACATCTTCAATCTTTTTTCCATTGATTGTGGTGCTCTGCATTATTGTTCCAGTTGTGAGAATTTTTGTTTTCTTTACACTGAAGTGTAATCCAAACTGAAGGCTGTAGTCTTTGATCTTCATCAGTATTTTAAGTTCGCTTTCCTTCCAGCAAGCAAGGTTGCTGCATGTTGCAGGTTGTTAATGAGTCTTCTCCAACCTGATGTCATGTTCTTCTTGGATTATTTGCTCAGGATACAGAGTGAATAAGTATGGTGAAAGGATTCAACCCTGGAACACACCTTTCCAATTTTAGCCATTCAGTGTTCCCTTATTCTATTCTAACAGCTGCCTCTTAGTCTATGCACAGGTTCCTCATCAGGACAATTAAGTATTCTGGAGTATCCATTCATTTAAATGTTATCCATAGTTTGTCATGATCTACACAGTCTAAAGCCTTTGCGTAGTCAATAATGGTACTGGAGGTAGGGAGGAGTTTTCAAGAGGATAAAACTAAACTAAAACATTTCTTTACCCAGGTCACAAAGTATAAATTACTGCTGATACTGCATGATTTAAGGGTCCTGATGGTGAAGGGGTTAAAGCACTGTGCAGTTAGCTGAAATGTTGACAGTTCAAACCCACCAGCTACTTGCAGGAGTTGATAAGGCAATCTGCTTCTATAATATTATAGCCTTGGAAACCACATGGGGTAGTTCTACTCTATATTATAGGGTCTGTATGAGTCAGAATTGATTGGATAGCAAAGACTTTGGTATTAATAATATAGATTTCACTAGGATCCTGGTTGTTGGCACAACTGTAATGCACTCAGCAGTTAACTGAAAAGTTGATGATATGTAGCCACACAGCAGCTCTGTGGGAGAAAGTCCAGGCAATTTTTTCCCCTAAGATTATAGCTAACAAAGCCCATTGAGGTAATTGTACTCCATCACATGAAGTCATTATGAGTTGAAAATCTACTGGACACCTAACAGCATGTAAATTTCTTCTTCTATGAGTCCCAAATATACCAATCATACCCAACTCCTTCTTTCCCAACTAATGAAGCTTCATTAAATATGCCATGTCTGCAATGAATACTCACATATGAAAGCAAAGACTTTTGATTGTATGGATCATAGCAAACTATGGACAACATTGTGGAGAATTAATATTCTGGAACACTTCATAAGGAACCTGTACATAGAACAAAAGGCTCTATGTTTGAACAGAACAAGGGAACACTGAATGGTTTAAAATTAGGAAAGTGGTGTGTCAAGGTTGTATTCTTTCACAATACTTATTCAATCTGTATGCTGAGCACGTAATTCGAGAAGCTAGATGACGTGAAGAAAAACATGGCATCAGCATTGGAGGAAGACTTATTAAAAACCTGCAATATGCAGATGCTATAACCTTGCTTGCTGAAAGCAAAGAGCACTTAAAATATTTATTGATGAAGATCGAAGACCACAGCCTTCAGTATAGGTTGCACCTCAAAGTAAAGGAAACAAAAACCTTCACCACTAGATCAATAAACAACATCCATATAAATGGAGAAAAGATTGAGGTTGTCAAACACTTCATTCATTTTGCTCGAATCAACTATCAGCACTCATGGAAGCAGCAGTCAAGATATCAAACAACGTATTGCATTAGGCAAATCCTCTGCAGAATAGTTTTTAAATGTTCCATGGCAAAGATGTCAGTTTGAGAACTAAAGTGCACCTGACCCAAGTCATGATATTTTAAATAACTTCATATGCATGTGAAAGTTGGACAATAAATAAAGAAGACCGTAGAAGTACTGATGCGTTTGAGTTATAGTGTTGGAGGCGAATATTAAAGTACCATGGACTGCCAAAAGAACAAACCAATCTGTGTTAGAAGTACAGCCAGAATGCTTCTTAGAAACCAGAATGGCCAGACTTTGTCAATCACACTTTGGACATATTATCAGAAGGACCTGTCCCTAGAGAAGTCCATCACACTTGATAAAGTGAGGAACAGAGAAAAAGAGGAAGACCTACAACAAATGGTTTGGCCCAGTGGAAACAACGATGGGCTCAAGTGTAGCAACGTGAGGTTGGTGTCGAACCAAACAGTGCTTCCTTCTGTTGTGCATAAGGTCGCTACGAGTTGGTATGGACTTGATGGCACCTAACAACAACAGCAACAAGAACTTTGAACCAAATATAAAATGAATAGTCTTTAGAGCCTTAGAGTCATCAGCTATCCTTAAAGTGTAATGAACAGATATGTTGGCTCATGTGAATTTAGGGGTGCAAAGAAGGAAGAGAAGGGATAGTGGAGTCTGTATCTTACAGAACTATACATATGTGAATTTCCACTCTTCCCTTTGACTGTAACAGAATTTCCCTATTTGCCTTTGTAATAGAATTAAAAGACACCTCCAGACAGTCCATAGAGAAGATCCTTCAGATATTATCTTAAGAAGCCTTAGACAGGGCTCAAAGACAGAAAAATAAATAAAGTAATTAAAGTGCAGTTGGTTTCATCCAGGAACATCAGCAGGGACAAGACATGAAACAGGCCTGAGATTCACACAGAGCTAGACTATTTGCTGAAATGAATGGATATAAATATCATAGAAACACAAATATACATACTTTTTACTAATGTCACTTTAACTGTTTCTGGTCTCTGTTTTTCAATGAATCTCAAAATGCAATGCACTTGGTCAAGCAGAGGTTCCATTTGAAACTTCAGAAGCATTATAGTTAATGGGGTTAAAGTTTAAAATTCCAATAGGGAAAAATAGCTTTGTAAAAGAATGTGGTTAATAGTGATGTCTCTTCTATTTTTACTTGTACTTTATACATAGACAAACACTTTACAAATTAATGTTGTAGGGAAAAGAGGTAGCAGCAACTCTATCTCTATTCTTGAATGGATTAAATTGATCTTGTTTAAAAAGTGTCATTAATTTAATTATCATAAGAAGCCACTGTAACTGTGTCTTACATAGCAAGAAATGCCATTAGTAAATTTAGAAATGATTGGTGGTGGCGGTGGTCCGTGGAGTCGATTCCGACTCATAGCGACCCTGCACAGGGTTTCCGAGGCTATAAATCTTTACAGGAGCAGAACGCCTCATCTTTCTCCTGCGGAACAGCTGGTAGTTTCCAACTGCTGACCTTACGGTTCGCAGCCCGATTCGTAACCAAATGATTACGAAGAATAAATAATACAATTTTTTAAATCTTAATTTTACTACACAGAAATATATACTGTTACCTTTGTGATGTATTTCCTTCTAGAAATTCACCTCTGGCTTGGTGTTTGAAGTTGTTTTTCTGATTGTTTGTGTTGTTTTCTTTTTCAGTTGAAATCACCTGATTTGAACAAATAAACGTTTGCAACTATTTAATAAATCTAACCACTGATGAGATAGTTGATCATAGTTGTTGTTGTTGTTGTCAGGTGCCATCGAGTCGGAACGAACTCAGTGACCCCATCCATGCACAGCAGAACGAAACAATGTCCGATCCTGGGCCAACCTCACTACCGCCGCCACACTCGATGCCATCAATGATGCCACCTGGCCAATCCATCTCGTTGGGGGGTCTTCCTCTTTTTCTCTGACCCTCCACCTTACCCAGCATGACATCCTTCTCTTGCTACTATTCCCTCCTGACAATATGTCCAAAGTATAAGAGAAGAAGTTTAGACATGTTGGCCTCAAAGGAGCACTCTGCCTGCACTTCTTCCAAAACAGATCTATTGGTTCTTTTGGCAGTCCATGGTACTTTTAGTATTCTCCTCCAACACCACATCCTACAGATGAAGTAAATTTGATTATTATGTGTGTAATGATCTTTCACATTTTTTTCAAAAAGGTATTTGCAAATTTGATCTTGCAATATTCTATCATGTGATATCCAATATCACCAAAACCTTATTTTCCAATCATTGATCCTTCCTTCTTGTTTCCAACCTTCACATTTCAATACCAAGTAATTATCAATATATACATCTTGATTACATGTTTTATTAATTCCATACTGAAGAAGTTGGTAGAAGATTTCATCACTGATTTTAGTAGTTGGTGTATAAATTTGAATAATAGTGGTATTAACTAGTCTTCCTTCTAAGTATGTGGATATTATACTAACACAGATAGCACTGTATTTCAAGATGTATCTTGAAATGTTCTTTTTGGTGGTGAATGCTACACCATTCCTCTTGAATTTGTCATTCCTATCATAGTAAACCATACGATTGTTAAACTCATATTGACCCAAACCGTCCATTTCAACTCACTAATACCTCAGATATTAAGGTTTATACATTCCATTTCATTTTTGACAACTTCTAATTTTCCTAGATTCATAATTAATACATTACATATTCTGATTATTAATGGATGTTTACAGCTGTTTCTCCACATTTTGAATTTCTCCTCATCAGCAAATGAAGGTCCCAAAAGCTTTACTCTGTCATGTCATCACGATCAACTCTACTTTGAGAAGGCAGTTCTTCCCCAGTCATATTTTGGTTGCCTTCCAACCTGAGGGGCTCATCTTCTGGCCACTATATCTGAAAATATTAGGGTGCTATTCATAATGTTTCGATATTCAATGTTCTGGTGCTACCTTCAGTGTTCCTGTACTATCCATAAGGTTTTCAGTAGCTAAATATTCAGAAGTTGTCTGTCTCTACGTCTTTCTACTCTTTCTTAGTCTGAAAGCTCTAATGAAGCCTGTCCACCATTGGTGATACTGCTGGTATTTAAAATACCAGTGACATGACTATCAGCTTCACAGCATCATGCAAGCCACCAAGTACAACAAATTGACAAATGAGTGGTGGTTTCTCCCTTTATCATGATGTCATTTATTGGTCTAGTTATGAGGATTTTCATTTTCTTTAGACTGCGGTACAATTCATACTGAAGACTATAAGCTTTGATCTTCATCAGAAAATATTTCATGTTCTCTTCACTTTGAGAAATCAAAGTTGTACATCTGTATATCACAGGTTGTTAATAAGTCTTCCTCTAGTCTGATGTTACATTCTTTTTATATTCTAGCTTCTCAGATTATTTGCTCAGCATACAAATTCAATCATTATGTTGAAAAGATACAACCCTCATACACATTTTTCATGATTTTAACCATTTAGCATCCCCTTGTTCTAGACCTGTTGATCTATGCACAAGTTCCTGTTGAAGGAGCACCCAAGTTCCCAATACCATCTAGCTGCCATAACAAAGTATCATAAATGGAACAGTTTAAAAGAGTCTCACAGCTTTGGGAGCTGGAAGTCTAACCCCAAGGTGTCAGCAGAGCCACATCCTTTCTCTGTGAAGTCTTCTATAAAGCTTCTGATGATCCTAAGTGTTCCTTGATGTGTATCAACATAACTCAAATCTCTGCCTGTCTTCACATGACCTTGTTGTTCTCTCCTATTCTTAAAAGAATGCCAGTCAGCAAGCCATTAGGGATCATTCTAAGGACCTCAATGTAACTCATTACATCTGCAACAGCTGTATTTACAAATGAGGCCACACTAACAAGTACCAGGGATTAGAATTTAAATATCACTTTTGGGAGAACATAATTCAATTTATAGCACAAATCTCTCAACAATTTTTGCCTATCATTATTGGGCTATTTTGACACAAATAATTTTGACAAAAATCTGAAGAAATGGTACACTTAAAACTATTTTTAGTGAAAAAAGGATTATTATGTATCTTAAATGGTTTATATTTTTATTATAAATAATTTTAAAGGAAGGAGGGAGAAGTGGTGGAATGAACACGTCATAATTTACTTGAACACATGGATTTTAATCTTTTGCAAACAAAATTACTTTCCTTAGCAATTAGGTAGTTCTAGAACAATTCACTTACTTAGCTGCTGAGTAAGACTGAAAATAATGTGAAAGCTGTTTATTCTGACTCTGTTATTGTTATATGCCATCAAGTCGATTCCAACACATAGTGATCCTATGACACAGAGAACTATCCCATAGGGTTTCCTAGGCTGTAAGATTAATAAGAGGAGTCCTAGTGTGGCGCTGTGGGTTAATGCGTCAGACTGCAAAGCTGTTTGAACTGCAAAGTCAGTGGTTCAACGTCACCAGTTGATCCTCGGAAACCCTATACAGGGTTGCTATGGGTCAGAATTGACTCGACGACACTTAACAACAACAACAAGTTTAATAAGAGCTTTAAAAATATGTAAATAATATGTGTTTTGCCTATTATGGCTCCATTTGAATACATCACTTTGATGGGTACCTCCTTTAAAAAAGAAACCTTGGTGACACAGTGCTTAAGTGCTGAACTGCTATACAAAAAGTTGGTAGTTCAAACCCACCAGCATCACAATACCACAGTATCAGGACACCATTGTCAATTGTCTTAACATAATTCACAAAGACAATGTTCTACATCCTATTTTGGTGAGTAGTGACTGAGATCTTAACAACTCTTGAGGGGCCATCTAAAGTGCAACAATGTGTGGAAGAAAGAAGAGCAATGAAAACTGAAGATGCTTGGAATCAATTTAGTCCAATGAACCAGTGGAACATGTGACCATCAGTCAACATGAATTTGAGACCAGAAGAACGAGATGGTGCCCAGCTATCATTACCAATTTATCTGAAAGGGATTATATTAGAAGGTCCCAGATAGAGTGGGAGAAAATGTGGAACAAAATTCAAAATTGAAAAAAAAGACCAGGCTTATTAGTCATAAAAAGATTAGAGGAATCCAAGACCATGGCCCTTGGCCACCCTTCAGGTCCAAAACAGAATTCACCCTCATGCCCTAATTTTCAGCCAAGCAGTAGATAAATATATAGGGGTGGGGGGCCAACAACACTAACAAGGTATGCTCACCTTGAAATAGTCAACCACTCAAGGTCAAGAGGGCAACATTTACCTAAGGACAAAGTTGTGAAGGGATGGGAAGAAGGGTGGAATGAAAATAAGAAGCACAGGGAGGAAGTGGGATAATGGTTGTTTCATAAAGGGGATAGTAATCTTTGAGATGAAACAAAGTGCATGATTTGTTGTATGTAAAGCTGATGATCTGTTCTCTAAACCTTTACTCAATTCACCACAGAAAGTTAAAAAAGAAGATATATAACCTTGAAAGTACTATGAAACTGTTCTGCTTTGTCCTATTGGGGCACAATAAGTCATCATCAACTTGTCAGCAAGGAGTCTGGTTTTCAGTTTTACTTTACCAGGGGGAACATTGCCAGTCATAGGTACTACTAAAGCAATTATGCCAGAATAGGCATGAGTAGGTAATCTTATTGGGGGCATTGGTATGCACCTAGGACAAGATACTTTTTGGCAACGTGAATGAGTACCGGGCAACATCTTTATAGGATTCAAGTAGAACCTCCAGAAAAGCACTGATATAATAGAGTTTAAATCTTTTCATTTTTCTCTTTTCTACTAGAGAGAGATAAATAAATGACATTTGGGGTCTACTTAGTTTTGTTTGATTGTTTTAAAGTAATAGCTACCTTGTTGTTGTTCGCTGCCATTAAGTCACCCTCCATGTACACACACACCCCCACCCAAACTCATGTCAACCCCATGCACAATGGAACAGAACACTGCCCATACTATTAATGGTTAGACTGTTGTGATCCATACAGTTGTCACTGGGTGACTTTCACAAGTTGATCACCAAGTCTTAATTTGATAGCAACATGCAAGCTTCCACTAGGCTGGTAGTGACTGAACATGAGGTGCATTGGCAAGAATTTACTCCCGCATGGAAGGTACTCCCGCATGGAAGGTGACAATTCTCCCACTAAATCACCACTGCTCTCGCTACCTTGTTAGATCTCACTTGTGACAACACGGGCTAACATATCAGGTTCTGTTGGTTCGACTCTGCTCCTTTGAAAAAGAATAATTCAAAGAACCTAGTGGAAATAAAGCTCAAAGTGAAACCAACTCCCCAGAATAACAAGGCGTTATTGCACAGAAAAAAAATAAAACTGTAACATTTGCTACAATTTATTTTGCTCATCTTCTCTAACCATATTATTATTAGTTTTAAAAATTATAGCTATGCCAGTTCCGAAGTTGACAGAGGTTTGGTTCAAACCAGAGTCAGTAACAGCTGCAAAAATAAGGAAACATTTTGTCTATTGCCATGAGAGGATTAGAGTGTAGCTCAGAGCAAGCCAGCTTTATGCAAACTATCTCAGGTTTATCATGTAAGAATCAAAGTCACATGTCTCTACATGAGCCCTGTTAGCTGAAAAACATCCAGCCAAGAAGCAGAGATGTAACCACAAAAACCATGAGACTTTTTACATTTAAAAAACAAATGAGTGAGGCTTTCTCTCCTTAAACAGCAGTTTCTATTCTAGAATCCGGCGCCATTCCTGCAGCTCATAATTGCCTCTCCAAACCTCATTTAAAGAGTCTCCGCAGAGACATTAGGAAGTTAGGGAGTTATTACCAATAATTCAGGGTTGTCACCCAAATGCAGTGCTCTTTTTGAGCCCCTCCTGGACTCTTGGTGTAGTGCTGTAGGATCAGCACTGTACTGTGAACCACAAGGTCAAGAGTTCAAAGTCACCAGCTGCTCCTCAGAAACCCTATACAGGAATTTAAATAGGGTCACATGAGTGGGAACCAACACGAGGGCACTTAACAACAACAACTGCTAATTTGAAGTCCTGGTCTGGCACTGAAGAATAATGCATTCGATTGTAAAGTTGGCTTAAATGCTAGGTCTGCGGTTCAAAGCCACTAGCCACTCCTCAGAAACCCTAGACAGGGTCACTATGAGACTCAACTGCCTTAATGGCATTAAATGTTGCCCAGTCCTGTACCATCACCATACATTTTTTTTTTTAAGTTTTTATTGTGAACTGAGTGATAGAATTTACATGGGAGAAAATCAGCTTTACGGGGTCCTTTCATTGCAATGATTGCAATCTCCTCTGTGCATCATCATTCAACAGTATTTGCTTCCACCTCTCTGTTTTTTGTTTTTGTTTTGTTTTGTTTTTTATGGGGTAAGGGAAAGATGTACACAAAAATACTCAGGAATATATAATAATTTAAACAACCAAAGAGCAAGCCTGCCTTCTTGCTGCCAGCACCCAGTCCCTCTCTTTCCATGAGTCCAGAGTCCTCAGCTGCTCCCTCTCGCCATGTCCTCATTCCTGGTGTTAGAAATGTGACATTTTTAAAGAGAATATTAGAGACTCCTATCCCTCCATTCTGAGTCCTGGTGTGGCACTGTGGGCCAATGTATCAGACTGCAAAGTCGTTTGAACTGCAATGTTGAAGGTTCAAGCTCACCAGCAGCTACTTGGAAACCCTATAAAGGGTAGCTATGGGTTGGAATTGACTGGACAGCACTTAACAACAACAACAACCTGTTCATTCAGAGAAGCTGTCTGCTTACAGAGGTGTGGAGCAGGATGCTGTTCAATGAGGGCTCCCACTGAATGAGTTGTTCAAAGGAAGCTGTCTTACCACCTCTCACTCTCATCTGGGCTCTTTGATTCCCTAGCGTTTATCTTGTGACCTCCTTCCCCTGCATCTTACTCAAGCTACTCTTATATTGTTGTTAGATGCCATCGAGTCGGTACCAACTCATAGCGACCTTATGCACAGCAGACTGAAACACTGCCCGATCATGGGCCAACCTCATTATTGTTGCCATGATTGAGCTCATTGATGCTGCCACTTTGGCAATCCATCTCACTGGGGATCTTCCTCTTTTTCTATGATCTTCCACCTTACCAAATATAATATCCTTCTCCAACGACTGGTCCCTATTGACAATATGTCTGAAGTATGAGAGACGAAGTTTGGCCATCCTGGCCTCAAAGGAACACTCTGGCTGCACTTCTTCCAAAATGGATCTATTGGTTCTTTTGGTAGCCCATGGCATTGTCAATATTCTCCAAAACCATAACTCAAAAGCATCAATTCTTCTATGGTCTTCCTTATTCACTGTCCAGCTTTTGAATGCATATGAGGTTATTGAAAATACCACATCTTGGGTTAGGCACACCTTAGTCCTCGAGCTGACATCTTTGTTCTTCAACACTTTTAAAAGGTCTTGTGCAGCACATTTACATTACATCCTTTGATTTCTTGACTGCTGCTTCCATGAGTGTTGATAGTTGATCAAAGAAGAATGAAGTCCTTGACAACTTTAATCTTTTCTCCGTTGATTAGAAAGTTGTTTATTGGTCCATTGGTGAGGATTTCTGTTTTCTTTACATTGAGATGCAATCCATAACGAAGGCTGTGCTCATTGATCTTCATCAGTAGATGTTTTAAGTCTTCTTCACTTTCAGCAAGCAAGGTTGTATCATCTGCATATCACAGGTTGTTAATGCTCCTTCCTGCAGACATGAGGCCATGTTTTTCTTCATAGAACCCAGCTTCTCAGATTATTTTCTCAGCATACAGGTTGAATAAATATGGTGAAAGAATACAACCCTGTCGCACACCTTTCTTAATTTTAAATCATTCAGTGTTCCCATGTTCTGTACAAACAACTTCCTCGTGGGAGTTCCCATGTTCTGTACAAACAACTGCAGATTCCTCATTAGCACAATTAAGTTTTCCAGAATACTAATACTTCGCAATGTTGTCAATAGCTTGTCAAGATCCATACATTCGAAAGCCTTTGCATAGTCAATAAAGCACAGGTAATCATCTTTCTGATATTCTCTGCTTTCAGCCAAGATCCATCGGACATCAGTAATGATATCCCTTGTTCCGCAGCCTCTTCTAAATCTGGCTTGAACCTCTGGAAGTTTTCTATCAATGTATGCTTGTAGCCATTTCTGTATTACCTTTAGTAAAACTTTACTCACATGGGATATCAAAGACATTGTCTTATGATTTCTGCATTCCGTTGTGTCACCTCTTTGGTATGAGCACAAATATGGATCTCATGCAATCAGTTGGCCAGATAGTTGTCTTCCAATTTTCTTGGCATAGATTAGTGACTACCTCCTGTGCCAACTCACTTTCTTGAAAGATTTCAATTTTTATTCCATCAATTCCTGGTGCCTTGTTCTTTAACAATTCCTTCAATGCACCTTGAACTTCTTCCTTCAGTATC
>NW_006408595.1:7776486-7788609 GCF_000296735.1 Chrysochloris asiatica
TCATTTTCTTCAGCTTCAGTTTGAATTTGCATATGAGCAATTGATGGTCTGTTCCACAGTCTGCTTCTGGCCTTATTTTTATTGATGATATGGAGCTTTTCCATCATCTCTTTCCACAGATGTAGTCAATTTGATTTCTATGTATTCCATCTGGTGAGGTCCATCATTTATGCTGTCTAAAGCAGGTATTTGAAATGAACAAATCATTGATTTTATACAATTCTATCATGCAATCTCCAGCATCATTCCTATCATCAAGATCATATTTTCCAATTATTGATCCTTCCTCTTTGCTCCCAACCTTTGCATTCCAATCACTGGTATTGATCAATATATCTTGATTGCATGTTTATCAATGTCAGATTGAAGAAGTTGATAGAATTCTTCTATTTCAACCTCACTGGTTGGTACATAAATTTGAATAATAGGGGTATTACCTGGGCTTCCCTGTGGGCACATGGATATTATCCTATCACAAACAGTGTTGTACCTCATGACTGATCTGGATGTGTTCATTTTTGACAATGAATGCAACACTATTCCTCTTCATTTTGTCATTCCTGGCATAGTAAAGCATGCAATTGACAGATTCAAAATGGCCAATAACAGTCAATTTCAGCTCAATAATGCCTAAAATATTGATGTTTATGCATTCCATTTCTTTTTTTTTGACAATATCTAATTTTCCTAGATTCATACTTCGTGCATTCCATGTTCTGATTATTAATGGATGTTTATATCTGTCAGTTTGCCGTACTGTGGTGGCTTGTGAGTTGCTGTGATTCTGGAAGCTATGCCACTGATATTTTAAATACCAACAGGGTCATCTATGGTGGACAGGTTTCAGATGAGCTTCCCAATGAAGACAGATTATGAAGAAGGAGTGACAAATGACTTCTGAATATATAGTCATTGAAAACCTTATGAGTAGCAGAGAAACACTGTCAGATATAGTGCTGGAAAATGAGCCCCTCAGGTTGGAAGGCACTCAAAATGTGACTGGGGAAGAGCTACCTCCTCAAAGTAGAGTTGCCAGTAATGACACAAACAGAGTAAAGCCTTTGAAAGTAAAGTTCTCGGGACCTTCATTTGCTGGTGGGGCACAACTCAAAATGAAGAGAAACAGCTGTAAGCGACTCTTACATATCTCCTTTATTTCTTTTTTATTGTGAATTGAGTTATAGTTTACATGGGAGAACATAGGTTTTACACCATCATTTCATTGCAATGATTATAATCTCCTCTGTTCATCCTTGTTCAACAGTCTTTGCTTCCATTCCTATCTCCATACATTTTTGTGTGTTTAGGTCTATTGTCAAGACTAGTTTGTCAATTCCTTTCATGGAGGGCTTCCCTCCTTTTTGCTGATCCTCTCCTTCACCAAATGTGATGTCCTTCGCTAATGATTGGTCTTTCCTGACTATGTGTCCAAAATAAGCAAGACCCAGTTCCACCAGCCTTGCTTCTAAGGTACATTCCAGTTATATTTCTTCTAAGACTGATATTTTTCATTCTTCTAGAAGTCCATGGTATACTCACTAGACTACTGTTGTTGCTAAGTGTTGTGGAGTAAGTTCTAACTCATAGCAACCCTGTATAGGGTTTTCTAGGATACTTACTGATGTGTTTGAATCACTGACTGTGCCTCAAATACTTCTGAACCTGTAACTGTACCATGAAATACATTTTCATCTTAATCCAGTACACTACACATATGTATTTATATAACTGAAGCAAAGACTTTATGAAAAATATTTTTCCTAACTATATGTGATACAATCTGATAAGTTCAATTGTATTCTTCTATTCTGTTTCTTTCTTTCTTTCTTTCTTTCTTTGGTACAGCACACCAAATTGACTCATAACTGTATCATGACCTATAGTTTGAAAAACACTCATCAAGTTCAGCAATTCTCAGGTCTGGCTGTGCACCAAAATCAGCTGAGGAGTGTTTTTAAAACAAGAACCCTGGGCTAAGGGCTGGGAAGAATGAGGAACTGATGCCTATTGGAAACAAGTATCAGAGGTGTTTGAAACAGAGTGTCCTTTTAAGGCGATGACAATGTTTTGAAACCAGAGGGAGGTGGTTGGTTGGGCAACATTGTCAATGCACTAAATGTCACTGAATTGTTCACTGTAAGATGATTAATTTTATGTTGTGTAAATTTCACCTCAATTTAAAAAGAACAGAAAGGGAAGAGAAAAAAAAAGCCCGGGCTCCGTTTCAGAACTACTCACTCAGAATGTTCATGCTAGAAATGATTCAAAACCCCAGAGTCAGTGTTTGAAATGCCTGTCATTGGCTTTGTAGTTGTAACTCGTGGTGGTTGTCCCTCTAAAAGCAAACAGGGACACTTTGAACACTGTAAGAGATCTGAAAACTTGAGAATTTTAATCAAAACTCAAAATTGTTGGGCCAAAAAAATCTTTAAAAATCATGATCTTATTTCTTAAGTCTTTTTTGTCTTCAATCACTAAAGAAGACAGATAGTTTCTGCCAATTTTTTGTTTTGTGACCTTGGATAAGTTACTTACCCTCTGTGAGTCTTGATTACTTCACCTGTCAGATAAAAAGAATAATAAAACCTCCTATATGGCACTGCTATTAGCATGAAATGTCATAACACGTGAAACACACTTGTTTAAATCTAAATCATGGTAAGAAGACATTAGTAATAGACAGAGTTAATATTATTTATAAGTCTTTGAACCATGCTATGTCTGTTGTTGGGTTACATTACTGATGTCTAAAGAGGATTTTATACAACATGTTTGAATCTGTCTTAAGTGCTATGCTTTTGCTAGAGCCAAAAGTGGATTAGAACTCAGTAACCTCATTAATTCCTCCCCTGGCTACTAAATTGGTAGTGAGCTCTGGTAGCGTAGTGGTTACGAATCGGGCTGCGAACCTTAAGGTCAGCGGTTCGAAACTACCAGCCGCTCCGCGGGAGAAAGATGAGGCTTTCTACTCCCGTAAAGATTTACACCCTCGGAAACCCTGTACAGGGTCGCTATGGGTCGGACCCGACTCGATGGCACTTAACAACAACAACAAAAGAAGGTATTAATGAGGTGACTGAGTCTTAACCTGATTTTGGCCCCCACTAAAGGCATTAATGAGGTGACCAGGTTTTAACCTGTTCTCAGTCTCATGTATATGTTAGTTTTCAAAGTGGGTGAGAACCTGTTTTTAAAAGTCTATTAAACCATTGAATCATGACTGTAGTTTTTTTCTATTTATTTATTTTTGGGAAGGGAAGGATATCTTTAAAGGGCAAAAATCAACAGAGTTAGAAATGTCTAATATTAATTTTCTGTGTTGTCCAATACTAATTTTCCTGAAGAAATATAAGTAGATTGTAACTCACATAGTTTAAGTAAACATAGGGGTTTGTCAATGGATGTTTTCCTCAATCTATACACACTAAATGTAATCAAGTAGTAAGTGTTTATTGAATAACTATTATCAACCACACTAAATTAAGTACCTTGGAGATACCAAGAAAACTTGAAGTGTGGTTCCTTCTCTCAGGTCACTTACAGTCTGTTTGGAGGAAGCAAACAACAATCTTAGTAAATATTAGCACCATTTCTTATTAACTTATGTATTATACACCAAAAGAATTAAAGTATTTAGACAAATGATTCTCAGCTTGGCTATACATTGGAATCACCTGGGGTATTATAAAACTATTGATGCCTGAATCCCATCCATACCCTAGATCCTAATTTCAATTGCATCCCATCCCCACCCTAGATCTTAATTTTAACCTACAGCCTAGGTTAAAAACCACTGATTTCTGGCAAGAGTGAACAGGACAGGTGGAGGCAGGAATATTTAAAGCTTAAATTCCAAGACGACCAGGTTAAGCTTCCTCTTTTGTAGCACAAGAGGAGGGGAAAGGTGGAAAATAAGAATAGACTAGAATGGCCCTTACATTTATTGAATACCTGCTACATGTCAGGCCAACTTTAGGGGCTTAGAACACATTGTGTAATTTTTCACCCTTGAATTATAAAAGAAAACACAATGTCGTCTTCATTTTGCTAGAAGAAAACAGAGACTCAGAAATGACACATGATTTTGCTTGCAATCACAGCTAATATGCTGGTAATTATATATATTATATTTCAAATTGAATCTATTTTTTGAGAGAAGAAACAATGTTTTTCTAAATAGTATTTGTCCTACATGAAAACCCAAACATAATTTTTTTTTCTTTTTTGTCCAGCTTTAAATACTTCTTGTCTTTAAATACTTCTTACAGACAAATCTGTGAATGCTGGTATAGTTGATATTAATATTTTATTTTGTCCTACACCTCAATTGCTTAGGATTTTTTCCCAGTTCCATCCCATGTGGTCATAGCTAGCTTACCAATGACAGGAGTGGGCATATTACTTGATATTTATCTGACCATCTAAAACCCAAACTAACCTTACTTCCATTGAGTTGATGCTATAGACTCATAGAGAACCTATAGGATAGAGTAGAAGTGTCACTTAGTGTTTCTGAGACCGTAAATATTTACAGAAGCAGACAGCCTCATTTTTCTCCCATGGAGCAACTGGTTGGTTTGAACCACTGACCTTAAGGTTACCAGCCCAATGCTTAACCCATATCACCACCTGGGTTCCTTTATCCAGGCATTGGTTGATTGGTCAGTTGTGTGCTGTGGAGTCAGTTCCAACTCATAGTGACCCTGTATAGGATTTTCAAGGCTATAAATCTTTACAAGAGCAGAAAGCCTCATCCTTCTCCTGTGGAATGGCTGGTAGTTTTGAACTGCTGATCTTGACATTAACAGTCCAACTCACAGCCACTATGCTACCAGAGTCCCTTTTATCCAATCATGATACTCCAAATTTTTATCTATAGTTATTGGCCAAAAAGAAGGTCACAATGTACTAAGATGGTTCAACCAAGTTTCCGCTATGATTTGAAATATAAATATTCAAAACACAGGAAAAGTGTGTGCATGTGTTTTATGGACTTTTCTAATGAATGTTCGTACCTAGACTTCTTTGAGACCCTGTCTAAAACAGGAGAGAATGAAGTCAACAAGAAACACAAAACCAAATAGAACCAAGAGATAGATAAACAAACTGCTTTCATTGCTTCTGGACCAAAGACATCCTGTTATGTTGTTGTTGTTAGGTGCCATTGAGTCAGTACTGACTCATAGCGACCTTATGCACAGCAGAACTAAACACTGCCCAATCCTGGGCTAACCTCACTATTGTTGCCACAAATGAGTCCATCAATGTTGTCACTTGGTCAATCCATCTTGTTGGGGTCTTCTTCTCTTTCTCTGACCCTCCACCTTACCAAACATGATATCCTTCTCCAGTGACTGGTCCCTTCTGACAATACATCCGAAGTATGAGAGATGCAGTTTGGCCATCATAACTTCCAAGGAGCACTCTGGTTGCACTTCTTCCAACATAGATCTGTTGGTTCTTTTGGCAGCCCATAGCACTTTCAATATTCTCCAACATCATAACTCAAATGCATCAATTTTTCTACCGTCTTCTTTACTTACTGTCCAACTTTCACATGCATATGAAGTTACTGAAAATACCATGGTTTGGGTCAGGTGCACCTTAGTCCCTAAACTGACATCTTTGCTCTTCAACACTTTAAAAAGGTCTTGTGCAGCACATTTGCCTAATGCAATATGTCATTTAATTTCTTGACTGACTGCTGACTGCTGCTTCCATGAGTGTTGTTAGTTGATCCAAGAAGAATGAAATCCTTGATAACTTCAGTCTTTTCTCTGTTGATAAGAATGTTGTTTATTGGTCCAGTGGTGAGGATTTTGTTTTCTTGACATTGAGATGCAATCCATATGGAAGGCTGTGCTCTTTGATCTTCACCAGTAAATGGTTTAAGTCCTCTTCACTTTCAGCAAGCAAGGTTGTATCATCTGCATATTACAGGTTGTTAATGAGTCTTCCTCCAATCCTGTTGCCACGGTTTTCTTCATATAATCCAGCTTCTTGGATTATTTGCTCAGCATACAGGTTGAATAAATAGCATGAAAGGATACAACCCTGTCGCACACATTTCTTAATTTTAAACCATTCAGTGTCCCCATGTTCTGTTCAAACAACTGCCTCTTGGTCCAAGTACAGGTTCCTCATGAGCACAGAAATCAATAAATTTCCTTTTTACTTAAGCTGTTTCGAATTGGGTTTCTGTCATTTGCCACTGTCACTAATACATTGAGATGTCTCTATGACTTAGAGGTTGATTTCCAAAAAGTATATTATATAGGAACACATTCCCATTCAATTCAATCACAGTATCCTCAAGAAGAGTTGGAAGTAGGGTATGTGTTTTTTTTTCCTTATATGGAATACTGTTACTTAGATCTGTGTGTAGGCTCTCCAGATCAAAGTTTAAAGTAAAACTGAATGATAAACTAAAAATTATTATCATGGAATGATCCTTTAGAGAAGAAGATTAAAACCCCAGTGACAAAGGAACCAACCAATCCAAACCAGCTACCCATCATCTGGTGTGTATCCCAAAAAATGTGAAATAAGTAGGGAAAATCCAAAGGTAAACAGAATGAGGTCCCTACTCTCAAGTAGCTCACTGTTTTTGGGGAAAATATGCACCAACAATAGCCAGTGCTATAAAGCAATGAATGCATGGCAAATTACCAAATAAATAGTGTTAAAAGATTTTAAAGGCTACACATGTTCAAAGGAATGAGACATAGCTATTCAATGGTAGTGGTCAGGGATTCTACTTTGCTTACAGGAAGTGTAATCTGACCTATGTGTTAAAGAATGGAAAGATTTAACCAGAGATTACTTTTGCCTAGAAGGGAAAATTCCCCATAATGTACTTGTGCTATTTCAAGAATCCAATACTACACCATAGAAAATAGGATGTAAAGGAGTAGAAAACCATTTCTACTCCATTACACTTCTACTCTTTATTTCCACCTCCATATCATTATCTCTTGATCTGTCTTAGACTAAATTCTCTAGAGAAGCAAAGCCAGTGAAAGTTATGTAGAGAGAGAGAGCTCTGGTAGCATAGTTGTTGCTAATCTCACAGTCAGCAGTTTGAAACTACCCCAGCTGTTCTGCGGGAGAAAGATGAGGCTTTCTGCTCCCGTAAAGATTTACAACCTCGGAAACCTTGTACAGGGTCTCTATGAGTCGGAACCGGCTCCACGGCACATAACAACAACAACAACATATATATAAAGAGAAATTTATATCAAGGAAATGACTCACAATTGTGCAGGTGGGAGAGATCTTAAAGAAATATGACACTAAATTCCTGTGGCACTCTCTGTGGCAACCATTCTTAAACTTTTAGTCTAAGGACGTATTTACATGCTTAAAATTATTAAGGATTCCTGAAAGCTAATGTGGTTTACATTTACCATAGAAGAAATTAAAATTGAGAAAAATGAAATGTTCATTAATCCATTTTAAAAAAAAAAACAGTAAAAAGCATTTTGCTATGAAAAGTAACTATATTCCTCTTAAACTTGTAGAGTAAAATCATTTTATGCTTTTAAACTTCTTTTTAAAGTCTGGTTTAATAGAAGTCAACAAAGTTGTCATATGCTTCTACCAGAACAACAAATCACAAAAGAATGAATGAAGAAGAAAATATAACAACCATGCTGACTTCTATTAAACCAGATCTTAAAAGGATGTTTAGAAGAGAAAAATAATTTTACTCCTATAAATAACTCAGAGGAATATAGTTATATTTTGTAGCAAAATGTTTTTTACTGTTATTTTCAATGGATTAATAAATAGCTTTTGTCTCAATTTTAATTTCTAATATAATAGATGTAATCCATATAAACTTTCTGGGATCCTAATATTTTTTAAGCTTAAAAATAAGTCCTTAGACTAAAAGTTTGAGAATGGCTGCCAAATGTACTACAGGGAATTGGTTTCATATTTCTTTAATATCTTGTCTTTTCTTGATCCTGTGTAATTGACAAAACTTTGTTCTCAATAAATGTTGAATTGCTTCTTCACCTCCAGTCATTCACCCTTTCCAATTGCCCATTGTTGAAGACTTGAAGAGTAAATGGATCTCACTTTCACATAACAACCTAACAACAGAACTCATTCCTTCTTATTCTGAATCTTTACTTCCCATTGATAATATGTCATCAGTAATAGCTGTTATTATGACAATTTAAGAGAATCGTGTAAAGAACAATAAGCAACAAGATCAAATTCACAGTTGTATCTGAGGCTCAGTTTCATTAAACTGAAATTGACAGAGGAGACAGTACTGTTGAACAACTAAGTACCTGGTGGGCTTCAAGTGTTTTACATGATCAATGACAAAACTTTAAGAACACAAAAACATTAGAACATTTAAAGGTAATGAAAGTTATAACTTGCTCTTCAATTTTAATCATATACTTGTGATAAAGATTATAATGAAAAATCTTTCATCTCCAGAAGAAAAAAAAAGAGAGAGAGACTGATTTATTTCTTTGCTTTGCAGCCTCAAGTTATTTCTGGCTGCTTACTCCATGTCTTTGGATTAGAATAGGATCTCCCAGGCTTCTTTCCTTCAGCTGTCCACTAGGAACATCTAGCTGAAAGCTTTTGCTAGGACTTTATATTTAGCACTTGGCTGTTGAAAATTCAGAAAAAAGTGAAAACATCCATTCAGTTATAAGTTCATACTGTCCTTCACAGGAGAGTGGACTGGCCACAGAGGAGTGTTGGGTAAGAACTGGAAAGGTAACTCCAGCTTCCTCCTCACTGCTATTCCATGCTCCATCCAGCCCTCCTTACATGCAGAGAGTTCGGTGTTCAGTGGGTTGGTTCCTGGGAAGTAATGGGAATAGGACTTGCCTTGAAATTGAGTTGAAACAATCCCATCATTTTCAGTTACAAATTAAAGCAAATTTGATTTCAAGTTATCGGTCAAAGGATGTCATACCTTTGAGTCAATATCTAATCTTTTGTCAAATTTTAAGTTTTAAAGTCTTTCTCATTTTAAAATAATTAGGATGATTTTCAAATGGTTGCTTATTTCAGATTGAGCTGAATCAAGTTTAATGAGAAAGGATTTTGTGTCTGTTCTCATTTGAATTAAATTATCAAGATTCCTATAAACCGATTTATAAGGTAATTTTTCAAAAATGCTTTTCTCTTTGCCTTTAATTATAAAATCATATTTTTGTATTAATGTAAAATATTAATTTTATATTTAGTGCATATTCTTTTTAAAGATACATTTTTCCCTAGAAAATTCTTTAACAGCTGGAAAACTTGTACACAATTATATATGAAATACATGAGTGCCCTCTTTTGTTCACCTTAAAGTAAAACAGTTTAGTTATCAAAGAATTTTCTCTATTTATTAATGTGGTTGTTGTTAAGTGCCTTGGAGTCGGTTCTAACTCAGAACTACCCTGTATAGGATTTCCAAGGAGTGGCTAATGGGTTTGAACCGCTGACCTTGTGGTTCCCAATTCAGTGCTTATTCTAAAGTGTAACAGCAAGAGTCCTCTATAGTGACAGGAAACAAAATAATCCATTTGGCATGGTGTTGTAGGATCATCACTGGGCTGCAAACCACAGGTCAGCAGTTCAAACCCACCACCTACCTACTCCTCAGATACCCTACACAGGGTGGTTATGAGTCAGGACTGACTCAATGACACTTAACAACAACAACAGTAATATATGCTTATTATTTATCTTTCCTTTCTGATAAATTTGATATACAGATACATGATGTACTACATTAAGGAGAAATTAATTTGATGAGAGAAAATGAACAAATTTCTTTTACAAGCAATTTAAAAATCAATATTACACAACACTCAAACTTGTTTTAATATTTTGAGGGGAGGATGTCCGAGGGTATATTAGTTTCTAGGGTTGCCATAGCAAAGTGCCACAAAGTGGTTGACTTTCAGCAACAGAATTGTATTGTTTCACAGTCCTGGGGGTCTGCTGTTACGGTTATTAAGTGTCCTTGAGTCAGTTCTGACTAATGTTGTTGTTGTTAGGTGCCATTGAGTAGACACCAACTCATAGTGACCTTATGCACAACCTCACAAATTTATTCTTAAGCCCATTACTGCTGCCACTATGCCAAACCATCTCATTGGGGGTCTTCCTCTTTTTGGCTGACCCTCCACATTACCAAGCATGATGTCCTTCTCCAGGAACTGGTCCCATCTGATATTATGTCCAAAGTATGATAGACAGTCTGGTCATCTGCTTCTAAGGAGCATTCTGGCTGTATTTCTTCCAACACAGATTTATTTGTTTGGCTTGTGGTACTTTTAATATTCTTCTCCAACACTGTAACTTAAATGCATCCATTCTTTTACGTTCTTCTTTATTTGTTGTCCAATTTCCACATGCATATGAGGTTGTTGAAATACCATGGCTTGGGTCAGGCACACCTAGTCCTGAAACTGACATCTTTGCTCTTCAACACTTTGAAGAAGTCTTGTGCCACTGATTCACTCACTACAGTATGCCATTTGATTTCTTGGCTGCTGCTTCCATGACTGGTGATCCAAGCAAAAAGAAGTCTATGACAGCTTCAATCTTTTCCCCGTTTATCTTGATGTTATTTATTTGTTCACTGGTGAGGACTTTTGTTTTCTTTACATTGAGATGACACCCATACTGAAGACTGTGGCCTATCACTTTCATCAGTAAGTATTTTAAGTCCTCTTCACTTTCAGCAAGCAAGGTTGTATCATCTACATATCGTAGGTTGTTAACAAGTCCTCCTCCAATCCTGATGCCACATTCTTCTTCATATAATCCAGCTTCTCTAATTATTTGCTCAGCATACAGATTGAATAAGTATGGTGAAATAATAGAATCCTAGCACATGACTTTTCTAATTTTAAACCATTCAGTGTGCTCTTGTTCTGTTTGAACAACTGCCTCATGAGCATATTAAGTGTTCCAGAATATTCATCCTCCACAATGTTGTCCATAGCTTGTCATGATTCATACAATCGAAAGCCTTTGCATAGTCAATAAAGCACAGGCAAACATCTTTCTGGTATTCTCTGCTTTTAGCCAAGACCTATCTGACATAAGCAATGATATCCCTTGTTTCACATCCTCATCTGAATCCAGCTTGAAATCATATTGGCTCTCATGGACTTATAATTTTCTTCAGTTTCAGCCTCAATTCACATATGAGCAATTAATGGTCTGTTCCATAGTCTTCCCTGGCCTGATGCTATGGAGCTTTTCCACTTTCTCTTTCCACAGATGTTGTCAATTTGATTTCTGTGTATTCCATCTGGTGAGGTCAATGTATACAGTTGTCTTTTATGTTGTTTTAAAAAAGTATCTGTAGTGAAGAAGTCATTGGCCTTGCAAAATTCTATCAAGTGATCTTGATATCACCAAGGTCATACTTTCTAACAACTGATCCTTCCTCTTTGTTTCCAACCTTTGCATTCTAATCACCAGTAATTATCAACACATTGTGATTGCATGTTTGATAAATTTCAGACTGAAGAAGTTGATAGAATTCTTCAATTTCATCATTGCTAGTTTTTGTGGTTGGTTCATAAATTTAAATAATAGTGGTATTAACTAGTCTTCTTTGTAGGTGTATGGATAATATCCTGTCACAGATAACATTGTATTTCAAGATAAAACTTAAAATATTCTTTTTGATTATGAATGCAACACCATTCCTCTTCAATTTGTCATTCCTGGCATTATAAAACATATGATTGTCAGATTCAAAATGGCCAATGCCAGTCCATTTCAGCTCACCAATGCTTAGGGTATTGATGTTTATGTGTTCCAATTCATTTTTGACAACTTTGAAGTTTCCTAGAATAATACTTCGTACATCCGTGTTCTGATTATTAATGGATGTTTACAGCTTTTCTCCTCAATTTTTGTTGTGCTTCATGAGCAAATGACAGTCCCAAAAGCTCTACTTTATTCAAGTCATCACAATCAACTCTACTTTGAAGAGGCAGCTCTTCCCCAGTTGTATTTTAAGTGCTTTCCAACCTGAGGAGCTCAGTTTCTAGCACTATGTTGTTGTTGTTAAGTGCCGTCGAGTCGGTTCCGACTCATAGCGACCCTGTACAGGGTTTCCGAGGGTGTAAACCCTTA
>NW_006408595.1:7789409-7801678 GCF_000296735.1 Chrysochloris asiatica
CTCCCGCGGAGCAGCTGGTAGTTTCGAACCGCTGACCTTAAGGTTCACAGCCCGATTCGTAACCACTACGCTACCAGAGCTCCTTAGAGCCTCAAAAACCCTAGACAGGGTTGCTATGAGTCAGAACTGACTCCATGGCACATAATTGCCACAACCACCAACCTTCAGAATGAGTCCTGTGTGGTGCTATAGGATCAGAACTAGACTGCTAATCACAAGATTGGTTGTTCAAACCTACCAGTCACTCCTTACAAACCTTATGTTGTTACTAGGTGTCATCAAGTCAGTACCGACTCATAGCAACCCTATGCACAAAAGACCGAAACACTACCTGGTCCTGGGCCAACCTCACAATCGTTGCTACACTTGAGCCCATTAATGCTGCCTGTTTGCCAATTCATTTCTCTGAGGGTCTTCCTTTTTTTCTCTGACCCTCCACCTTACCAAACCTGATACCCTTTTCCAGCGACTGGTCCCTCCTGACAATATGCCTGAAGTATGAGAGACAAAGTCTGGCCATCCTGGCCTCCAAGGAGCACCCTGGCTGCACTTCTTCCAACACAGAGCTGTTGGTTTTTTTGGCAGCCCATGGCACTTTCAATATTCTCCTCCAACACTATAACTCAAATGCATCAATTCTTCTACAGTCTTCCTTTTTCACTGTCCAGATTTCACATGCATATGAGGTTATTGAAAATACCATGGCTTGAGTGAGGCGCACCTTAGTCCTCAAACTGACATGTTTGCTCTCTTCAACACTTTATACAGGTCTTGTGCAGCAGATTTGCTTAATCCAATATGCCATTTGATTTCCTGACTGCCGCGTCCATGAGTGTTGATGGTTGATTCGAGAAAAATGAAGTTTTTAACAACTTCAATCTTTTCTCCATTGATAAAAATGTTGTGAGGTGTTGTCCATTGGTGAGGATTTCTGTTTTGTTTTTTTTTTTTTTTTTTTTTATGGAGATACAATCCACACCAAAGGCTGTAGTCTTTGATCTTCATCAGTAGGTATTTTAAGTTTTCTTCATATTCAGCAAGGAAGGTATTATCATCTGCATATCACAGGTTGTTAATGAGTCTTCCTCCAATCCTAATTTCACATTTGTCTTCATATAACCCAGTTTCTTAGATTATTTGCTCAGCATACAGGTTGAATAAGTATGGTGAAAGCATACAACTCTGTCGCACACCTTTCCTAATTTTAAACCTTTCAGTGCTCCCATGTTCTGTTTGAACAACTGCCTCTTGGTCCA
The DNA here is from genome assembly GCF_000296735.1 of Chrysochloris asiatica. NCBI lineage: Eukaryota > Metazoa > Chordata > Mammalia > Afrosoricida > Chrysochloridae > Chrysochloris > Chrysochloris asiatica. The sequence continues at coordinate 7,790,666 of NW_006408595.1, forward strand.
TGTACAGGTACCTTATGAGCACAATTAAGTGTGTTGTCCATACTTTCCCATGAGCCACACAATCGTAAACCTTTGTGTAGTCAATAAAGCACAGGTAAACATCTTTCTGGTATTCTCTGCTTTCAACCAAGATCCATCTGATGCCAGTAATGATATCCCTGGTTCCATGTCCTCTTCTTAATCTGGCTTGAACCTCTGGAAGTTCTATGTCAATGTATGATTGCAGCTGTTTCTATGTTAACTTTAGTAAAACTTTACTCACATGGGATATCAATGATATTGTCCTATGATGTCCACATTCCACTGGGTTATCTCTTTTTGATAAGGGGCACAAATATGGATCTCTTCCAATCAGTTGGCCAGATAGTTGACTATTAAATTTCTTGGCATAGATGAGTGAGTGACTCCAGTGTCACCTCACTTTGTTGAAAGATTTCAATTTGTAATCCATCAATTCCTGGTGCCTTGTTCTTCGACAATTCCTTCAATGCACCTTGGACTTCTTCCTTCTGGATCATTGGATCATGATCATATGTTATCTCTTGAAATGGTTAAACATTGATCATTTCTTTTTGGTACAGTGACTCTGTGTATTCTTTCCATCTTTTTTTTTTTTTTTTTTTTAATGCCATCTGCCTCACTCAGTAATTTGCCAATAACACAAGTTGAGGCTTGAATTTTTTCTTCAGTTCCCTCAGCTTGAGAAATGCTTAGACAGTTCTTCTTACTTTTTGGTTTTCTAACTCCAAGAAACCCTATACAAGGTTGCTATGAGTCAGAACTGACTAGCCCATACATAATTCAGGGTGTCAGCAGGCCACAGTCTCAGGAGGCTCTAGAAGATCCTTTCTTTTCTGTCTCAGTTTCTGGTAGCCTCAGGCATTCCTTGACTCACAGCTGCAGTATTATTCCATGGTTACATAGCACTTTTTCCTGTGTTTGTTTCCCTTCTTCTGTTTTATAATGACACCACTCAGTTACTATTGCTTTTGCTAGCTACCTGTGAGGAATAAGCCCTTTGTACAAGGCTGACTGGCGTGGTTTTTCTCTGTTACTCTCCCTGTTGACATCTTTAAGCCTCAGAACAAACCACCACCCCAACTGAAGCCTGATGCCTGTTTTTTGTTGTTGCTGTTAATTACCTTGGAGTTGAATCCAATTTATAGCAATCCTGTATAGGGTTTCTGAAGAGTGGCTGGTTGGTTTGAACTGCCAACCTTGCGGTTAACAGTCCAGTGCTTATCCTGTAGTAATGGCACACCAGGACTTCATTATAATCTCATGCTAACTGATAATATTTTCAAAGACCCTCTTTCCAAAAAAGGTCCTGTTGACAGGTACCAGGGATTAGGAAATCAGGGTATCTTTTGGGGTAACATAATTCAATTAATGACAGGGAGCACTTTGAATTCAAATCTAGCTTCTCTAATGAGTTCATGCATTAATTCTTTATACTCATGTCAATGCAATGATCCCATTGTAAGTGCATTCTAAATTCTCAAAGAGAACATAATAGTAATATTCTGATTTTCACTTTAAAAACTAACTGAGTGAGAAGCTATAAGAACCAGTAATATCAATATTGCACTCAATGATGGAACTACACAAAAGGATATACTATAGTGCTATTTATTTTAAAGAAAATTTATTTGCCGTTTCCATAGCCCTACATGTCTGTCAGTTTATTGTGCTGTAATGGCTTGTGAGTTGCTGCGATTCTGGAAGCTATGCCACAGGTATTTTAAATACCAGCAGGGTCACCACAGTGGAAAGATTTTAGCTGAGCTTCCAGACAAAGGCAGACTAGAAAGAAGGATAGACAGACTACTTCCAATTTGTTAGTCACTGTAAACCTTTTAGTGCAGTGATTGCGAGTCAAGCTGCTAACCTCAAGGACAGCAGTTTGAAACTACCAGCTATTCCATGAGAGAAAGATGAGGCTACCTGCTCCCATAAAGATTTACAGCTTCAGAAACCCTACACAGGGTCACTGTGAGTCTGACCCATCTCCACACAACACCGCCACGACCACCACCAGCAGTGGAACACTGTCAGCACCAGATTACTGAATATCAAAACATGATGAAGATCACCAGAATAATGTCAGATATAGTGCCAGAAAATGATCCTTCAGGTTGGAAGCTACTTCAAATATGACTGGGGAAAAGGTGCCTTTTCAAAGTAGAGTTGACCATGATAATGGGAATGGAGTAAAGCCCTCAGGAATGTCATTTGCTGATGGGGGGGTGGGGGAAGATTCAAAATGAAGAAAAAAAACTGTAAACACCCATTAATAATTGGGACATGGAATGTACAAAGTAAAAATCTAGGAAAATGAGAGTTGTCAAAAATGAAATGGAACAAGGTGGGGCTTGATGGCAGATGGGACAGAAGTGTAGTGAGGATCTCTGTCAGCAATTACACAGAATATTGGATGAATCAGGTTTCGGGGATGATCACAGAACTCTGAACCACATATAAAGAAATACTTAGAAAGTTTGAAGACATACAGCAGATCCTCCAGCCTCAGCAGCTCTCGAAGCGGCAATCTTGGGTGAAGCTAAGCATGGGAAGGATCAGAGCCATCACAAATGCCTGACTCCTGACTGATCCTTGAAGATAATGTGTGGGCATTCTTTTATTTTATTTTTTTTAATCTGTTCATTGGTCTCTCGCTGTCTGCACACCTCTATTCTAGTGACTAGAGTGGGTGCTTGAGCAAATGGACACTTGCCCCCTACACCCAGTGTTCTCTACTATGCATGTGCACAGACCTGCTCAAAATTTAAAGGAACAGTTCCCACTTAAAACCAAACGGCAGTGCAAAACAGCCACAGCTGGCTCTGAACTATTTATCACTAGGAAAAAGGCCTGAATGGGGTTGTGGAGTGGGAGAGGTACACACTAAAAAGGAAACACACCAAAAATTAAATCCTGACTTACGTCATAACAACCAACAGTGATATCTTGAAATTTCTCAGGTGGCCTTGAAGGCAAGAAGCCAAGAGTGGGACATTAAAGTTATACTCATATTTGGCTACAGATTTTTTTTTTTCTTCTCTCTTTTCTGCAGTTTTAGACTACAGTATCCAATCTGTCTTTTTTTGCTGTTGTTGTTTTGTTTTTGGTTCCCTCTTTACTTTTAGGGGGCTCTTTCTCTCCCTACATTATCCAAGAAGAGACAGCAATTGTGGTTGCATAGTCATCTACAATCATACCCTATAAAATCCCACCACCCACGCAAGAACCAACACCAGCTGCCATACACAAAGTAGGCAGCCAACACCTGTGACAACTACTCTGAGTTGAGTAAAAAGAAGAGTGAAAAGGGAAGCTTATCTCCTGATCACATCTATCTGGAGGCAATCAGAAAGCATAATAAAATAAGAAAACATACATACATCTAAGTATAAAGGTCACAGCCAACTATTGAATATTCCCAAGAAACAGATGACTATCTCTGGACAAGTCAAAAAACAAGATAAAGTGACTGAGACAAATAAGCTGGAGGTAGACCATAACTTCATATTGGAAGGAGGGCATGCTTTGGAAATGCCTGAGAAGAAATTCAGAAAAATGATAATGAAATATATTAAAACTCTTTACAGAGGAGTCAATAAAAATAAGGAAGAAGTCAGGAAAGTGCTACAAGAACAATCAAATAAGATAGATACAGTATTGGAAACAATTCAAAACCTACAAAAAGAGGTACAAATGATTAATAATAGAATATCAGAAATGGACAATACACTGAAAGCACAAAGGAGTAAAATTGAAGAGATGGAACACAGAACTAGTGAGCTAGAAGACAAATATCTCAATTCTACTAAGATGGAGGAACAAGCATAAAAAAGGATAAAAAATCTGAAGAAGGTCTAAGATTCATGTTGGACGGTATAAAGAGGAATAACTTAAGAATTATAGGCATTCCAGAACAGGAAGAATCACATAAGTCCACAGAGGAGATAGTTGAAGATCTTCTAGAAGAAAATTTCCCTAACATCCTGAAAAGCAAAAAGATAATCATTCAAGAAACTCAATGAACCCTAGGAAGGATAGACCCCAAAACAAAATCACCAAGACATACAACAATCAAGCACACCAAAAGCAAAGATAAGGAGACAATCCTAAAAGCAGCTAGGGAAAAGAGAAGTGTTACATACAAAGGCAAGCAAATCTGATTAAACTCGAATCCCTCAGCAGAAATCATGCAAGCAAGAAGGCAATGGGGAGACATATATAAGATCCTAAAAGAAAAAAAACTGTCAACCAAGATTCCTCTACCCAGTAAAGCTGTTAATCAAATACGACAGTGTAATAAAAATATTTCAGGATAAACAGAAGCTAAGGGATTTTGCCAAAGCCAACCCTGCATTGAAAAACATCCTAAAGGGATTTCTGTATACTGAAAATCAACAAGAACAGACAACAACCAGAGATTGACATATGTGGCAGCACCACCCAGAACTCAATCAACAAATGGAAGCGTCCAAAACAGAACAAAACTATAAGAACAAATTCAGAGGATCTGGGAGGTCAGTCTATAATCAAAACAATTACAATGTGAAAAAAGGTAAACAGAGGTAAATAAGAACAGAGATCCAGGTGGTGAGAAGGTCAGATAGATTACAGGATAAAGTAGACTGTCATAAATGGAGGGAAAAGTTAATAGAATATAAGATAACCTCAAAGAAAATTAATACTTCACAATGTACCAAGAAAATGAAAATCCAAGAAGAACATGGAAGCATTAAAACTAATAAGAAACTGACAAGAAAGAATACAAAAAACATTAACTCAACAAAGAAAGGCATGCAGAACAAAGAACCTAGCAACACCACACACACACAAAAAAAACAACACACATAATGACAGCAATTAATCCATCCTATCAATAATTATATTGAATGTAAATGGATTAAATGCACCAGTTAAGAGACAGTGAGTGGCAGAATGGATAAGTAAACAAGATCCTCAATATGCTGTCTGCAAGATACACACCTTACATACAAAGACAAAAACAGACAAAAAATTAAAGGATGGAAAAAATATATACCAAGCTAATTGCAATTAAAAAGCAAGTAAGAGTGGTAATAGTAATCTCTGATAAAATAAACTTTAAGGCAAAACCCAGCATAATAGATAAAGATGGACATTATCTCATGATTAAAAGTACAATTGAACAAGATGACATAACCACAATAAATATCTATGCTCCCAATGAAAGATCTCCAAAATATATAAAGCAAACTCTAATAGATTTGAAGAAATAGTTAGACAAATCTACAATAATACTGGATGATTTTAATACACCATTTCGAAAAAAGATCGAACAGAAAGAAACTCAACTCGACAAAGACACAGAGGAACAAAAGACAAATAATCATCCAATTTAACTTCATAGATGCATACAGAGCATTCAACCCAACGAAAGCACAATACACATTCTTTTCCAGTGCACTTGGAACATTCTCCAGAATAGATCATGTGTTAGGCCACAAAACAAGCGTCCATAAATTTATAAACATCAAAATACTACAAAGCATCTTCTCAGACCACAATGCTATAAAATTAGAAATCAACAATAGGAAGCCCAAGGAAATAATGTCAAATACATGGAAACTGAATAACACCCTGCTGAAAAGTGACTAGGGTTGTAGAAGAAATAAACCATGAATTCACAAAGTTTCTAGAAACAAATGAGAACGAAAACACAACATACTATAATCTTTGTTGTTGTTGTTGTTGTTATGTGCCATGGAGTTGGTTCCAACTTATAACATCCATGTACAGGGTTTCCAAGGCAATAAATCTTTACAGGAGCTGAAAGCCTATCTTTTTCCCGCAGAACAGCTGGTAGTTTCAAACTGCTCACTGTGAGGTTAACAGCCTAATTTGTAACCACTATGATACCAGAGCTCCTTAATCTTTGGAATCTCCTTAACCATAATCTTTGGAACATGGCAAAAGCAATGCTGAGAGGAGAGTTTATTGCAATAAATGCACATATCCAAAAAGAAGAAAGAACCAAAAGAGTAAAAAGGGAACCTGTAGAATGGGCAAAAAATATTTTGCAATGATATATCAGACAAGGGACTCATTTCTAAAATCTATAGTAAACTACAACACCTCTACAAGAAAAAGACAAGTAACCCAATTAAAAAATGAGAACAGGACATGAACAGACACATCACTAAGGAAGATTTTCAGGTAGCAAACAAACATATAAAGAAATGTTCACAATTACTAGCCATTAGAGTGATGCAAATCAAAACAACAATGAGATATCATTTCACATCAGCAATAACAGTGAAGTTAAAAGTGTAGGAAACAATAAATGCTGGTGAGGATGTGGAAAGACTAGGACCCTCCTACATTGCTGGTGGGAATGCAAAATGGTCTAACCACTCAGGAAAACAGTATGGCACTTTCTCAGAAAGTTAGAAATAGAAATACCATATGATCTAGCAATTCCTCTAATTGGTATATATCCACAAGAAATATGAGCCATAACACGAGTAGATATATGCACACCAATGTTCACAGCAACACTATTCACAATAGCAAAAGATGGACAGCCTAAGTCCCCATCAATGGACGAATGGATAAACAAACTTTGGTACATACACACAATGGAATATTATGCTACCTTGAAGAATAATGAGGAAGCTATAAACCACCACATAATGTGGATGGATCCTGAGGACATTATGCTGAGTTAAATTAGTCGGTCACAGAAGGACAACTATTGCATAAGACCATTATAGTAAAGGCCAAGAAAAGATACCCATACTAAAAGGGGAAAAAAATATTATTTGTTGGTTACAGGGGGCTGGTGCATTTGGAGGAGTTGGAGGGAGGGAATGGACAGTAGAGCACAGGGTAGGGGGCAGACTCATCATAGTTCGGTTGTTGGTGAGAGCAATATGCAAGAAAGGGGAGGGGGTGGAAGAACAAGGTAGACAAGGGAACACTGAGACAGGTTTGCATGAGCTAAATGGGACAGAGAAAAATAGTGATGCATGCTCAGCCTTGGAACAACAGGGCTCTGTGATACAGGGATCTCGGCATAGTCTGAAGAGGAGAAATAATAATACTAATATGTTTGGCTGTCTCATGAATATTTGTTTCCCTTGCCTACTACTGTAAAACAGACACTTGAGTAGGATTACAGAAAGCTTGTAAACCTGTCTTCAGCCTATAACTGATTATAATACCTAAAAGGGGTTCTAGAGCTTGTCCAGTGAAATAGGCCTCTTGTGAAGCCTTTGCAGCGTATAGGACCTTAGGTGGAATCCTGATCCCCATCCAGAACTTTCTGAGGTGGGACATTCCCACTAGAAAGGATAAGCAGATCAGCCTGTAACAGCCAGAACAGAAGATACAGCTTCTAAGAAAGATCATCAGGAAAAAACAAAAACAAAAATGGCAGTATGATTGGCTACTCTAAGAATAAACAAGTTGTTCACCAGGAAGCCATCAAGGCAGGCAATCAAGTCCTTTCAGAACAACCCCCCCTCTAAGACTGAAACTCAAAGAGAACACATGAACAGACATGTAAGCTTGTGGCAACCACATTTGTCTACTGATGAGTGGAAGAGGGAGAAAGGCAGTAATGAAGAAATGGACTGAGTTCAACAATGTTCCATAGACTCCACTTGATCTGGAGATGAGAGAGAGAAGAGGAAGGGCTGGTTGGTCCAAAGTGTGGTGAGACCTGGAGACACCTGGGCCCATGGACAAGGACATAGCCACAGAGGGCTAGAGCTGAGAGTGAAGCATCCAGCTGATATGAAGTGAAGGGAGACACACGAGAACACCGAAACTTTCAGATAGTACCCATTTGAACTAGCCTCAATGGCTTGATAATCTGAATTTGGCTAGAGGAAGATAAAAAAGAAAACATTTTTTTTATATAAAGGAAATGAGGGTAAATAGCTACAATTTGGTAAACTTGACCTATATTCATGTGGGTAGTAACTCCAAATACCAACAGAGAGGGAAGGGGTCTTCACATCAAGTATCAATCTTATCCCCTCTGTATACACGATAGAAAGGGATGGGCAACTTAGACATTTGTTACCTAAAATGAGGGAGCAATAAAGGCATGAAGTGACTGGCTTACAAGGTTTCAAGAATGAGTTTAGTTTAATAGTGTGTGGGGGAAGACAGAGTCCCCATTGAATAGTTTTCATCTTGTCTAGACGGGTCTGGTAAAAAGAGATGGGAATAAGATTCTTATGATTCAATAGTGAGTACTTGTTATCATAACTAATTGTGACTGTTACAATTGTAAAGGTAGAAGTTTTGTAACAAAAACGGGAGAGTAGTTAATCGTACAGTCCAGAAACAAAAGACCCTAGGACCAGCAAGGGAGAAGAGCACAAGCAGAATTGCAGGACCATTCCACATATCCAGAGAAGGAGCAACACCAGAGATGGAGACAGAGATGGGGACATGGAGAGAAGAAACATCTGAGGACCCTAGACTCATGGAAAGAGAGGGATTGAGAGCTGGCAGCCAGGAGGCAGGCTTGCAGAATGTGCCCTTTGGTGGTGTAAATTATTATATATACCTGAGTGTTTAAAAAACAAAAAAGAGCTAAAATTAATAGAGAGAAATACTGTTAACTGATGGTGAATGGGGGGATTATAATTATTGTAATGAAACAAACTGTATGATTTTTGAAGGTAAAACTGATGATCTGCCCTGTAAAAATTTCAATTCACAATAAAAACTTAAAGAAAAAAGAAATGCAACACATAAACATCAATATCCTAGGCATTAGTGAGCTGAGATGGACTAGCATTGGGCATTTTGAATCTGAAAATCACATGGATTACTATGCCAAGAATGGCAAATTGATGAGGAATGGCATGGGATTCATCATGAAAAAGAACATATCAAGATCTGTCTTAAAGTAGAACACTGCCTTTGATAGGTTCCATATGCCTACAAGGAAGACCAGTTAATACCACTATTATTCAAATTTACCCACCAAACACTAAAACCAGTGTGGATGAAACTGAAGAATTCTATCAACTTCTTCAGTCTGAAATCGATCAAACATGTAATCAAGATATATTAATAATAACTGGCAATTGGAATGCAAAGGTTTGAAGGATCAGAAGTTGGACAAAATGGCCTTAGTGAAAGAAATGATGCTAGAGATCACATGATAGAATTTTGCAAAATCAATAATCTCTTAATTGCAAATACCTTTTTAAACAAGGTCCTCACCAAATGGAACACACAGAAATAAAATTGACTCTATTTGTGAAAAGAGACAGTGGAAAATTCCATAGCAGCAGATAAAACAAGGCCAGGGCAGACTGTGGAACAGATAATCAATTGTTCAGCAAGTTAAGGCTGAAGCTGAAGAAATTTAAAACAAGTCCACAAGATCCAAAATATGACATTGAATTTAGAGATCATTTAAAAAACAGATTTGATGCATTAGACACTAAAGACAGAAGACCAGAGGAGTTGTGAGATAACATCAGGAAGAAATCAAAAGATCACGAAGAAGACAAGAATGAAGGAAAAGAGCAAAATGGATGTCAGAAGAAACTCTGAAACTTACTTTCCAGCATAGAGATGCTAAAGCAAAAGGGAGGAGGTAAAACAGCTGAATAGAAAAATTTAAAAGGCAGCTCAAGAAGACAAAGTCAAATATTATAATGCAATATGCAAAGATCTGGAATTAGAAAACCAAAAGGAATAACACACTCAGCATTCCTCAAGCTGAGGTAACAAGAAAAAAATTCAAGCCTCATATTGTAATATTGAAGGATTCTATGGGCAAAATGTTAAATGATGCACAAACCATCAAAAGAAGATGAAAGGATTATAGAGAGTCACTGCACCAGAAACAGATGGTTGATGTTCAACCATTTTAATTGATAACATATGATCAAGAGCCAATGATACTGAAGGAAGAAGTCCAAGGTGCACCGGCAATTGAAAGAATACAAATTGAGATCTTTCAACAGTCTGATGCAGCACTGGAAGCACTCACTCATCTCTGCCAAGAAATTTGGGAGACAACTAACTACCTGGCCAATTGACTGGAACAGATGCATATTTTTGCCCATTCCAAAGAGAGATAACCTAACGTGCTGGCGTCAGCATACGCAGACCCTGGGTTGATCAGTGGCCCTGTGACATGGACGAAAATCCATTCTGAGGCCCAACTCAGGATAGCGAGCCATGGACCCTGAGGGCCAAAGGAAGTGACCTCCTGACGTCCCGGGTTCATTGTTTTTTGCGAACTTACTGGTTGACTACCTCTGTATAATTTTCTTTGATCCTAATATTGTTCATTCTATGCTTCTAACTCCAGTAATTGTAGCTTCTGAGAAAATGGTTTCTTTTACAATGCCTCTCTTAATGCCTCCACTGTGTTGGCAGTGCATGGAGTCCTGGGAACAAATCTTTCTGAGGAACAAGGGATAGCCACCTGGGATGAATGTCAGAACTGCTCTTTATTTGGTTATTCAGTTATATTTGATATCCATGAACAAAATGGGTTTGAAACCCCTTTTTAGAGCCAAGGCAGTAGAAGTTTCCTCAGATAATTCAGAAAGGCCAGGAACAGGTATATTGGGAATATGAGAAAAGGTTTTTAGAGAAAAACTACCCAAGGTTTGTAAATAAAATGGAATGGTAAATTCTGGGAATGTTGGATTAGAGGATAATAGTGGCAGCCCCATTAAACCGCATCTGGATATAATCAGTTTAACGCAGATGCTCTCTGTCCTCCTGAAAGTATATAGGAATGTAATAATTGAGAACAATGTAGCATTTTAGGTATAGATAAATGAAGCCCGGTGCCTGAGATCTTGCTCACAAACAAGTTTGCAAACTGTACAGAGACAGCTTGGCTCCTTTCAGGAACCTTGCTTTATGTTAAGTATCCTTGAGAAACCGCACGTCACTGCTCTAGATAATTTAAGCCTAAAAGTTAATATATAACAGCTTGATTGAACCTTTTTTTCTGTAAAAATAAAAATG
>NW_006408595.1:7801988-7834809 GCF_000296735.1 Chrysochloris asiatica
TCTATCCCTTTTGCCGCCAGATCTCCCTTCTTCGTGACACCCACACTTCCTTGTCGAGGCTGGATTCCGACATAGGACCTCGACACCAACGGAATGCAGAAATCATCGGACAATGTTATTAATATCCCATGTAAGCAAAATTTTGTTGAAGATAATTTAAAAATGGCTGTAACCATACATTTGACAGAGAACTTCAAGAGGTTCAAGCCTGATTCAGAAGATAACATGGAACTAGGGATATCCTTATCTACAGATGGATCTTGGCTGAGTGCAGAGAATACCAGAAAGATACTTACCTGTGCATTATTTACTATGCAAAGGCTTTTGTTTGTGTGGATCATGACAAGCTATGGACAGCATTGCAGAGAATAAGTATTATGGAACACTTAATTGTGCCCATGAGAAACCTGTCCAAACACCAAGAGACAGTTGTTCAAATATAACAAGGGAACACTGGCGATGGTGGTTTTGTGCCATGGAATCTGTTTCGATTCATAGCTACCCAGCATAGGGTTTCCAAGGCTATCTTTACAGGAGTAGAAAGTCTCATCTTTTACCTTAGGAGCCACTGATACTTTCAAACTGCTGACCATGAGATTAGCAGCTCCACTCATAACCTCTACGCTACTAGAGTTCCTTAAGGGAACACTGAATGGTTTAAAATTAGGAAAAGTATGCACCAAGTTTGTATTCTTTCACCATAATTATTCAATCTGTATGCTGAGGACATAATCCAAGAAGCTGGATTATATGAAAGAAAAACGTGGCTTCAGATTGGAGGAAGACTCATTAACAGCCTGCAACATGCAGATAATACAACCTTTCTTGCTGAAAACAAAGAGGATTTAAAATACTTAACTGATAAAGATCAAAGATCAAAACCTTCTTCGGTATGTGTTGAACCTCAATGTAAAGAAACCAAAAATTCTCACCACTGGGCCAATGAATCACATCCATATGAATTGAGAAAAGTTTAAAGTTGTCAAAGATTTCATTGCGCTCAGATCAACCATTAACACTCATGGAAGTAGCAATCAGGAAATCAAATGACAAATTGCATTAGGCAAATCTGCTGCACAAGACCTCTTTAAAGTGTTGAAAAGCAAACATGTCAGTTTGAGGATTAAGGTGCCTGACGCAAGCCATGATATTTTCAGTAATTTCATATGCTTGCAAAAATAAAGAAGACTATAGAAGAATTGATGCATTTGAGTTATGGTATTGGTGGAGAATATTAAAAGTACCATGGACTGCCAAAAGAACAAACTAATCTGTGTTAGAAGTACAGCCAGACCGCTCTTTGGAAACCAGGATGGCCAGACTTTGTCTCTCATACTTCAGACATATTGTCAGGAGGGACCAGTCTCTGGAAATTGATATCAAGTTTCGTTAAATGGAGGGCCTGAGAAAAAGAGGAAGTCCCCCAACAGGATGGATTGGTACAGTGGCAGCAGTGATGGGCTCAAATGTTTCAATGATTGTGAGGTTGGCTCAGGACTGGGCAGTGTTCCTTCTGCTGAGCATAGGGTCACTATGAGTCAGCACTGACTCGATAGCACCTAACAACATATGGGCCCTAAAGAAGTTATTGAACCATAGAACATGTACATAGATCTTTTTGTTTGGTATCATAGGCCAACTACGATGGAGTTTTCAGAGTGAAAAGGTCTTAGATCAGAAGAAATTCCGTGAACAAGGCTATCGTTCAGTGAGGATAATGAAAAATGCTCTGCTATGGTGTTAGAAATCTGATTCCATTTAAATTAAAATACCTTGAAAGTTTTGCACAATTAAAACAATAGAGGGTCCCGATTGGCTTTTAAATGAGTCAGTTTTCACCATAAATCTTTCACATCCTTTAAAAAGCATTTCCTGAAGGCATAAATAGAAGTTATACTCATATTCATTGGAGTAATTTTTCTAAACAGCATCACATGTTTTTAAATCTAAGAACATATAGCTCTCTTCAGCACCCCTCACTTCCACCTTTGTTTTTCTTTCTGGATAAGTGTGCCGTTTGCCAAATGACTTATCTTAATGCTTCTACCTTTGCAAACTTTGTGATGACTATCAGTGATAGACACACTGCTAATAATCAGATCTGTCCACACTGCCTCAGTGGCATTACTAAGGTTTCCGTAGCCCAATGGCATAACTCAAGGAGTAACTCAAGAGAGACATCCCCGCTCACTCCTAGTGGACAGACCAAACCAGCGTTCTTTACCCTCTCCAGAACTGAGAGGCATGCCTCACACAAACCACACTCCAGGATCCCTAAAGCTCCTCCTTTCTCCCATTGGTCAAGGCTGAGACCTTCCTTTCTGCCCAATAGCAGGTGTCACAGCCCACCCATTCCTACCCTGATTGGCAGTTGATAGGGGAGGGTAATGAGTGACACCACATCTGCTGCACCTCTTCTGCTCCCCCCTCCCACCCCTGTCCCGCTGAAGCCCCAAACCCTGGGGTCATTCTGTAGTTCCTCCTTCTGACCATATCAGAGGATGCATTCTGTACCCTCAGCACCCACCTAATGATGTCATTGAACTGAATATGGAAAGATTGTCTCTTAGTAGATGGCAGTAGCTATGTTTTCTGTCATGGGAGAATTTAAGAATCTCTTTCCTTGCACTCGACTTGAAACGCCTTCTTTCTATCTTACCATATAGTCAGTCATTAACTGTTTCTTGAGTATCTATCTGCTCTGTGCCAAGTTTTGTTAATGCTTCCTGGTATGCACAGCAGAGCCCAGTGATTCAAAGCTGCAACTTAGAAGCTTCTGCCTATCTTATTAACACCAACCATACTGTGTGAGGTCCACCATTAAAAAGTAATTTGCTCAGTTGCTCTAAACCATTATTTCCACACCAATGAGAATATACAGAACACATGTTTTGTTGTTCATTTTTTCCCCTGAGATATGCTGTGGGTGATATTATTTAAATATTTTCAATGTTCCATTTTAATTAAGAAGTTCAACCAAGTTGAGAGGACAAACTAGATCACCAATTACTGGAGATACGTCTCACCAAGCAGTGTATCCTTTTCCAGAAGAATTCATGTTGTAACAACTATTCTGCAAGGCAGAGCTAATAAGGTCTAAGCTATTTGTCAACTCCGTATAATCTGGAGTGATTAATTTCAGCAGTGGTTCATTTTTGTCGTTGGTAAGTGCCATTGAGTTGGTTCTGACTCACGCAACCCTGTTTTTACTTTTTAGGGTTTCTGAGACTTTAAATCTCTAGAGCAGAAATCCTCATCTTTCTCTAGTGGGGTTGAACCATGGACTTTGTGGTTCACAGTCCAGTGCTTATTGCAGTGGTACATGGCCAGGTTTCCTAGATGGACTAGAATTTGAACTCAGGCTGTCCGACTCAAGAGTCTATGCTATGTTACAGTCTTATCCTTCTTACCATATAAATCTTATCTATCCTTTAAGAGTCTGTTCATAAACTACTTCCTCTCAAAAGCTTTCTTTGCGACAGCCAAGCAGAAGCAGTGACCCACCGCTAGAAGCCACGGAGCTACATGTCTGGAGGGAGATTTTTCAGTAACTGACTTTTCATTTTTGCTTTTCATTTTTCATGTACCTTTCCTCTTCACTCAGATTGCCTCCTCAATGACCAGTCCAGATGCCTTCAGTTGGGTGGGAGCACACCCCCAAAAGGGTCCAGCAGTGCACGCACAGTTTTCCAATGGCACAGAGAGGAAACCTGCAGGCTGCTTCTTATGACGTCTGACTTTGCGATCCAGCCCCAAAGTTGACCTGGGTGGGACACTTTATCCCTGCTTATACAGCAAAGGCCAATGGAAGATCAATCACAATTTTATTTATTTGTTTATTTTTATTGGTTGTTTCTATCTCTGCTTTTATATTATTTCTTGTTTGGTCCTTTTGACCTCACTCTTTTATCAGGGGTTAGAGCTTTCTCACCCTACCTTACCCAAGAAGAGACAGCAATATAGCCATATAGCCAAACTACAAGCATACCCTGTAATGCCCCACCATCTGGACAAGAGCCAAAACCAGCTGCAAGGCATTACATGTGGAAAGGGAAGCCTATCTCCAGATCATATCCACCAGGAGAAGCTCAGTAAGCTTAACAATAAAGCAACATACATCCATTTAAGCATTAAAAACCCACATAACTGCTGAAAATGTCCAAGAAAACACAATTAAAGGTCTCAACATATGTCCAAAACCAGAAAAAGTAACTGAGACAAATGAGCTGGAAGCAGACACAGACTTTCCATAGAAGGCCAGGCTCTGGCTCTGCCTGAGAAAGAATTCAGAAGAATGATATGGAAACAAATTCAAATGCTCTGAAAAGAGGTGGAGGAAAATAAGGAAGAATTCAGGAAAGTGCTACAGGAGCAATCAAACAAGATAGATATGGCATTGGAAACAATCCAAAATCTGCAAAAAAAAAGTCCAGATGATTAATAATAAAATATCAGAAATCAACAACAAACTGAAAGGGCAAAGGAGTAGAATGGAAGAGATGGAAACCAGAACCAGTGAGCTGGAAGACAAATCTCTCTATACTGCTAAGATAGAAGAACAAGCAG
Organism: Chrysochloris asiatica; assembly: GCF_000296735.1. NCBI lineage: Eukaryota > Metazoa > Chordata > Mammalia > Afrosoricida > Chrysochloridae > Chrysochloris > Chrysochloris asiatica. The sequence goes on from NW_006408595.1 coordinate 7,806,555, forward strand.
AAAAAGGGATTAAAAAATCTGAAGAGAGTCTAAGATTCATGCTGAATAACATGAACAGGAATAACTTAAGAATTATTGGCATTCCAGAAAAGTAAGGATCACAGAAGTCCACAGAACAGATACTTAAAGTGCTTCTAGAAGAAAATTTTACTAACATCTTGAAGGATGAGAAGATAAACATACAAGATACTGAACGAACCCCAGGTAGGATAGACCTCCAAAAAAAAATCACTAAGACATATCATAATCAAGGTCTCCAAAATCAAAGACAAGGAGAAATCCTAAAAGCAGCCAGTAAAAATAGAAGTGCTACCAACAAAGGCAAGCAGAAACCATACAGGCAAGAAGGCAATGGGGAGACATATATAAAACCCTACAAGAAAAAAAACTGCCAACCAAGAATCATCTATCCAGAAAAACTGTCAATCAAATACAATGGTGCAATCAAAACATCCCAGGATAAACAGGAGCTAAGAGATTTTTTTCAAGGTCAATCCAGAGCTTCAAAACATCCTAAAGGGAGTTCTTTGGAATGAAAACCAGTAAGAACAGACAACAAACAGGGATTAACAGACATGGCAAAACCACCTGGAACTCAGTCGATAGATAGCAGAGTTCAGAACAGAACAAAATTACAGCAATGAATTCAAAGGACCTGTGAGGCCAACCAAAGATCAAAATATTAACAATCTCAAAAAAGAGAAAAATATAGGACCAAAGATCCAAGTGGTGAGGAGGTCGAGTAGATTGCAGGATACAATAGACTGTCTTAAACAGAGGGAAAACTTAATAGACTACAGGGTAACCCCACAGAAAATTAATACTTCACAATTTACCATGAAAATGAAGATCCAAGCAGAAAAACGAAACATTAAAGCAAAGAAGAAACTGACAAGAAAATGAACAAAAAACACGAACTCAGCTCAAGAAGGCATGAAGAACAAAGGAACAAACAGCACCACAAAAAAATTAACATAATGACAGCCATTAATGCATACCTATTGATAATTACACTGAATGTCAATGGATTAAATGCAAAGTGAAGAGACATAGAGTAGCTGAATGGATAAGAAAATAAGACATTTCAATATGCTGCCTGTAAGAGACAAACCTTACACACAAAGACAAAAACAGACTAAAAGTTAAAGGATAGAAAAAATATATACCAAGCTAACAGCAATAAAAACAAGCAGGAGTGGCAATACTAATCTCTGATAAAATAAAATTTAAGGCAAAAACCAGCATAAGAGAAAAAGAAGGAAGCTATCTCATGATTAAAGGGTCAGTTGAGCAAGATGACATGACCATAATTAAAATCTACACTTCAAATGAAACAGCACCGAGATGTATGAAGCAAACCCTACTAGAATTGAAGAAAGAAATAGATAAATCTATAATTACAGTGGGAGAATTTAATACACCACTTTCAAAAAGGGATAGAACAACTAGAAAGAAACTCGACAATGCTACAGAGGAACTAAACAGCACAATCAACCAACTTGACCTCATCGACATGTACAGAGCATTTAACCCAACAACAGCACAATACACATTCTTTTCCAGTGCATATGGAACATTCACCAGAGTTGACCATGTGTTAGGTCACAAAGCAAGCCTTCATACGTTTACAAACATTCTATCATGCTTTCTCCACCAAGGCCATAGTTTCCAACTACTGATTTTTTCCTCTTTGCTCCCAACCTTCGCATTTCAATCACCAGTATTGATCAATACATCATGATTGCATGTTTGATTGATTTCATATTGAAGAAGTGGGTAGAATTCTTGTGTTTCATCCTCACTGGCTTTAGTAGTTGGTGCATAAATTTTAATAATAGTGGTATTAACTGGGCTTCCCTGTTGTTATTGTTGTTAGGTGCCGTCAAGTCGGTACTGACCCACAGCGACCTTATGCACAGCAGAATGAAACACTGCCGGATGTTGGGCCAACCTCACTATTGTTGCCATCGATGCTGCCACTTGGCCAATCCATCTCATTGGGGTTCTTCTTCTTTTTCTCTGAGCCCCCATCTTACCAAACATGATCTCCTTCTCCAGTGACTGGTCCCTCCTGACAATATGTCCAAAGTATGAGAGATGAAGTTTGGTCATCTTGGCCTCCAAGGGGCACCCTGGCTGCGCTTCTTCCAAAATGGATCTATTGGTTCTTTTGGAAGCCCATGGCACTTTCAATATTGTACTCAAACATGAGAGCTTCCCTGTAGGTGCATGGGTATTATCCTATCACAGACAGCGTTGTACCTCATGACTGATCTGGATATGTTCTTTTTGACAATGAATGCAACACCATTCCTCTTCAATTTGTCATTTCAGGCATAATAAATTATGTAGTCATCAGATTTAAAATGGCCAATACTAGTCCATTTCAGCTCACTAATGCCTAAGATATCAATGTTTATGCGTTCCATTTCATTTTTGACGACTTCTAATTTTCCCAGAATCATACTTCATACATTCCATGTTCCGGTTTTCAATGGATGTTTGCAGCTGTTTCTCTTCATTTTGAGCTGTGCCCCATCAGCAAATGAAGGTCTCACGGATTTTTCTCCCAAAGGCTTTACTCCATTTGCATCATCGCAGTCAACTCACCTTTGAGGAAGCAGCTCTTCCCCAGTCACATTTTGAACACCTTCCAAACCGAGGGGATTGTTTTCTGGCACTGTATCTGACAGTATTTCTCTGCTATTCATAAGGATTTCAATGATTAAATATTCAGAAGTAGTTCGTCACTCCTGCTTCCTAGTCTGTTTTTGTCTGGAAACTCATCTGAAACCTGTCCAACATGGGTGACACTGCTGGTATTTAAAATACCCGTGGCATAGATTTCAGAATCACAGCAACTCATAAGCCATCGCAGTACAACAAACTGACAGACAAGTGACAAAATGTGCAAAGATACGGAATCAGAAAACCAAAAAGGAAGAACACGTTTACCATCTCTCAAGCTGGGGAAACTGAAGAAAAAATTCAAGCCTCAACTTTCATTATTGAAAGATTCTCTGGGCAAATTATTGAATGATTCAGAAAGCATCAAGAGAAGATGGACGGAATACATGGAGTCACTGTATCAAAAGGAAATGGTTAATGTTCAACCATTTCAAGAGGTAGCATATGATCAAGAGCCAATGATACTGAAGGAGGAAGTCCAAATTCATTGAAGGAATTGTCAAAGAACAAGGCACTATGAATTGATGGAATCAAAATTGAAATCTTTCAAAAAAGTGAGACGGCACAGGAGGCACTCACACCTATGCCAAGAAATTTGGAATACAACTATCTGACCAACTGATTGGAAGAGATCCATATTTGTGCCCATTCCAAAGAGAGGTGATACAACTCAACGCAGAAATAATTGGACAATCTCTTTGATATCCCATGCAAGTAAAGTTTTACTAAAGGTAATATATAAAAAGCTGCAAGCATACATTGACAGAGAAGTTCCAGAGGTTCAAGCCAGATTCAGAAGAGGCTGTGGAATGAGGGATATCATTGCTGATGTCCAATGGATCTTGGCTGAAAGCAGAGAATATCAGAAAGATGTTTACCTGTGCTTTATTGACTATGCAAAGGCTTCCAATTGTGTGAATCATGACAAGCTATGGACAACATTGCTAAGTATGAGTATTCTGGAACACTTAATTGTGCTCATGAGGAATCTGTATGTGGACCAAGAGACAGTTGTTCCAACAAAACATGGGAATACTGAATGTTTTAAAATTAAGAACGGTGTGTGACAAGGTTGTATTCTTTCACCATACTTATTCAACCTGTATGCTGAGCAAATAATACGAGAAGCTGGGTTCTATGAAGAATAACATGGCATCAGGATTGGAGGAAGACTCATTAACAATCTGCGATATGTAGATGATACAACCTTGCTTGTCAAAAGTGAAGAGGACTTAAGACCTTTACTGATGAAAATCAAAGAACACAGCCTTCAGTATGGATTGCATCTCAGTGTAAAAAAATCCATACCACTGGACCAGTAAACAACATTCTTATCAACAGAGAAAAGATTGAAGTTGTCAAGGACTTCATTCTTCTTGGATCAACTATCAACACCCACTGAAGCAGCAGTCAAGAAATCAAATGACGTATTGCATTACGCAAATCTGCTGCACAAGACCTTTTTAAAGTGTTGAAGAACAAAAATGTCAGCTTGAGGACTAAGATGTGCCTGACCCAAGCCATGATATTTTCAATAACCTCATATGCTTGTGAAAGCTGAACAGTTAATAAGGAAGACCGTAGAAGAATTGATGCCCTTGAGTTGTGGTGTTGGAGGAGAATACTAAAAGTGCCATGGACTGCCAAAAGAACCAATAGATTCATTTTGGAAGAAGTGCAGCCAGAGTGCTCCTTGGAGGCCAAGATGGCCAAACTTTGTCTCTCATACTTCAGACATGTTGTCATGAGGAACCAGTCTCTGGAGAAGGATATCATGTTTGGTAAGGTGGAGGGTCAGAGAAAAAGAGGAAGAACCCCAATGAGATGGATTGGCCAAGTGATAGCATCGATGGACTCAAGCATGGCAACAGTAGTGAGGTTGGCCCAGGATCAGGCAGTGTTTCGTTCTGCTGTTCATAAGGTCACTATGAGTAGGTACCGACTGGTCTGGATGGCACCTAAAACAACAACAACACAGAATAACAAGGAAGCAACAAGCCACTGCATAACCTGGATGAACCTTGAGGACATCATGCTGAGTAAAATAAGTCAATCACAAAAGGAGAAATTTAGCATAGGACCATTATTGTAAAAGACTAAGGAAAATCACCCACACTAAAAGAGGAGAAAATGTATCTTTTATTTATTTATTTTTCTTGGTTACCAGGTGTATGGAGTGGGGTGATGGGAAGGAGGGGAAGGTGGAGCACAGGGCAGGGAATAGGCACAGTATAGTTAGGGTGCTCAGGGTGGGGTGCATACAGTAGAACGGGAAGGGGAAAGGAAAAACAAGGTAGATGGGAGAATAGCTAGGCATGTTTACATGGGCTAAATGAGACAGAGGTAAATAATGATGTAGGTACAACCGTGGAACAACAGGGCTCGTGGATACAAAGATTAATGTGCAGTTTGAATGGATAAAAGTGGGGAAATGATGTTAAGATTCTTGGCTGTTTTTTAAATCTTGGTTTCCCTTGCCTACTGTTGTAAAATAGATACTTGAAGGGGAGAGAGAAGAATAGCCAGAACCATCACCAGAGAAAGCTTGTAAGTCCATCTTCAGCTTATAACTAAAATGGGGCTAGAATTTTCCCCATGAAGGAGGCTCCCTGCAGAGCCTTTGCATTGCACAAGAACATATGTGGAATCCTGATCCCCATTCAGAATCTTCTGAGGTGGAACGTTTCCACTTGAAAGGACAAGTAGACTAGTCTGGAGCAGCTAGAAGAACAGAAGATACTTCTTGAAAGAAAGACCAGCAGGAAAAATTAAAAAACAGCAGTCCAATTGACTACTACAAGAACAAGTAAGTTGCACCCCAGGGAACCATAAAGGCAAGTGGTCAGGTCCCCTCAAGGCAAACCCCCTTCCAAGACTGAAACGCAAATGGAATACACTAGCAGGCATATGGTCCTGTTGATGACCACATTGGGCACTGATAAGGGGAAGTGGAGAAAAAACAGCAATGAAGTTGTGAGCTAAATCTGACCATATTCAATAGACTCCTTTTAACCTGGAGTGAGACCTGGTTGTGTGTGAAGCATCCATCTGATATGAAGTGAGGGGAGATGCACAAGATCACCCACACTTGCAGATAGTACCCATTTAATCTTGCATTAGTGGCTGGATGATCAGAACATGACTAGAGGAAACAAGAAGAGGAAAAAAAAAGAGTAACCTACTACAAGTGAATGAACTTGACCTATACTTGTGCAGTATGAACTTGACCATACCTATGCAGTATGACAAAGGAGCGGGTAAATTTTTACAGTGAGGATCATTTCCACCCTCTTGGTACACAGAGTTGACAGGGGTGGGGAACTTAAACATTGGCTACCCAAACTGGGAGTACTACTAAGGCAAGAAGTGACTAGCTTACAAGCTTTCAATAGGGAACCTAGCTCCAGAGGATACAGGGAAAGGTAGAATCTCCACTGAATTGTTTCCAACCTGTCTGGATGGGGTTGACAAAAGGTGAGGGAGAAAGGACTCCTGTGGTTCAATAGGGGATGATTGCTATCAGACATAACAGTGAATGTTGGAAAGGTAAATGTAAATGTTTGGTAACAAAAGGAGGGAAGTGGTTTATTTTGCAGTCCAGGAGCGGAGATCCCTGGAACCATCAAGGGATAAAAAGAAAGTGTGAGACCCTGTCTGGGGAGGCAGTTACAAGGGACTCTGGACTCAGGGAGGGAGAAGGGCTGTGTGCTGGTGGCTGGGGGTAGGCTTGTGGAGTGTACCCTTTGGTAGTTTGATGATGTATGCAGGGGATTGTGATCATTGCAATTAAACAAAATATGGTAGGATGAATGTAATGCTAATGTTCTCCCATGTAAACTATCTCTTAATTCACAATAAAATCTTAAAATAAAATTAAAAAGCTTTCTTTGCATCTCTTTTTTGTTGTTATTTTTAGGTGCCATGGAGTCAGTTTTGACTCATAGCCATCCTATGCTCAACAGCAGGAAACACTGTCTGGTCCTGCGCCCACCTCACAATCATTGCTATGCCTGAGGTTGTTGCTGCTACCACTGTGCCAATCCAGCTCACTGAGGGTCTTCCTCCTCCTATCTGATCCTCCACTCTACCAAACATGATACGTTTCTCCAGGGACTGGTCCCTCCTGACAATCTGTCTGAAGCACAAGAGGTGAAGTCTGACCATCCTGGCTTCCTGCCTCTTTTACCCTGACACAATCTACCTGTATCTCTCTCTCTCTTGTGAAGTTTCAAAACACTGTATTTACTTTCTTTTATTCTGCCTTTCTGGATATAGTTTTTTGGGTTTTTTTATCTATTTGTATTCTATCTCTCCAGTATCAGGGCAGTATATATACACATACATATTTATATAAATTTTACAGTTGTTGTTGTTGTTAAGTACCACGGAGTCAGTTCCTACTCATAGTGACCCTGCACAGGGTTTCAGAGGCTGTAAATCTTTACGGGAGCAGAATGCCTCATCTTTCTCCCAAGGTGCAGCTGGTAGTTTTGAACTGCCAACCTTGAGGTTAGCAGCCCGATTTATAACCACTACGCTACATAGTAGAAGGCATTTATATACACACACCTATATATATGTATATAATGTTTGTAGTCAAAGGCATTTGTGAATTTGTTGGTAATGCATGAAACATTTTAAATAAAGTTATTAAATTTGTTGTTATTAAGTTCCATGGAGTCTGTTCTTACTCATAGTGGTCCTATAAAGGGTTTCCAAGGAGTGGCTAGTAGTTTGAACCACCAACATTGTGGTTACCAGCACAGTGCTTATCCTACAGAGCCACACCAGGACTCCTATTAGATTTTAAAGCTATCATTAATTCATGCATTAATTCTACTAAGATTTAAGACTCAATGATATGTTGGGCCAATTTCTAGGTGCTGAGATTACATAGAAAAATAAGTAAATCAAAATGTCAACCAAGTTTTAGATATAACTAATGGATTCACTGTTGTAGAATTACTAGACATTAGTCTTCAATTATTGCACAACCTTATTATTGTTGTTGTGAAGTGCTGTTGAGTCGATTCCAACCCATAGTGACCCTGTCTAGGGTTTCCAAGGAGTGAGCTTGAACCACTGACATTGCAGTTTAAACAACTTCAGTCTGATGCATTAGCCCACAGCTCCGTCACAGGACCTTATTATTAACAGTCAGTTATTAAAAGAAAAGTAACTTGCTGATATACTTTATATCATTACTGATGGAGTACAGGAGTCCTTAGGTTAAGAACAAGATCTGTTCCTAACTGTGTCTTTAAGAATTTGTAGGCCAGTCAGAACAAGAGCATATGGTTCTTATTTAACCTTACTTTACTACAAGAAAAGGCTCAAAGCCTTTTCAATGATTTGAAAGCTGCATGTGCTGCGAGTGAAAGTGGTTGTTAGGAGATGAAGAATTTGGTGCTAGTACAGGTTAGTTCAATCTTTTCAAAGTGAGAACAAATTTACATAATGTTAAAGTAGGGCTTCAAGGAGCCCTGATGGTGTAGTAGGTTGCTTAGTTAGGCTGATGATTGGAAGGTCAGCAGTTCTAACCCACCAGCCTCTCTGCAGGAGAAAAATTAGGCTTTCTGCTCGAGTAAAGATTTATAGCCTCAGAAACCCTCTGCGGGGTCACTACAAGTCAGATCTGACTTGATGATATACAACCATCCCTACCAAATCAAGGCTTCAAAACAGCACTGCCTCACTCAAAGATGATGGTGCCTCAGCTGGTCACACAGCTTAGAATGTGTGTGACTTTCCACAGTATACCAAGAATCCAAGTCACACATCAAATTTCTAAAAAGGGTTCACTACACTTCTGTATCTCCCATTACAGGGCTCCAGTTCATACTTTTTCCTTTCCAGTTACCATGGTGAATTACCTAAGTTGTAAAAATTCATGTCTATTCCGGTTTCACTTCTGTGATCATCAGAACTGGTTCTAGGCTCAGCAATGAAAGGGTCAGTAGGTCTTGTCTGTAAATCAGATATTCATAGCTCAAGGCCTGTATATGGAGAGCTTTCTGGGGAGTACCATTGTGTAAAACTTAATAGAGGCATTCTAGACAGAAAAAGGAAACAAATAATTTATACAACAGCAGTGGGTCAACAGTGCAAAGAATTCGCTGATGATTGAATACAGACAACCAATTGGAATTCATTTCAGATGGTGTATTGTAAAACCATGGCAGAAAGTATGTGGAGGTCTTGAGTAAAAATGAACCAGGATCCAGTTTTGTTTAATTCATCCAGTAGATCTGGAAAAGGTTACAACTTGTTTAACATCATTACTCTTGTGTTAAAGATTTGTTTTTGTTTTTATTTTTTTGAAGAACCCTCTTTAATGTCCTGTTCAGACCTGACCCTGTTCAACAGATAAAATTAAGTCGAATAGCCTTGGGTTGTTTTCGCTACCAATGATTAAGATTTGGAAAATGGCTGTCTGTAGTTCATGAGGAATTGCATTTACATTGAGTTGATTGCACTTGTGTGTGGTGCACCACTTTAATTTCTTGTATTTGGCCCAGCTTTATGGATAATTTCTAACAAAGTCAAACTTACAAAACAAATAAAATGATCTGACAGTTTGTAAGGGTAAGAAAGGATGTTGGTTCATATCCCTAAAGATTTGCCTCATAGAAAAGCCATATATTTATATGAAAAGAAATAGAACTCAACATTTCTCTGCCAGAAAAAGAAGCCAATTTTTTTAATATTGTTCCGGGAAGAAAATGAACTTTCTGCAATTTCCATTTACTCCTTCCTTACCAAACCTAGGACTTCATTCTTTTAGAGATGAAAATGATACTGTACCATTTTCATAAAGTGACACTTTAAAGTACAAAGGCGTTTTATTTCTTAAACCCCCAGTCTCCCTCTTTTTTCCTAAATTGTAACTCATTGTTGTTTTTAGCTTCTCTGCTTTCAGTCTTGGCTTCCTGATTACCTTGTTTCCCTGTCTTTTCTGACCCTTCACCAAAACACTGTGGTGCTCCCTGTAATAATAACATGTGGGCCACAATGAGCTCACACTGATTAGCATGAGCATGTAATTTCATAGGAATTGTATTATAATTGAGCAATAATTTTTATGCACCTATTTAAAACTTTTATCTGGAAAGCAATTTATAATATTTTCCCAAGGCTCTTCACAGCATTATCTATTTTAGGAATTATTTCTTTATGCCGGTGCTCTGAACTTATTAGCTCAATAGTCTTGACAAGGAAGAGGATGAAAGAAGTAGAGTTCTTTTAGTTATTTTTAATACCAATATGAATTTATTACTAACAATGTGTCCCTATTTCCAGATCATTCATATTAATCTGAGTAGAACAGATAGGAAACTAATGGCAAAGCAACACTCTGGCACATCTTGTCATTTTACCCTACCCAAACACTTTAATATTCCGATGCAGGTAGATAAAGCATTTAGTTCTCCTATGCAGTAGCTTACTGTGGAATTTTTTGTTTGTCTGGATGGGTTTTGGTTTGTTTTTGTCTTGAGCAAATTGCACAAGGGAATAACTATTAAAAGTAGGATAGGAGAGAGTGAAATGAAGGAAATTCAATATTTATCTATTTCTATATTATTGTTGTTAAGTGCTGTGGAGTCGGTTCCAATTCATAGTGGTGCTCCTGTATAGGGTTTCTAAGGACCTGCTGGTAGGTTTGAACCACTGACCTTGAAATTAACAGTGCAGTGTTTATCCTACAGCACTACACCAGGACTCTTATTTTCTATACTGATTGGTTGTTTATGTGCCTTGGAGTCAGTTCCGACTCATAGGGACCCTGTTTCTGAGGCTGTAAATCTTTATGGGAGCAGAAAGACTCCTCTTTCTCCCAAGGGAGTGACTGGTAGATTCAAACTGCTCACCTTGTGATTAGCAGTCCATCACATAACCCAATACACTATCGGGGCTCCTTCATAGTTCTACATAGATAATAACATTAATTTACCTGCTTCCTTTTATTCAGTGCTCATTACTAAGCTGTGAGTTGATTAATAATGTCTCTTGTAAATGAGAAAACTGAGTCGTCAAATGGGCAATGTATTTCAATCTATTGTTAAGAAATTGCTTTGTACCTTTTAAAATGGGACAATTTGAAGCAATAAGAACTGTTTTCTTCTCCAATCTATCAACTCCTCAAATAACTCCCCCCAAAAGACATGCATACAAATAGAATATTGAATAGCTATACCACAAGACTCAGGGAAGTCTTCCATCCTGAAATAGACCCTTAATAGCATAGTTTAAACACCAATGTGATTAACTAATTAACCACCTCTGAATGATATTCCTTCACCCCCTAAGGCTAGGTGTTGTCCCTATTGTTTCTCACAGTTCCATTTAGTCATTCCCTGCACTGACAATTCTTGGATGGGTTGTCATGGCCACGTTTGATTATTTTCCTATGGATTCTAATAATAAGTCAATTAGAGCTGGCCTGGACCTCAGGGAGATGACTTTGGTAACTCCCTCCTGCACAGTATGAGCGCAGAACAGAACATTTGCTTTGTTCATTTTGTTATTTTTTTTCTGCAATCCAATGAATCCTTTCTTTCCTAATTAGTTTTCTGCTCAGCAGCTTATCAAGTCTGTCTTTTCCAAACCAAATAGATCAAACAACTGTAGATCGTTGTCATGAGACAACAAAGTTAAATCGTGTGGAGACAGGATAAAAATAGCTCTAACTGGCTGTTGGAGAGAAATGAAATAAAATAGGTTCATTTTTCTTTCAAATTGACTGCCTGCCTTCGTTCTTCATTTTTTAGTACGACACTAAAGTGATTTTTGTTTTATTTAATTTTTTATCGACAGCATGGCACTGTTTAGGTTGTTGTTGTTACGTGCCGTGCAGTCGGTTCCGACTCATAGCGACCCTGTACAGGGTTTCTGAGGCTGCAAATGAGGCAATTCTATTCAGGCTTTTCCTTTCCTGAATGAAGACAAGGAAAACAGTATGTTTTGTCAGTGTGGCTTTTTCTCTACCAAGAGAGTCCCAGCACGGTTCTACATAAATGTTATTAAACTCCACATTAAACAGCATGTGCGTGTGGATACTAAGCCCAGAAGTGCCTGACAGCTAATGAATAAACATATACTTTATTTCTAGCAAGGCTTTTTTAAGGGTATTGTGCCTGAATAGTTTTGGCAAAAAAGACCGATTTATTTTGTTTAAAAAACACACACATATGCTCACATGGAAACACAAGTAAACCAGGCAGAATTGCAGTCCAATCTTCTAGTTTAGAAATAGGTAAGTCTCTGAAGCCTTTGCCTATAGAATAACAAAGGGACTCATTTTGTTGAGAGAAAGCACTGATGCAGGTCCTGCTCTAGGTCCACACTCAAGAGCCAGGTGTCACTTACCCATCTCAGGCACTCCCCCTAAGCCTTATCTCCTTTTCAAAATACATAGGCTTGTAAATACAAACTTCAAAGGTTTTTCTTAAGCCCAGCCAGCCCAGCCCTTATTTGGAGAGAGGAACATGGTTTAAAAAACAAATAAACAAAGACAGCAGGTCTACCCAATATAGAGCAGTTTGGTGGTGGGGTTTACATTCCCTTGTTGTATATCTTTTAAATTTCTGATTTTTTAATTTGCAGGCCTACAATGTTTTACTGCCTCATAAAATGTATTTCCAGTGGTCGTAAAGTCAATCTGTCTTACAGTGACCCCACGTGCTTTAGAGTAGAACTGCACTCCATAGGATTCTCAATGGCTGATATTTTGGAAAGAAGATCTCAAACCTTGCTTTCCAGGTAACTCGGCATGGACTCGAACCCCCAAAATGGCAGTTTTCGGCTGTGTGCATTTATCATTTGTCCATCTAAAGACTTCTATAAAACATATATGAAAGAGAATATCTTTTGGGGCATCATGGTGAAGTAAATGATGTTTTTTTTTGTTTTTTTTTCACCCTCTTAATAATAAATATAGGAGTCCTGGTGTGGCACCATAAGATAAGCACTCGACCTTAAGGTTGATTTGAACCTCAAAGTTGGTGGTTCAAACTCACCAGCCATTCCTTGTAAACCCTATACAGGGTCGCTATGAGTCAGAACTGACTCGATGGCGCTTAACAACAACACCAAATAATAAATATACTATCCACATTTCCATAATTTACTGTGGGATCTCAGGACATAATAACCAATGATATTAGCATAGAAAGCTATTTTCTATAAATGTATAACATGAAATTTGTTCATTCAAATAGTTTATATCAAATTAATAAACTTGGAAAAGACCAGTGAGAAGCAAATATACTTCTATGTGGAATTCTCAAAGACAAAGGCTGTTTCTAACCACGTAGTGGTTACGAATTGGGGTGCGATCCTTAAGGTCAGCAGTTTGAAACTATTAGCTGTTCTGCAAGAGAAAGATGAGGCTTTCTGCTCCCGTAAATATTTATAGCCTCCAAAACCCTGTACAGGGTTGCTATGAGTCGGAACCAACTCCACAGCACATAACAACCACCACCACCACCACATCATGATACCTTCTGGTATACCAAAGCAAGAGAACTATTGTGAGTAGCTGAAACTTGCAGCACCCACCAAGCATTTGAGGGCTGGATCCCAATAATGATATGGACATGCTCAGAAGGAAGCCCAGGACAGTCATATTTAGTGATTGCTTGGTGGACAATGTCTTAGACATGTCTTTGCATCATCCCTTTGGCACTGGAACTGTGATTAACAACTGGTCATGCTGGGACTAGGAGCCTCTTGATGAACTCTGTGCTTCAGAACAAAGCCATCATTCTAAGGAGTAGTTTAATGTACTATAATGAACTGAAAGAAGGCAGAACGTAAAGCCAGGGAGATACAGGCACTCTGCTGGAAATCAGGGTCATTAAAAATAATGAGCAGTCTTTCACTTCCTTCTTTTTATTAACTTTCTGCAAAGGACAACCCGACACTTTATTTTTTAGCACAGTCTCCACTTTTACTAATATCCGTTAGCTTATGGCTAAACATTTTTCCACAACATGCTCCACAATACTTAGAATCACACTGGAAAACATTCAGGGTCTTTTCCTTTCCCTTTTTTGCTTTGTACATCGTAGAACTGACTTTTCTAATAACTGCTTTTAAGCTAAACAAAAAATGTATCACTCCTCCCCACCTCTAAAATATACAAAGACTACATTTTAGGGGAGAGATGAAAGCCCAGAGTAAGAGCAAATAAAAAGACTTTTCGTGCCCATCCTAAAGCACCATTCATTCCAAATTTCATCTTCAAACTGGCACTGCAGTTATAATTCAAGTCTAAGGATCCCAAAGAAAGGGTTTCAACGTTTAATGGTTGGCACAGTTTTGCATTCAGAATCCTGATAGAAGAGAAGGCTGAATGAACCGGATAGTTGGTAAAAGGCCAGCATTTTAATCTCAAAGAGATTTCTAGGATGAATTATGAAAGTAACTGGCCTGAGTTAGTACTTTGTTCCCTTGGAGAACTGCTGCCTCGGTGCCAAATAGCAGAACTGAACTGTGGCCTTTCTCCCTTGTAGTTAATAATTTAAGCCAATTTTTTGATCAAAGGGAAGGAAAAACAACAGCTAAGATCTAGGGAAATTGTCAGGTTGGTCATAAGTCTACTTGGCCTGTGGATCCAAGTAGCTCAGGTTTCTGTTCATCAGTGAGCTGGAGAGAAAGTAATATTAGAGCACCTATTGTAGGAGGTCTGGTATGGCACTGTGGGATAAAGCACTGGACCGCCAGGTCAATTTAAACCACAAGGTAGGAGGTTCAAACTCACCAGCTGCTCCTCAGAAAACTTTTGAGATCAAAAAGGCTCCTCAATAACCCTATAAAGTGTCTTTACTAGTCAGAACCAACTCGACAGCACTTAACAATAACAACAATGTGGGTCAGGAATCCTGGTGTGGTCCTGTTGGATAAGCACTAGACCATAAGGATGGTTTTGAACCACAAGTTTGGTGGTTCAAACTCCTTGGAAACTCTATTCAGGGTCACTTAACAACAGCAACAGTTGTAAGTCAGGTATTTCATTTACACTGTTTCATTTAATCCTCACACTAACCCCAAGAAGTTGGCACCCACCCCCTATTTTACAGATGAAGTTTATGAAAAACAATGTCCAGATTTCAATCATGGGCAACATCAAATGTAGTTTCAGAGGGCATCGACATTGCTTTTAAGCTAAATATTGGCTACATTACTGTACCACAAAATATGAAACTAAATCACAAATGACTCCTTAGTAACCCTTCAGGTCTAGAAATGAACTCAACGCTGTGGTTCAGTTTTCAGTCAAATAGACAGGTCTATAAGGGCAACAATGGCATTAGGAAGGTATGGAGACTTTAGAATAATCATCATTAGAGATCAGAAGGGCAGCATTTACCCAACTCAACGACAAAAGTGTTAGGAAAGATGGAGAAATGGAAACAGGAAACACAGAGGGGAATGGAGAAGTGATGTTTCACTGTGGGCATTGCAATCAGTGTCATGAAACAAAATGTGTATCAGTTGTTGAATGGAAAACTGATCTGCTCTGTAAACCTTTACCCAATTCACAATTTTCAAAAAAAGTATTCACCAGTACAAAGAGACTACACTCTTTCAAGTACTTGGTCTACATCTATCCTATTTCTAAACTTCTATTATCAAACATATTTTCTTTTCATTAAAACTGGTAGAGTTCTGTTTTCTCTACTAATATGCACTGGACTTCAAGGTCGGTTTGAACTGCAAGGTCAGTGGTTCAAATTCACCAACTGATCCTCAGAAACCCTGTACAGGGTCACTATGAGTCAGAACTGACTTGAAAACAACAACAACAACAAAGCTTGAGCACTTAACAACTTAACAGCAACAACACTATGCAAACGTTGTTGCTGTTATTAAATGCCATCGAGTCAGTTCTGACTTATAGTGACCCTGTATAGTGTTGTTTTGTTGTTGTTAAGTGCCGTCAAGTCAGTTCCAACTCAG
Source organism: Chrysochloris asiatica (assembly GCF_000296735.1). Taxonomy (NCBI): domain Eukaryota; kingdom Metazoa; phylum Chordata; class Mammalia; order Afrosoricida; family Chrysochloridae; genus Chrysochloris; species Chrysochloris asiatica. The sequence continues at coordinate 7,822,203 of NW_006408595.1, forward strand.
CAACATTGTATATATAGGGTTTCCATGGAGTAACTGCTGAGTTTGAACCTCCAACCTTAAGGTCCAGTGCTTTATCCCATAGTGCCACACCAGAACTCCTTGTATAGGGTTTAGGTTTGTTGTTGTTGTTGTCAAGTGCCGTTGACTCAGTTCTGACCCATAGTGACCCTGTATAAGGCTTCCAAGGAGCAGCTGGTGAGCTTGAACCACTGACCTTACCGTTCAAACAGCTTTGCAGTCCGGTGCATTAACCCACAGCGCCACATCAGAGTTCAGGTTTAGGATGCTGGAAATTTTGTGAGAACAGAAAGCCTCATCTTTCTCTTAAGGAGTGGCTGATGGGCTCAAACAACCAACTTTGTGGTTCACAGTCCAGTGCTTATTCTATCAAGTCACTGCACTAATATATGTAAATAACTCTGACAAAAATATGAGATTTTAATACTATCTTATATTTCCATTGTAATTTACTTTTCAAAGTCTTTGCCAAAATTGCCTCTTTAGTCCAAATGCTTGAAAGCAGAGAGGGGCCTCTACAATGTCTCCCTTATGCTGTGTTTGGTTCAGGTAAGTGCTGAATAAAATGTATTGCTGTTGTTATTTGGTGCCATCCTGACAATGGTTGCCGCTATGTTTCGGCCCATTATTGAAGCCACTGTCAGTCTACCTCACTGAGGATTTTCCTCTTTATCTCTGGAACCTTTACTTTGAGAGGCATGGTGTCTTTCTTCAGGGACTTGTCCCTGCTGATAACAAAGTACATGAGACTGCATCCCTCCATCTTCACTTATAAGGAACATTCTGGCTGTACTTCTAATCTTCTGATCTTCATCAATACCATAATTCAAATGACTCGATTTTTCAATGTTCCTCATTCACTGTCCAGCTTTGGCATGCATATGAGGTGATAGAAAATACCATAGCTTGGGTCAGGCATACCTTAGTCTTCAAAGTGGAATATTTGTTTTTTAACACTTTTAAGAGGCATTTCGGAGCAGATTTGTCCAAGGTACTATGTCATTTGCTTACTTCATTGCTGCCTTCTTGGACATTGATTATGGATACAAGAAATCCTTGACAACTTCTATCTTTTCTGCATTTATCATGATAACATTTATTGGTCCAGTGGTGAGGATTTTTGTTTTCTTGACATTGAGATGTAATCCATATCAAAGGCTGCGGTCTTTGATCTTCATCAGTAAATGTTTCAAGTCCTCTTCACTTTCAACCATCAAGGCTGTGTCATCTGTATATTTCAAGCTGTTATTGCCTTCCTCCAATCCTGATCCTGCGTTCTTACTTCATGAAGTCTGGTCTCTTGGATTATTTGCTAAGCATATAGATTGAGTAAGTATAATGAAAGGACTCAACTCTGACATATAGCATTCCTGATTTAAAACCAAGCAATGTACCCTTTCTTCTCAATATTGTCCATAATTTATTATGATCCACATAGACAAATGCCTTTGCATAGTTAATAAAATGCAGGAAACCAACTTTCTGGTTTTCTTTGCTTTCAGCCAAGATCCATTTGACATTTGTAATGATATCCCTCATTCTACACCCTCTTCTAAATCTGGCTTGAATTTCTGGCAGTTGCTTATCAATGTATTGTTGCAACCATTTTTAAGTTATTTCCAGAAAATTTTACTTATATGTGATATTAATGATAGGGTTCGATAATTTTGACATTCTGTTGGATCAAGTTTCTTTGTAATGGACATAAATATGACTCTCTTACTGTCAGTTAACGTAGATAAGTGAGCACTTCTATGTTGAAGCATCTCAATTGGCATTCTGTCAATTCCTGAAGACTTGCTTTTTGCCAATGTCTTCAGTGAAGTTTGGATTTATTTCTTCAGTACCATTGGTTCTTGGTTGTTGATTATTTGCTACCTTCTTGAACATCAGCCAATTCTTTTAGTACAGTTATTCTGTGTATTCCCTCTATTTTCTTTTGATGTTTCTTGCATGGCTGTTGTTAGGTACCGTCAAGTCAATACTGACTCAGCAATGACATGCACAAAGACAGAGTTTAGAAGTTTTAGGAACAATGGAGAAATGGAACACAATTTGGTGTTTCTGGTATAGTAAATCATATGATTGCCTGATTCAAAATGGCCAATACCAGTCCATTTCTGCTCACTAATTCCTAGGATATCAATTGTTATGTATTCATTTCTCTCTTAATTAACTTTCAATTTTTCTAGCTATGTTCTTCATACATTCCATGTTCCAATGATTAATTGTTTGTACCTGTTTCTCCTCATTTTGAGTTGTACCTCATCAGCAAATGAGTATAATGAAAGCTTTTCTCCATTCACTTCATATGGTCAGTTCTACTTAGAGGAGGCAGCTCTTTCCAAGTCGTATTTGAGTGTCTTGTAGAAGCTGAGGAGTTCCTCTTCTGCCAGTATATCTGACAATGCTCTACAGCTATTCATCATGTTTTCATCTTCTGCCCATATATCTGAATGTTCTGCTGCTTTTCATAAGATTTTCAATAGCTAACCATTCAGAAGTAGTCTGCCTCTCCTGCTAGTCTTTCTTAGTCTATAAGTTCCACTAAAACCTGTCCAACATTGATAACGCTGCTGGCACTTAAAATACCAATGGCATAGCTTCCAACATAACAGCAATGTTAGCCACCACAGGACTCCAAACTGACAGATGAGTGGTGGTCCATTTGTTTTAGCTTCTCTACATTCAAAAGCAAGTTTCAAAGTCTCTTCTGACATCCATGTTGGTCTTTTCTTTCTTTCCTGTCTCTTAAATGGCCTTTCGCTTTCTTCAAGGTTGATATTCATTATGTCATACCATAACTTGCCTGGTTTATTAAACTTATTGGTATCAAGCATTACAAGAGCTAAGTTAGGTGAATACTTTTAGGCAACCCTATGGAGCAGTTGTACTCTGTCTGTCCTAGAGGATCGCTATGAGTCAGAATCAACTCCACAGCACACAACAACAACAACAGTCTGAGAAGAAGCGCTGGTGGTGCAACAGTTAAACAAAAGTTCAAACATAGGTTTCAGCTTTGTGGAAGAAAGAAAGACCTGGGGATTTGCTCCCATAAAAATTGCAGCCTAGAAAACCCTATGGTTTTTCTAAAAATTAGGCATTTACGTGCATCAAAAGATTTCACCAGAAGAGTAAAAGAGAACCCACAGACAGAAAAAAAAATTTTTGCAATGACAGAGCAGACCAGAGACTACTCTCTAAAATATATACAACACTTCAATATCTCAACAAGAAAATAAACAATCAAATTTAAAAATGAGCACAGGACATGAACAGACACTTCACCAAAGAAGACTTTCAGGTGGCCAACAAATGAAGTAACACTTATGATCATTATCCATTGTTGTTGTTGTTGTTGTCAGGTGCCATCAAGTTGGAACCGACTCATAGCGACCCCATGCACAGCAGAACGAAACAATGCTCGATCCTGGGCCAACCTCACCACCGCTGCCACCCCCGAGTCCATCAATGATGCCACCTGGCCAATCCATCTCGTTGGAGGTCTTCCTCTTTTTCTCTGACCCTCCACCCTACCAAACATGACATCCTTCTCCAAAGACTGTTCCCTCCGGACAACATGTCCAAAATAGGAGACACGAAGCTTAGCCATCCTGGCCTCCAAGGAGCACTCTGGCTGCACTTCTTCCAAAACAGATCTATTGGTTCTTTTGGCAGTCCATGGCACCCTCAGTATTCTCCTCCAACACCACAACTCAAAGGCATCAATTCTTCTACGATCCTCTTTATTCACTGTCCAGCTTTCGCATCCATATGAGGCTATTGAAAACACAATGGCCTGGGTCAGGCGCACCCTAGTCCTCAAGCTGACATCTCTGCTCTTCAATACTTTAAAAAGTTCCTGTGCAGCAGATTTGCCCAGTGCAATACGTCGTCTGATCTCTTGACTGCTACTTCCGCGAGTGTTGATAGTTGATCCAAGAAGAATGAAGTCCTTGACAACTTCAATCCTTTCTCCATTGATAAGAATGTTGTTTATTGGTCCAGTGGTGAGGATTTTTGTTTTCTTGACATTGAGATGCAATCCATATCGAAGGCTGTGCTCTTTAATCTTCATAAGTAAATGTTTCAAGTCCTCTTCACTTTCAGCGATCAAGGTTGTATCATCTGCATATCGCAGGTTGTTAATGAGTCTTCCTCCAATCCTGATGCCACGTTTTTCTTCATAGAAACCAGCTTCTCGTATTATTTGCTCAGCATACAGGTTGAATAAGTATGGTGAAAGAATACAACCCTGTCTCACACCTTTCCCAATTTTAAAACTTTCAGTGTTCCCATGTTCTGTTCGAACAACTGCTTCTTGGTCTAGGTACAGATTTCTTAGAAGTACAATTAAGTGTTCTGGAATACTCATACTTCTCAATGTTGTCCATTAGAGGGATGCAAATCAAAACAGCAATGAGAAATCATCTTACACCAGCATTCATAGCAATGTTTAAACAAATAGAAAACAAAAAATGCAGAAGACAGTGTGGAGACTAAGGAGCACGTCTTTACTGCTGGTGGGTTATAAAATAGTGCAAACACTGAATAAAATTGTATGGCACTTTCTCAGAAGCCTAGAAATAGAAATACTGTATGACCCAACAACCTCTTTGTTGTTGTTGTTGTTGTTGTTGTTGTTGTTGTTGTTAGGTGCAATTGAGTCAGTACCGACTCATAGGAACCCTATGCAAAACAGAACAAAACACTGCCCAATCCTGGGCCAACCTCACAATTGTTGCCATATTTGAGCCCATTGATGCTGCCACCTAGCCAATCAATCTCACTGGAGGTCTTCCTCTTTTTCTCTGACCCTCCACCTTACCAAACATGATATCCTTCTCTAGAGACTGTTCCCTCCTGACAATATGTCCAAAATATGAGACACGAAGTTTGGCCATCCTGGCCTCAAAGGAACACTCTGGCTATACTTCTTCCAAAACAGATTTGTTGCTTCTTTGGGCAGCCCATGACACTCTCAATATTCTTCTCCAACATCATAACTCAAAAGCATCAATTCTTCTACGATCTTCCTTATTCGCTGTCCAGCTTTCACATGCATATGAGGTTATTGAAAACACCATAGTTTGGGGCAGGCGCACCTTCGTCCTCAAGCTGACATCTTTGCTCTTCAACACTTTAAAAAGATCTTGTGCAGCAGATTTGACTAATGCAATACTTTGTTTGATCTCTTGACTGCTGCTTCTGTGAGTGTTGATAGGTGATCCAAGAAGAATGAAGTCCTTGACAACGTCAATCTTTTCTCCATTGATAAGAATGTTGTTTATTGGTCCATTGGTGAGGATTTTTGTTTTCTTAACATTGAGATGCAATCCATACTGAAAACTGTGCTCTTTGATCTTCATCAGTAAATATTTTAAGTCCTATTCACTTTCAGTAAGCAAGGTTGTATCATCTGCATATCACAGGTTGCTAATGAGTCTTCCTCCAATCCCTATGTCACATTTTTTTCTTAATATAATCCAGTTTCTCAGATTATTTGCTCAGCATACAGATGGACTAAGTGTGGTGAAAGAATACGATTCTGACACACAACTTTCATAATTTTAAACCATTCGGTGTTCCCTTGTTCTGTTTGAATAACTGCCTTTTGGTCTATTTACAGACTACTTACTCATGAGCACAATTAAGTGTTCTGAAATACTCTTTCTTCACAATATTATCCATAGCTTTTTATGATCCACACAACCAAAAGGACATAGTATAAAGCACAGGTAAACATCTTTCTAGGAGCTCTGGTAGCGTAGTGGTTACGAATCGGGCTGCGAGCCACAAGGTCAGCAGTTCGAAACTACCAGCAGTTCTGCGGGAGAAAGATGAGGCCATCTGCTCCCGTAAAGATTTACAGCCTGGGAAACCCTGTGTAGAGTCTCTATGAGTCAGAAACGACTCCACAGCACATAACAACAACAAAACATCTTTCTGGTAGTTTCTACTTTTAGTCAAGATACATATGACATCAGCAATGATATCCTTTATTCAGTGATTCAGTGTCCTCTGCTTCAGCTCATATAGACCCATATCGGGTTCCCGAGTAGCAACTGGTAGATGGTCAAACTCCTTAACTTGTGGTTAGCAGTCCAGTGTTTGTCCTACAGTGCTACATCAGGATTAGCACCACTTAATAGAACTTTCTATGTAAGTGGTATGTTTTATATCTGTCTGTCTAATATACAAGCAGGCGGCTGATAGGCACTTGAAAAGTTGATACATGTGCCTGAGAAATTAAACTTTCTTCTTGGCTTAATTTTATTTTAATAGTCATACACAGTTATTACCATATTTACAAATAATTTCCATGGAGCAGATAATATTTTGAAACCTGCTTCCTCTACCATAGCCTTTGAGTCAGTCCAGAAGCTTAAAGGAATATGTTGCTAGAGTTATATTGAAACACTCTTAATCTTGAAGACCCTTACACTTCTTGGAGAGACCAAGTCCAATGTTGACTCTTGGACTCCAATTAGATTCAACCCCAACAATCCTGTATTATTTCTTGTACCAGTCAGAGTTCTCTGTAGAAACAGAATGAACAGAACATTGATAGACTGACTTAAAGAAATTATCAGATGTGATTGTGAATTGGAAAATCTGAAATCCATAGGGCAGGCCAGCGGGCTGGAAACCCACATAGGAGCTATTGTTGCAGTCTTGAGTTTGAAATCAGTAGGGCAAGTGGGCAGACTGAGTCACGACAGGAGTTGACATGGCAGCATTGACATAGAATTTTTTCTTCAGGAAAACCTCAGGTTTTGCTCTTAAGACCTTCCTATTGATTCAATGAGACCCATTCACATTACTGAGGGCAACCTGAGTTACCTAAAGTCACCTAATTGTAAATGTTAATCACATCTATCAATTATCCTAATTTTGTTGTAATTCAGTGCTGTCAAGCTGGTTCTGACTCAGATTGACCTCATATAGGGTTTCCAAGGCTGTAAATCTTTGTGGGAGCAAAAAGCCTCATTTATCTCCCAAGGAGCAACATCAATATTGGTGTTTTTTAAAATAACTTCTTGTTGTTGTTAAGTGCCACCAAGTCAGTCCTGACTCATAGTAACCTTGTGCAATATTTTTGAAATTGAAGTATTCCTAATAATGCAATGGCTAAGTGCTAGGCAGTTTAAAGCCACCCATTGGACTGATGATCTGCTTCCATATAGATTCAGTCAACATTACAGGCTGAATTCTCTAAAGGAGTACAACCAGCGAAGCATATTCAAAGGACTTCAAAAAGTTTGTGGAAAATTAAAATATAACAGACTCTTTCCACAAACTTTTTGAAACCCCCTCACATATATAGAAAGAAATTTACATTAAGGAATTGGCTCACTCAGCTGTGGTGGCTGGTAAATCCCAAACCCATCAGTCAGGTGGTAGACTGGAGGTTTCTGCAACATGGTTGCAGGGGCTGACAAACCCAACATTAGCAGTTAGATAGCAGGCTTCTTCTGGTTCATGGGGCTTCAGGATCTGTATAATCCCAAAAGCTGCAGGTAAGGAGGTAGGCTGCTAGCTCACATCCCAAGAACTGGAGGTCAGTTAATGACGAGTGGGATGCAAGAGGAAAAATATCCACATATATTAGATGCAGGCCACAACCCCAAGGAAATCACCCTTGCATCAAAATAAAGGGTAATTACATAATGTTGAGAATCATGACCTAATACATGGGGTCAATGAGAATCAGAATTGAATCAATGGCAGCTAACAACAACAGTCAATTTGACTTGTAAAACCACCAAAGTTCTTATTAAATTCTGCTAATGAGATTAATCAACCTAGACATAACGAAGCAGTGGGCCACTTTAAGGCATATGGATGGCGCAGTGGTTAAGTATTCAACTTCTAACTGATTGGATGAGACTTTCTAACATTGGTGATTGGTGATTCAAACCTGCTAGCTGCTCCATGAAAGAAAGATGTGGTAATTTGCTTCCATAAAGATGTATAGTCTTGGGTAATTCTACTTTATCCAACAGGGTCTTACTATGAATTCAGCGGGTTTGGTCTGTTTATTTGTTTGTGTTTTGGTGGGACACGTCAAGGAAGAACAGAACTTCAGGCTCCAAAAGGATAGCTCCCAAGACCTGCTATGGTGGTGGTGTGGTTGTTGTTGTTGGTATGCTGTCAGATCTGTTCCAACCCATAGTGACCCTTCCTGTATAGGGTTCCTAAGGCTGAAAAGCTTTATGGGAGCAGAAAGCCTCATCTTACTACTGCACAGTGGCTGGTAGATTCGAGCTGCTGACCTAGCTGTTAGCAGCCCTACGCATTCCCCACTACGATACCAGGGATGTTTCAGTTAGAGCAAGAGATGAAAAAGCAGGTTGTTGTTAGGTGCTATGAACTGGGTTTCTGACTCTTTAAATCTCTGCAGGAGCAGAAAGCCTCATCTTTCTACTGCAGAGCAGCTGGGAGGCTCAAAATGCTAACCTTGCAGTTCACAGTCCAGTGCTTATCCTATGGAGTGACCACACTCCTGAAAGAACAGGTCAAACTCTAGTTATTCCAGTTACTTAAGGGGCAGGAGGATTCAAGGTCTCACCACACCACCAGAGTCAGTGATTGTGGAAATTGCTCCCCTATCTCTATCAGTTTTGGCAACCATATGTGTCTGACAGTCTTTTCATTCTAATCAAGTAATAAAGTAAAAAAGAGAGTGATGAAGCCCAAATAGAAATGAAACATAAATGGCTTTAGATCCTTTTGCCAAAGCATCTGACTTATTATCTGAGCTTGCTTTAAATCAGGAAATGGTATCTATCAAGCAACAACTAAACAGCTCCTGTCAGATATTTAATTATTCAGCAATAAAATTTACTACACTGCTGCTAACTTAAACTCCAAAGGGTCTTTTGGCCTTAGAAATATATGCTCTCGTTTCCAGAATTTTCTTTTTTTAAAGTACAGTCAGATATTCTTAAGTTCCCTCTTGGATGTCAATGATTTGGCTATTTTCTTTCTAACTTCTTTGGATCTATTGGTTGTTACCTCCTAAGCCAGCCACTTGACCTCAAACCCATCCCCCACCCCCATCTATGAGCCAAGGCCCCAAAGCTTCTGACACTACAACAATTTATTACTCACTCCGGCCAGTACTGACAGAACACTGCCTCCAGGCATGTTGTGGGATCTGGCAGCCATATCAGGAAGCAATGGGAATCAGACTCACAATTATCTCTTGCTTTTATTCTTAAAGAAAGGAAACGAATCAGACCATTACAAATACATATACATATTGTGTTCTAGTACACTTCCAGTTGCCAATTACCTTCTCAAGCATTGTTCAAAAAGAAAATTGGCTTAGGATATGACTGATATCAGACCATTTCATTAGGCAGTAATAATGCTTCCATTTATTGAAAGCCAAAAGTCTGCTAAGCATATTTAATACGTACGTTCATTTCTATATTTAGTTTTCACAACTATCAACAACTATGAGCCTAAACATCTTGTCTAAAGTTTAGAAATCCCAAACCCATCTGTAATGGGTTGAGTGGTGGCCCCCTTAAAGATTCAAGTCCAAATCTCCGGTACCTATGAATGTGACCTTATTTGGAAAAAGGGTCTTTCCAGATGTGATTAAGTTAAGGATAGTAAAATAAGATCATCCTGGATTTAGGGTAAACCCTCAATCCAATGACGTGTGCCCCTTTCAAATACAGAAGAAGACACAGAGCACAAGAGATAAGCCATGTGAAAATAAGGCAGGGAATAGTTATACGTCATAAAACAACATATGTCTGGAGCCACAAGAAGTTGAAAGAACAGGGTCTGATTCTCCTCTGCAATCACTGAGGAGATGCTGAAAAAGCCTAGCCTTGGAGTTTGAGACTGGGTTTATGTCTTGCCCTACCACTGGGTCTTATGGGTAGTATTGTGGACACCTTGTTTTACCTTTCTGATCCTCAGAATTTTGAAAGAAGATATTTATGCTGTTTAAAATGACAAAGCGTGTGGTAGTATTTAAGGGAAACCTTAGGAAATGAATCTACCATATAACTCCTAAATCATGTAAGTTTCCAATTCAGTGTACAGGCTTCCCAGGAGTAAGGTCCCTAGGAGGAAAGAAAGATGTGAATAAAGAAAGAAAGCCCAAGAATGCCAAGATTTTTAGCTACATTGAGCCAATAGAAAATGAAAGGATGCTTCTTTTTCAATATATGTCCCTTAACATTACCTAGCACAATAAAAAAGCAACAACCCATTGCCACTGAGTAGATGCTAACTCATAGCAATGCTATAGGCTAGAGCACATTTATAGGCTGTAAATCATTATGGGAGCAGACTGCCACATCTTTCTCCCAGAATTGCTGATAAGTGAGAATCCCAAATCTTCTGGTTAGTAGCCAAATGCCTAACCAGTGTAGCACTAGAGTTCCTGCCTAGCACAATACTTATTGTTTAATGAATTTTTTTTTGAAAAATATGTTATTAAAATATTTGTTTGAGTTATGGGTTGAGTGCATATGATATATCACCATTGTTTTAATGACTGGAGCTCTATACAAAATGAAAAAATTAAAGTTCCCTGATTTTATGGACTTAGATTTTGGTGAGGAAGACAAATAAGAAAGCACTGCAGTCAACAGTATAATTCCAGATGGCGCTGAGGTTTTTGAAGAGAATAGAACAGAAAAAGAGGATTTTATGATCAAGAGTGACAGGAGGCAGCAGAGCTTGATGGCGGCTAAAGTGGACATGCAGTGAAGTTCACCGTCAGCAATAACACAGAACACCAGGCAAAGTAGATCAAGCTCTAAATCTCAGAACCACAGAGACAGGAATATTTTAAAAGTTTGAAGGCTTATAGCTTGTGGAAATTGGAGCTGAAGTTAAAAAATCACATACTTTTGAAACTGCCCAGCCGGGCTTGCAGGCCTGGAGCCGACATCTTGGGCAAGACCAAAAGGCAAGATAAAGTGGGGGGAGCAGAAACATCATGGAAAAATGCCGCGGGAACCTTGAGGCAAAGGTGGACAATATGTTTTGTCAGTTTTGTTTTATTCTGATTTTCTTTTCTTTCTTTTTTTTCTCTTTTTGGTATCTGGTCATTGGTGCACCCACTGTTTGCCCCCCTCCACTTCTGGTGACTAGAGGGGGAGCCTCACCACTGGTGGGTTCTTCTGTCACACATGCACACAGATACTCAGCCCAAGAGCAGACCCTAAACGTTTCGTATTTGTTTGTTTTTTGTTCTGTTTTTTAATACAAGAAAGGGTAGGACAGGGCTGCAGAGAGGGAAAAAGAGTTTAAAAACTAAACAGGCTGAAAATTAAAAATTAAAGCCTGATTTAATTAACAAATTAACAAACAACACTGGCACCTTCAAATCTCTCAGGCAGCTTTGAAGCAAGAGCTGAAGAGAGGACATTAAAGACATACTCATATTAGGCTACAGACTTCTTTTTTTTTTTTTTTTTTTTTTTTTCTTTTCTCTCCCTCCTCTGTCTTTTCTGTGATTAAAGACTGCAGTATTCAGTCTAGATTTTGTTGTTGCTGTTTTTTAGTCTTTTTTTTTTCTTTCTCTCATTTGTTTCCCACTGGTGTTGTTTTGCTGTTATATGCCCCCGCCCCCCCCCTTCTGCCTTTGGAAACTCTTTGTCTCCCTATATTACACAAGAAGAGTCAGCAACTGCTGCCATGTAGCCAAGCTACAATCACACTTTATAAAACACCAAAACCCAGGCAAGAACCAATACCAACTGCCATATACCAGGGAAACAGACAACACCTGTGAACGTTACTCTGAGTTAAGTAATAAGAAGAGTGAAAAGGGAAGCCCACATCCTGATCACATCTTCCTGGAAGCAATCAGAAAGCATAAGAAATACCAAAACACATACTCAATTAAGTATTAAGGCCACAGATGAACTCTCAACATGTCCAAGAAGCAAAAGCAGATGACCATATCAGCACATGTCCAGAAACAAGATAAAATATCTGAGACAAACAACCTAGAGGTAGACATGGACTCCATTCTGGAAGGAAGGCAGGCCTTGGAAATGTCTGAGAAGGAATTCAGAAAAATGATTATAAAATGTTTCAAAACACTTTACAATGGAGTTGATAAAAACAAGGAAGAAGTCAGGAAAGTGCTACAAGAACAATCAAATAAGAGAGATACAGCATTGGAAACAATTCAAAACCTACAGAAAGAGGTCCAAATGATCAATAACAGAATATCAGAAATAGACAATACTCTGAAAGAGCAGAGGAGTAGAATAGACAAAATGGAAGGTAGAACCAGTGAGCTGGAAGACAAATCTCTCAATACCACTAAGATAGAAGAACAAACACAAAAAAAGGATAAAAAAAATCTGAAGAAGGTCTAAGATTCATGTTGGATAACATGAAGAGGAATAACTGAAGAATTATCGGCATTCCAGAACAAGAAGAGTCACACAAGTCCACAGAGGAACTAGTTGAAGAACTGCTGGAAGAAAATTTATCCAACATCCTGAAAAATGAAAAGATAAACATCCAAGAAGCTCAATGAACCCCAGGAAGGATAGACCCCAAAAGAAAATCACCAAGACATATCATAGTCAAGCTCTCCAAA
>NW_006408595.1:7841319-7852979 GCF_000296735.1 Chrysochloris asiatica
GTATACCCTTTGGTTGATTGATGATGCATGGAGGGGATTGTAACCATGGCAATGAAACGATATACAATAGAATGAATGTAAAACTAATGTTCTCCCATGTAAACTATCACATAATTCACAATAAAACATTTAAGAAAAAAATGATAGGAGGAGGAGGCACAGTCATTAACAGAGATTGAGTGATCAAGAAGTACTCGCTGGAGAGATGACCTCTGAGATAAGAGTTGAGGGCCAAGAAGGAAACTACATTTGAAGAGTCATGAAAACAATATTCCAGACAATTGGAAAATCACATTAATTGGACTATGGGGAAAGAAAGAATTCAGAGATGGTGAGGACATCACCCACTTATTGAGACTGAAAGACTTGGATGAAGCAGGTTTTGCGAAGGGAAATCAGGAGTTCTATTTCATTTAAAAATAACTATTTTTACCTGTCACGCAGTAGGATAAACACTGGACTAACCACAAGGTTGGTGGTTCAAACCACCAACTGCTCCTTGAATATCCTACCTATGCAGGGTCTTTATGAATCAGAAGCAACTCGATGGCACTTAACAACAACAACTCAAAATAAAATTTATTAATTCTGGTAATTTTACCTGAAGGTTTATACATTTAGTAAACCCATCAGTATTTCCATTTTGAAAAAAAATATTAGAAATGTTTATGATTACTGTTTTTATTTTTTTTTTTCAAGATGTACTCAGTCAAAATTCAGGTTTCTGCAAGAAGAATAAAAAAAAAAAAAGGTACCAAAAACTCACAGCAGAAGTCTTGTTTTCCTATGCTCCTATAATACTTGGACTTCAAGAAAATTATTAATCACTTAAATATTTTATTTTTAAATGCAGTGTGTTTATAAAATTCACACTATTCAGTTATGGAAAAAGCAATACCATACTTACATTATTATAGTGTAAAAATTTCTACAATGGTGATAAAAACAAAGATAATCTTCTACCTTCTAGAGTGAATGGAATCAAAGCTGGGGAGACTCTTGAGCCCACTCTTAGAAAATAAAGTTTCCTTAGAAGAGAAGAGTTAGGATTGGGGTACAGGCATTAATTTTCTTTTTATAAATAGCATGTATGCATCAGTAGTAACTATTATAAGAACATAATCAGCATACGACAGCAATTTAATATTCTTCCAAGGACTCTGGTAGCATAGTGGTTACGAATCGGGTTGCGAACCGCAAGGTCAGCAGTTCGAAACTACCAGCTGTTCCGTGGGAGAAAGATGAGACGTTCTGCTCCCATAAAGATTTACAGCCTCGGAAACACTGTACAGGGTTGTTGTGAGTCGGAACCAACTCCATGGCACAAACAACAACAACATATGCACAGAAATGGCTGCACGCGCACATTGACAGAGAACTTCCAGAGGTTCAAGCCAGATTCAGAAGAGGCCGTGGAATGACGGATATCATTGCTGATGTCTGATGGATCTTGGCTGAAAGCCGACAATATCAGAAAGTTATTTACCTATGCTTTATTGACTACATATAAGGCTTTCGATTGTGTGGATCATGACAAGTTATAGACAACATTGCAAACTATGAGCATTCTTGAACACTTCATTGTGCTCATGAGGAATCTGTACATGGACCAAGAGACAGTTGTTTGAACAGAACATGGGAACACTGAACGGTTTAAAATTAAGAAAGATGTCAAATTAAGAAAGGGTTGTATTCTTTCACCATACTTATTCAAACTGTATGCTGAGCAAATAATCCGAGAAGCTGAGTTCTATGAATAAAAATGCGGCATCAGGATTGGAGGAAGACTCATTAACAACTTGCGATGTGCAGATGATACAACCTTGCTTGCCGAAAATGAAGAGGACTTAAACATTTACTGATGAAGATCAAAGAGCACAACTTTTGGTATGGATTACATCTCAATGTACAGAAAACAAAAATCCTCACCACTGGACCAATAAACAACATCCTTATCAGCAGAGAAAAGATTGAAGTTCTCAAGGACTTCATTCTTTTTAACTATCAACATTCATGGAAGCAGCAGTCAAGAAATCAAACAATGTATTGCATTAGGCAAGTCTGCTGCACAGGAACTTTTTAAAGTGTTAAAGAGCAAAGATGTCAGCTTGAGGATTAAGGTGAGCCTGACCCAAGCTGTGGTATTTTTAATAACCTCAAATACATGTGAAAGCTAGACAGTGAATAAGGAAGACCGTAGAAGAGTTGATGCTTTTGAGTTATTGTGTTGGAGGAGAATATTGAAAGTGCCATGGGCTGCCAAAAGAACCAACAGCTCTGTGTTGGAAGAAGTGCAGCCAGAGTGCTCCTTGGAGGCCAGGATGGCCAAACTTCATCTCTCATACTGCACACATATTGTCAGGAGGGACCAGTCTCTGGAGAAGGATATCATGTTTGATAAGGTAGAGGGTCAGAGAAAAAGAGGTAAACCCCCAGTGAGATGGATTGGCAAAGTGGCAGCATCAATGGGCTCAAGCATGGCAAAAATAGTGAGGTTGGCCCAGGATTGGGCAGTGTTTCATTCTGTTGTGCATAGGGTCACTGTGAGTCAGTACTGATTCAATGGAACCTAACAACAACAACAACTTATGCACCTTCAAAAAAAAAAGTATATATATAAAATTTGGAAACCTTGATTATCTGATCCATTCTTGATGTTTTGTTGAGTATTATCAAAGTGCCATTGTTCTTCTAGTTTTAGGACTACTTCAGAATATCAAAAGTGATGGTAGAATTTTAAGTGTTGATTTACTTCTAAAATTATTATTTTACTATTTTTTACCTTAACACTATTTTAAATCAATTATTTGAAAATCTTAAACATAAATCATCTACAGATTTGGATACATATTCATTTGTTTCTCAGAGTTCTGATAATAGTATAGTCAGAATAGCTAGAAAATTGGCTGACGTTTTTATTCTTTAATGAAATATTTTCATGTTAAGGAATCCTGGTGTGGAGCTATAGAATAAGCACTGGACTGCTAGCTGCCACAAAGTTAGCAAGTTCAAACTGACCAGACATTCATTGGAAACCCTATGAAGAGTTGCTATGAGTTGGAACTGAGTCAGTGACACTGAACATCAACAACATGCCTTAAATATATAATTTTAGCATTAATTCTATGTAAATTTAACTTTTCATATTTTGAGGATTCTTAAAACTAACAAGCACATTAAGATATAAATCCAATTTAAATATAAAACGTATCTCAATCAACTAGTTTCTTTACCCCAATGATTTATCCTCCATAGTTGCTAGGAATACTGATTTCATTTAATTATAAAATCTAACCACTTACATAAGTAAAAAATGTATATACATATATATACACCCAGTCCTCACTTGTCTACATAGTTAGGCTCCAAAGACCAGTTCCTTATGAAAAATTGGTGTTATAGAAAAATGGAAGATGACCACATCAGATTACAAAATAGAAGATGACTACATCATTATGTGGAGTCCTATGTTGCACTGTGGGTTAATGCGTCAGACTGCAAAGTCGTTTGAACTGCAAAGTCAGTGGTTCAAGCTCACCAGCTGCTCCTTGGAAACCCTATACAGGGTCGCTATGGGTCAGAATTGACTCAACAGCACTTAACAACAACAACATCATTACATAGCTGTCAAATTATATCATTATATAACTGTTAAACCAGTGAGAATCACGGCCGAGGCAAGTTGAAACATAACTTTAATCACGTAAACTTGTAAATGTCATCTCATACCTTGACATTCATCACTATAAGACGTTCATTGATAATGTGCAAGATAGTTGGATAGTAGACTTTTTTTTTACTGTTGTCGTTGTTGTTAAGTGCCATGGAGTTGGTTGAAACTCATAGTGACCCTGTATAAGAGGCTTTAAATCTTTGCCTCATTTTTCTCCTGCAGATCAGATGGCAAGCTCTAACTGCGAACTTTGTTGTTCTCTGTCCAGTGTGTATCATATGAGATAGTCAATAAATGAAGAACGAGTACAATTTGATCAATTTCTGCTGACTAATAACTAAAATAATTTTAAAAGTATTTATTAATGACAGTGGTCTAGACAAATTCTAATTTTCCTTTTATACTTAGATTAAGCTGGTAGCTATTGTTTATAGAGTTCAATGATTTCTCATCCTTATCTTACTTCTGAAAGTAATAGAGTATGCAAATCACTAGGAAAATCTCTTACTGATAAACTATGCAAATAAAACATCAAGTGGATGGATCCTTTATGTCTTTAGTTGATTAAACTCTCCTAAAATGTAAGCTGAAAACACTGACCTCACCTTTCAAGCCTCCAAAGAAGCATTTATGTTGTCAATAATGTAGCCAACAAATACATACTGATTGAATTTAGTACTAAGGGCCAGGTGGTTACATTTGATAGGACATGGACTATAGCCTATCTATAAGAATACCATTAGAATCCCAACGCAAAACCTGGGTTGGTTAAGCTGATCACTTGCAAAGCAATAGATGAGTTTTCCAGACAACAATTCTAAGGAAGAAAACCTGTTGGAAAGAAGAAAGGAAAGGATTTCCATTACTGTTTGTTTTCTTTTTTAACTTGGCTTTCCTTACATTTCTTTTTCTAGGATATCATTTGTACATACACATCACTTAAGTTTATTTTTTAAACCCACAAAGAAAGATATTGTTTTGTTGTGGTTGCATCCTGGTCAGCAGAGGCCCAAAGCCTCCCATTGTGAGAGGAAATGAAGGCTGCCTTGGTCTTTGAAAGGCATCTGTATGCACATGACTTCTTTCATCTATGCCTACAATTGCTGTGATTCAGCCTTGAGCGTATTTCCAAAGGTAACCTACTGAAGAAATCCTCAGTATCTAATCAGGCACATATTAAAGGAGATTGGCCCTAAAAATAAAGCAAAGTTTGCATTTTTATTTACAAACCAAAGGACAATGTAAATTTCTTTCTTCATAAAAAACTCCTTCAAAATCTCTGGTAGCTTAGTGGTCACCAGTGTGGCTGCTAACCTAAAGGTCAGGAGTTCCAAACTACCCACTGTTCCATTGGAGAAAGGTGAGGCCTTTTGTTTCTGTAAAGATTTACAGCCTCGGAAACCCTATACAGGATTGCTATAAGTCGGAACTGACTCTGTGGCATACCACCACCACGATTCTACTACTAGGAGGGAAATGGCAATTTGATAACACTCAACAAAACATCAAGACGGAACAATGGCAGGGCTTTATGATTTTATATTTTTTATAAGGTACATATACCTGGAGAATGTCAAATTATTCAATCATAATCAGACTTTGTTTTCTCAATAGCTCTGCAGTGTGCCTTAGTTGATCTACAGTGCCCCTACTTTGCCTGCTAAGGAAACAGTTTATTTTGTAAGACTGGGCTCAAAAGTCTCTTCAGCTTTGACTCCTTTCCTCAAAAAGGATAAAAGATTCACATTCTTCTTGCCACGGTAATTATTGCTCTGAAGTGTTACTGCTCAGTCACCTGGCCTCCTGATTGATTTAGACTGTGAGCTTCATGAAGGTGGGAATTCTTGTCATGTTTGTATTTCATTCTTTGTTCATAGACTATGGTAGTTACACCTGAATAAGTATTTGATGAATTCATAAATGATGATAAATCATGACCGTGTGTCCCAGTTTGGGTTCCAAAAGCTGGAGCATTCTAACGCAGGTTCTAACCTCTTCCTTTGACAATACATTTTCTGCCACTTAGTGTGAATGCAGGTGAGTACAAATTTGTCAATCTTGAATGGAGAATTTAATCATTTAGGACTTTAGTTTTAAGAAACAGAAAAGAAAACTAAAAACTAAAGAAAGTGAACTGGAAAAGAAGAGAATAATATTAAACCAAATAGTAATGTAAAATTTAAACTTTCTTGAGGACTAAGGTGTGCCTGACCCAAGCCATGGTATTTTCAATAACCTCATATGAATGCGAAAGTTGGACAGTGAATAAGGAAGACTGTAGAAGAACTGATGCCATTGAGTTATGGTGTTAGAGGAGAATATTGAAAGTGCCATGGGCTGTTATATGGCAGAAAGATGAGGCATTCTGCTCCTGTAAAGATTTACAGGCTCGGAAACCCTGTACAGGGTCGCTATGAGTCGGAACCGACTCCATGGCACAACAACAACAACAGGTATCAGAAACACAGGGTACAAGTGTTGCAATGTCCCATATAGATTTATAAATATATTTGTATAAACAATGATGAAATAATCTCCCCCAAATAAGCCAAAATTTAACTTCCAAGGCAATTGAAAGAGAATTTGAAATTTGAAGGTACACTACACAAAAAAGAATGGAGACAGGAGAAATCTGTCAGCCTCACAAAATATTCTGAAGATGTGACTGTATGAATTAATGTGTTGTTGTTGTTGTTAAGTGCCATCAAGTCGGTACCGACCCACAGCAAATTTATGCACAGCAAAATGAAACATTGCCTGATCCAGGGCCAACCTCACTACTGTTGCCACACTTGAGTCCATCAATGCTGCCACTTGGCCAATCCATTTTGTTGGGCGTCTTCCTCTTTTTCTCTGATCTTCCACCTTACCAAACATGATATCCTTCTCCAGTGACTGGTCCCTCCTGACAATATGTCCGAAGTGTGAGAGACGAAATTTGGTCATCCTGGCCTCCAAGGAGCACTCTGGCTGCACTTCTTCCCAAACGGATCTATTGGTTCTTTTGGCAGCCCATGGCACTTTCAATATTCTCCTCCAACACCATAATTGATACTTGTTGTTGTTGTGTTGTTGTGAAGTGCTGTCAGGTTGGTTCTGACCCATAGCAACCCTGTATAGGGTTTCCGAGGAACAGCTGGTCAGCTTGAACCGCCAACCTTGCAGTTCAAACGGCTTTGCAGTCTGGAGCATTAACCACAGCACCACATCAGGACTCCATCTGTACTGATACCTGTTGTTGTTGTTGTTGTTGTCAGGTGCCATCGAGTCAGAACCGACTCATAACGACCCCATGCACAGCAGAACAAAACAATGTCCAATCCTGGGCCAACCTCACTACCGCTGCCACATTTGACACCATCAATGATGTCACCTGGCAGATCCATCTCGTTGGGGGTCTTCCTCTTTTTCTCTGACCCTCCATCTTCCCCAGCATGACATCCTTCCCCAGCGACTGTTCCCTCCTGACAATAGGTGGTATAATTAAAAAGAAAAAAAAAAAAAAGATTTAATGACTAGAGATCAAGATTAATGTATTAAAATTTTATAAGTGAAAATTATAATATTTGCCCTTATTCTCTAAAGAATGGAAATATTGATGACATATAGTTGTTTATAAAGTGATATAAGTTGTAGTACTAACATGTTGTTAAGTGCCGTTAACTTGGTTCCAACTCATAGCAACCCTGTATAGTGTTTCCAAGGAGCAGCTCATGGGTTTGAACTATCAGCCTTGTGGTTTGAAGTACAGTGCTGATTCTACAGTACCACACCAGAAGTCTAGTAGTTACATAGCATCATCAATTATTTCTTATTGAATTTTATAAAGTATTGATGTGCTGTTTTGTTTGATGCTATTGTCAGTAGCAGAATTATTGTCAGAGCCACAATTGGACACCAGAAAATCTGATTTCTCCCACTAAATTGAGTCATTAGGTTGTGCTGCTACTTTGCTGCTGCCAGAAGGAGGCAGGAGATAATTAGTCTGGATCCAGAAAGCCTGCCCCTAGATCCCACTCACATCAGTTTCCACTAGCTCTGCCCAGCCCCCACCCCCCATGTTTTACAGCTTTTATCAACTCTGAGTTACTCTGAAACACAAGGTGTGCACTACTTATACCTCTGCCACCACCCACCTCAGTCCACTCTGAAGTCACCAAAGGTCATTATTCTTCTCATTAGATGACCTCTGGGCTCAATAACTTAAGCTATTTTCCATCTGGTATGGAAGATCTGTTTTTACCAACTGACTGTAAGCTCTACCAGAGTGCTAGTGTGGCACCTTAGGACAAGAACTGGATCGCAACGTGTATTTGAACTGCAAAATCAACGTTTTAAACGCACCAGCCACTCCTCTGAAACCCAATATGGGGTCACTAAGAGTCGAAATCGACTCGACAGCACTTAACAACAACAACATAAGCTCTACCATGGGACAAAGATGAGGCTTTCTGCTCCCACAAAGGCAAAGGTGGGGAACGTCCAGCCCATGGACAATTTAAGGCCTTGGAAATCATTTGGTCAGTCATTGCCAAGGCAATCATAGTTCCAACAATCCAAATATAGAAAGCTAATTTTAAAATTGGTAATTTTGTATGGCTCCAATGATGTTGTAAGGAGCTCTGGGAATGTAGTGGTTACGAATTGGGCTTCAGACCTTAAGGTCAGTAGTTCAAAACTACCAGCCGCTCTGCTGGAGGAAGATGAGACTTTCTGCTCCGGTAAAGATTTACAGCCTCGGAAACCCTATAAAGGGTCGCTATGGGTCGGAACTGACTCGATGGCTCTTAACAACAATGATGTTATAAATATCTAAATGGCCCTTGGCAGAAGAAAGGTTCCCAACATCTGATTTACATCATTGGAAACTCTAAATAGTGTTCCTAAGAGTCGGAGCCAATTCTAGGACACTTTACAACAACAAAGCTTTACCTAGAACGTTCTTGTTTTTATAGATAACTGAACAAAGAAAATCTAATTATCTTGAATTAGCCAAGTAATCATCCAGAACTCTTATCATAATTTCTAGAAGTATAAGTTTGACACTTCTGGCAGTGAAGGAAAAGAAGACTATTCATATTGCCAAATTCTCATGAATGACTAACAATAGGTATTTATTGAACACTTAGTACAAACCAAGTACTGGGTAAATTTTTTTTATCTCATTTATTCTTTTATCAGCTCTGTCTCAGATATTATTATCCCTTATTTATAGGTGAGAAAACGGAAGCACAGAGAAGTTAATTAAATTACCTAAATAGAAGTACTTTTGAAGTGAAGAAGATGGAATCCAAATCCTTATGATGTATCTTTGGAGCATGTACAATTTTTTTTTAATGTTTTATTGTGAATTATGTGATAGTTTACATGGGAGAACATTAGCTTTACATTCATCCTATCATATATCGCTTCATTGCATGGTTACAAGTCCCTCCATGCATCATGAACCAACCAAAGGGTATATATACCCTGCAAGCCTGCCCCCCAGTTGTCAGCAAACAGCTTCTCTCCCTTTCTGGGTCTAAAGTCCCCAGCTGCTCCATCTCTCCACATCATCATCTCTGCCTCCATTTCTGGCATCACTGCTTCTCTGGGTAGGGTCATTGGAGCATGTACATTTAACCAACATGCTCTATTGTCTTATAATAACTAACAAAGAGATGGATTGTTTGGTTTAATGAAATGACTAGGACTTAGGCTTGAATTCTGATTTTATCAATTATTAATCGAACCTTTGGCCAAATAATTCATTACCATGAATTTCAGTTTTCTCAACTCAAAGTTAGACAGAGTAAAATCTTCCTTAACACAGTTATTATGCTCATTAAATAACGTATAATAAATATAAAATAATTACTATCATTTTTGTACCTGAAATATAATGAGGTTTTGATGAAAATTAATTCTGCATTAAAATACCACTCAAAATCACTATTCAGGCAGAGACCATATCAGGTTCACTGTCATAATTATAACTACCACATACATAACCCTCATGTTGTGTCAGGCATTGTTCTAAATCTTTTAGCTATTTTAATATAGTCAGTCTTTTCATCTATCTTCAATACCAGTGAGATCATTATTATTATGCCCATTATATAGGTGAGAATACAGGAGCGAGTAAATCAAGTGACTTCTCTTGAAAACCCACAGAGAACATATGGTAGAGCCTGGATTTTAATCCAGGCAGATTGACTCTAAGCTTTCTGGTTTTTACCAGTATTTTAACTCTGGCTATGGATTCAATAATTACTTGTGCAAAGAATGTATAATATTCATGAAATTCTAAAAGTGTAATTTGTTAAGTTCACTTTAAATCTTCTGACCCTTAAGAGAAATTAAACCTAATTTGTGGTTTTATGAATTGGTCAATTGACCTTATAGGGAATAATAGATTTTAATGAGAGACCAAAAATGATGAACAAAGTGGCTACTAAGAGGACCAAGTCAAGAGGCTATACAAAGAGAACAAATAAGATGGTGGATCAGGTAGAAGTGCAATGAGGACCTCCATCAGCAACAACACAGAATACCAGACCAAGCAGGCTCAGGAGATGGTACCAGAACTCTGAACAACATATAAAGGAATATTTAGAAGGTTGGAAGGCTTACAGCTAGGGGAATTTGTAGCAGAAGTAAGAAATCCATTGCTTTCTAATTCAAGATGCTCAGCGGCTCCCGGAGCCACCATCTTGGGCAAGACCAAGCAGGGGAAGGATCAGAGCAGCCACAGATGCCTGACCAAACCGTGGAGATAAAGTTGTGGACATTATTTTTTTTTTTTAATCTGTTCATTGGTCTCTTGCTGTCTGCACACCTCCATTCAGGTGACTAGAGGGGTGCCTGAGCTAGTGAACATCCCAACTCCACCCCTGGAGGGTGCACAGATCTCTTCAAAATTTAACATGACAGTTTCTACTTAAAACCAAACAGTAGTGCAAAACAGCTACAGCTGGCCCTGAACTGTTTATCACTAGGAAAAAGGCCTGAATGGGGATTTTGGAACGGAACACACAGATTTAAAAGGATAGGCCGAAAATTAAATTCTGAGTTACGTCACAATGACCAACAGTGGAATCTTGAAATTTCTCAGGAAGAAGAGTGAAAAGGGAAGCCCATTTCCTGATCACATCTACCTGGAGGCAATCAGACAGCTTAAAAAAAAAAGCCAAAATACACACCCATCTAAGTATTAAGGACACAGATAATTCCTGAATATGTCCAAAAAACAGAAACAGATGACCATATCAGCATATGTCCAGAAACGAGATAAAGTGATTGAGGCAAATGAGCTGGAAGTAGACCTACACTCCATACTAAGATGGGCAGGCTTTGGAAATACCTGAGAAGGAATTCAGAAAAATGATAATAAAATGTATCAAAATACTTTACAATGGAGTTGAGAAAAATAAGGAATAAGTCGGGAATGTGCTACAGGAACAATCAAGTAAAATAGATACAGCATTGGAAACAATTCAAAACCTACAGAAAGAGGTCCAAATGATTAATAATAGAATGTCAGAAATGGACAATACATTGAAAGGGCAAAGAAATAGAATTGAAGAGCTAGAAGCCAGAACTAGTGAGCTAGAATATAAATCTCTCAACACTACTAAGATAGAAGAGCAGGTACAAAAAAGGATTTTAAAAATCTGAAGAAGGTCTAAGATTCATGTTGGACAACATGAAGAGGAATAACTTAAGAATTATCAGTATTCTGGAACAGGAAGAATCACACAAATCCACAGAGGAGATAGTTAAAGAGCTTCTGGAAGGAAATTTCCCTAAAATCCTGAAAAATGAAAAGATAAACATTAAAGAAGCTCAACAACCCCCAGGAAGGATAGACTCTAAAAGACAATCACCAAGACATATAAAAATAAAGCTCTCTAAAATCAAAGATAAGGACAGAATCCTGAAAGCAGCTAGGGAAAAAAGAAGTGTAACATACACAGGCAAGCAAATCAGATTAAGCTCAGATTTCTCA
>NW_006408595.1:7854696-7859582 GCF_000296735.1 Chrysochloris asiatica
TGTAAATCTTTATGGGAGTAGGAAGCCTCATCTTTCTCCCGCGGAGTGGCTGGTAGTTTCGAACCGCTGACCTTAAGGTTTGCAGCCCGATTCGTAACCACTACGCTACGAGAGCTCCTTACTAATGGAGGTAGTAACTCTAAATACCAACAGAGAGGGAAGGAGTCTTCACATCAAGTATCAATGCTATCCCTTCTGTACACAGGTTAGATAGGACCAGGAAACTTAGACATTGGCTACCTAAAATGAGGGGGTGATAAAGGCATGAAGTGATTGGCTTACAAGGTTTCAAGAGGGAGTTTAGTTTAAGAGGATGGGGGACAAGAAAGAGTCCCCACTGAATAGTTTTCATCTTGTCTATATGGATATGGAGAAAAGAGATGGGGATAAGATTCATATGATTCAATAGCTAATAATTTTTATCATGACTAATTGTGACTGTCACAATTGTAAAGGTAGAAGTTTTGTAACAAAAACAAGGGAATGGTTAATCTTACAGTCCAGAAACAGTGAACCCTAGGACCATCAAGGCAGAAGAGCACAAGCAGAATGCAGAACCTTATCCAGAGATGGAGGCAGAGATGGGGTCATGGAGAGGGGGAGTGGCTAAGGACTGTAGATTCATGGTAAGAGACGGTCTAAGAGTTGGTGGCCGGGAGGAAGACTTGCAGAATATGCCCTTTTTTAGGTTTAAATTATTATATATGCCTGAGTGGGGTTTTGTTTGTTTGTTTGTTTTGTTTTAAAAAAGCTAAAGTGAATAGAGAGAAATACTGTTAACTGATAGTACATGGAGGGAATTATAATTATTGTAATGAAACAAGGTGTATGATTTGTTGAATGTGAAACTGATGATCTGCCCTGTAAACTTTCACTCAATCCACAATAAAAACCTTAAGAAAACAAAACAACCCCCCAAAAAAGGCCATCTGAAACTTGAAACCACAAATTTGAGCTCCATTTCCATTAACTTCTTGGAAATCTAACCCTTATACGTACTCAACTTTTTTAATTCTCA
The DNA here is from genome assembly GCF_000296735.1 of Chrysochloris asiatica. NCBI lineage: Eukaryota > Metazoa > Chordata > Mammalia > Afrosoricida > Chrysochloridae > Chrysochloris > Chrysochloris asiatica. The sequence goes on from NW_006408595.1 coordinate 7,855,715, forward strand.
AACTTTTTTTTTTCCAGGATTAGAAAAAAAGGCAATATGATGATTACAGAATGTTTGCAAAAGTTTACAGAAAATGAATAAAATAACCTGCAAATTAGGAAATAATTCAAAATTGATTCATCTTTTGGTCTGAATTGTGTGAAAACATACCAGATATTTTTTAATATCTTATATGCATCCCAGGTAAAGAAAATGCTCTTCTGACTTTAAAATATATATTAATATATACAGTGTTGTGTTCCTGGTGTGACATTGCAGGATAAACACTGAACTGCTAACCACAAAGTCAGTGTTTCAAACTCTATAAATGTTCTCTATGAGTCAATACTGACTAGACAGCACTTAACAATAACAACAGCACACACATTGTTATTACTGCTATGTGCCATAGCAACCAGAGGGTTTTCAAGAGTGTGCCCACCTTGCGGGTAGCAGTTCAATGCATACTCTACCGCACCACACCAGGACTCAGTTTATACATATACAAACATAAATGCATATACTTATCCACCACTGGTCAGTCAGTGTGTCTACTGTGGTAGCTTGCATGTTGCTGTGATGCTGGAAGCTATGCCACCAGTATTTTTAATACCAGCAGGGTTACCCTTAGTGGACAGATTTTAGCTGAGCTTCCAGACTAAGACAGACTAGGAAGGAGTGGCAGACGACTTCTGAAGTGTTAGCTATTGAAAACCTTGTGAATAACAACAAAATATTGTCATATCTAGTGTCAGAGGATAAGCCCTTCAGGTTAGGATTTTGTTGGGAATTTTTGCATCTACGTTCATGAGGGATATTGATCTATGTTTCTTTCTTAGTGACATCCTTCCCTGCTTTTCGTGTGAGGGTTATGCTTGCTTCATAAACTGTATTAGGAAGTTTTCCAAGATGTAGAACCAGAAAATATTTCTGAGGAAGAAAACGTAATGGAACTAATTAACTGAAAAGGAATTCAAAAGAATGATAACTAGGTACCTTTGAAGGATTGATTAGAAAGATCCAAAAAAGCAAGAAAAACACATTAAAAGATTTTGAATAATTCAGGAAAATGCTATAAAAACAAATAGCCACGACTTCCAGTTTGGGGGTGCAGAAAGTAGATACAGACCGTGAAAACTCCTCTGCCAGAACCAAAAAAAAAAAAAAAAAAGCAGAGAAAGAGTGGTCTGCAGAAAAACTGCGGAGCTTTGGATCTTGTTTAACATTCCAGGTACCAGTTTCCCGTGCCCATTGAGAAGAAATCTGTCTGTGGAAGCAAAATACGGTGATTTCTGAATTGATCCAGCTGCAGTGGCTGGCAACCAGAAGTCCTCAGGCTGGAGGACGGGGCCACAGACAAGCAGAAGCAATGACCCAATGCTAGAAGCTGTGGAGCTGAGTGTCTGTAGGGAGAAGTGTGACCGATTTTTCATCTTTCACTTTTCATTTTTCAAGTATCTCTCCTCTTCCCGATCATCGTGCCCTCACTGAACAGCTCAAAAGCTAATAAATGCTGGCAAGGATGTGGAGAGACTAGGACCCTCCTACATTGTTGGTGGGATTGCAAAATGGTCCAACCACTCTGGAAAGCAATATGGCACTTCCACAGAAGGTTGGAAATAGAAATATCATATGATCCAGCAATTCCTCTACTTGGTATTTATCCACAAGAAATATGAGCCATAACACAAGTAGATATATGCAGACCAATGTTCATAGCAGCAGTATTTACAACAGCAAAAAGATGGAGACAGCCTAAGGGTCCATCTATGGAAGAATGGATAGACAAACTTTGATACATATACACAATGGAATACTACGCTACCCTGAAGAATAACATGGAAGCAGCTAGCCACTGCATAATGAGGACATTATGCTGAGTGAAATCAGTCAGTCACAAAAGGAGAACTATGGCATAGGACCATTATTGTAAAAGATTAAGAAAAAGCACCCACACTAAAATGGGAGAAAAATGTATCTTTTCTTTCTTTCTTTCTTTCTTTCTTTCTTTCTTTCTTTCTTTCTTTTATTTTAGTTACTGGGGTATATGGGATGGGGTGAGAGGGAGGGAAGGGAAAGTGGAGCACAGGGTAGGGAATAGGCACAGTATAGTGGAACACAGGGTATGGAATAGACACAGGATAATTTGGTGCTGGGGAGGTAGGGCAATACACTAGAAGGGGAAGAGGAAAGGAAAAATAAGACAGACAGGAGAACAGCCTGACAGGTTTACATGGGCTAAATGGGACAGAGGTAAATAACAATCTAAGCACAAACATGGAACAACAGGGCTCATGGATACAAAGATTGAGGCATGGTTTAATGGGTAAAAGTGGAGAAATGATGTTAAGATGCTTGGCTGTCTGTTGAATCTTGTGCCCCTTGCCTACTATTGTAAATAGACACTTGAAGGGCAGAGAGAAGAATAGTAGAAACATCACCAGAGAAAGCTTGTAATTCCATCTTCAGCTTATAACTGTTTGGAATAACTAAATGGGGCTAGAACTTAATCCAGTGAAGGAGGCTACCTGCAGAGCCTTTGCATTGCACAAAACCATAGGTGGAATCCTGATCCTCCTCATCCAGAATCTTCTGAGGTGGGACATTCCCATGTGAAAAGACAAGCAGACCATTCTGGAGGAACTAGAAGGATAGAAGATACTTCCTGAAAGAAAGACCAGCAGAAAAAAATAAATAACAGCAGTCCAATTGACTACTACAAGAACAAGCAAGTTGTTTCCCTGGGAGTCATCATCAAGGCAAGTGGCCAGGTCCCCTCAAGGCAAACACTCTTCCAAGACTGAAACTCAAATGGACTACACTAGCAGGCATATGGTCCTGCCACTGACCACATTGGTCACCAATAAGAGGACGAGGGGGAAAAACAGCTTTGAAATTGTGAACTAAGTCCAACCATATTCAATAGACTCCTGTTAACCTGGATTGAGACCTGGTTAACAAGCAGTATGATGAGACCTGGGGACTCCTGGGCCCAGGGGCAGGGACATGGCCCCAGAGGACCAGAACGGCATGTGCAGCATCCAGCTGATATAAAGTGAGGGGGGATGCACAAGAAAAACCACCTTGCAGATAGTACCCATTTGACCTGGCATCAATGGCTGGATGATCAGAACACAACTAAAGGAAGAAAGAAGGGGGTGGGGGGATGTAAGGAGTAACCCACTATAAGTGGATGATCTTGACCTATGATTGTGGATGCCATATGACAAAGGAGCAGACAAATTTCTACAGTGAGGATCATTTCTATTCCCTTGGTACACTAGATCAACAGTGATGGGGAACTTAGATATTGGCTACCCAAAATGGGGGGACTACAAAGGCAAGAAGTGACTGACTTAAAAGCTTTCAATAGGGAACCTAGCTCCAGAGGATACAGGGAAAGGTAGAACCTCCACTGAACTGTTTCCAACCTGTCTGGATGGGGTTGATAAAAGGTGAGGGGGAAAGGATTCCTGTGGTTCAATAGGCAATGATTGCTATCAGGTCTGACAGTGAATGTTGGAAAGGTAAATGTAAATGTTTGGTAACAAAAGGAGGGAGTAGCTGATTTTGCAGTCCAGGAGCAGAGATCCCTGGAACTATCAAGGGAGAAAAGGGAAATGCGAGACCGTGTCAGGAAAGGCAGTGACACTAGTGATGGAGGCAGAGGCAATATCGTGGACAGAAGGAGTGCCTGGGGACTCTGGACTCAGGGAGGGAGAAGGGTTGTATGCTGACAGCTGGGGGGCAGGAGTGTGAGGTAGATCCTTTTTGGGAGTTTGATGATGTATGCAGGGGTTGTGATTATTGCAATAAAACAAAGTACAATAGGATGAATGTAAAGATAATGTTCACCCATGTAAACTAACACATAATTCACAATAAAAAC
>NW_006408595.1:7859682-7861535 GCF_000296735.1 Chrysochloris asiatica
AGAAACACTACATCACCAAAAGTACTGGAGTAGCATTATAACCAAGCCTGGAGATTTCACTTCCAAGAAAACGACTCCACAGAAAAATCATCTGGTTTGTTTATGCTATAGGACAGCTGCTGACCTGGTCCCTTTCTCGGGTTGGTACGAGTAGACTGCTTATCCCTATATAACAAGATCAAGCCAGGTAGAATTCTGTATTGGATCACAGATTGGACAAACAAGCCAGCCATGAATACATTTTTGAGACAATTGGGGAACTGTGAACCTAGACCAAGTATTAAGTATTAAGGAATCGGGGCTACTCTTAACTATATTAAGAAAATGTTCTTAATTTTCAAAGATGCATGCTAATTTTTTAAATGTCATTTTAAAAACTTTTTATTATGAATTGAATAAAGGTTTATCAAAATGTCAAAAAAACCACCAAACAGCCAAAATGTATAAAAGTGTTGAAAAAATGCAAAACCTGCAATAAGAAATCAAGAAGATTAATATTAAGATATCAGAAAAGGACAATACATTGAAAGGGCAAAAGAGTAGGTTCAAAGCAATGGAAGCCTGAAGTGAACTTGAATATAAATCTCTCATTACTAACTAGTATGCTAGAAGAACAATCAGACAAAAAGAATGAAAAAATCCAAAGACAGCCAAAGAGTTATCCAGGATACCATGAAGAGAAACAACTTACAGGTGACTGGAATTCCAGAACAGAAAGAGATAATAAAAAGCACGGAGAAAATGGTCAAAGATTGTGGCTGCGAACCGCAAGGTCAGCAGTTCGAAACTACCAGCTGTCCCGCGGGAGAAAGATGAGGCTTTCTGCTCCCGTAAAGATTTACAGCCTTGGAAACCCTGTACAGGGTCGCCATGAGTCGGAACCGACTCCACAGCACATAACAACAACAACATCATTCAAGAAGGTGAATGAACCTCAAACAGGATAGATCCCAAAAGAAAACCACCAAGACTCTCCAAATCCAAAGAAAAAATACCTGAGAGCAGTTCTGGAAAACCTAGTTACCTATGAAGGAGGACCAATAAGACTAATAATCTCTGATTTTTCAGCAGAAACCATATAGGCAAGAAGTAAATGGAATGACATATACAAAACTGAAAGAAAAAAAATGCCAACCAAGAGTAATATACTCAGCAAAGCTGTCCCTAAAATACAGGAGTGATATCAGAAGTTTCCTGATAAACAGCAATTAAAGGAATTTGTGATTGCAAGACCATGTTAAAAGGTCCTCTTGGAATGAGAACCAACAAGTGCAGCCAATAACCTGAGATTACAATACATGCCAACCCCACCCAGAACTCAATCTAGACATGCTGTTGTTGAGTGCTGTCAAGTTGGTTCTGACCAATAGCTACCTTGTATAGGATTTCCAAGACTTTGAATCTTCCATGGAGCCAAAAGCCTCATCTTTTTCCTGCAGAGTAACTGGCAGGCTCAAGCTGTAGAGCTTGTGGTTTGCAGTCCAGTGTTTCTCGTATGTCAGGTGCCATCGAGTTGGAACCGACTCATAGCGACCCCATGCACAGCAGAACGAAACAATGTCCGATCCTGGGCTAACCTCACTACCACTACCACACTTGAGTCCATCAATGATGCCACCTGGCCAATCCATCTGATTAGAGGTCTTCCTCTTTTTCTCTGACCCTCCACCTTACCCAGTATGACATCCTTCTCCAGCGACTGTTTCCTCCGGACAATATGTCTATTGGTTCTTTTGGCAGTCCATGGCACTTTCAGTATTCTTCTCCAACACCACAACTCAAAGGCATCAATTCTTCTATGATCTTCCTTATTCACTGTCCAGCTTTTGCATCCATATGAGGCTATTGAAAAC
>NW_006408595.1:7863435-7870720 GCF_000296735.1 Chrysochloris asiatica
ACCAGTAATGAGCAATAGATCTTGATTGCATGTTTGATCGATTTCAGACTGAAGAAGTTAGTAGAATTCTTCTATTTCATCTTCACTGGCTTTAGTGGTTGGTTTATCGTATAGAAGTATTAAAAGTAAAACAAACCTACAAGAATGAGAATAGGGAATCAGAGGTATTAATTTATAATAAAGTTACCTAGAAAGCAAAAAGGGGGAATAGAGTAGATACAGAATTTCCAAATGACAAGGAAGTAGCAGATTTCAAGATAAGACAGACAATTTTGATAGTTAAAAATATTAATAAACTACTGGGTAACCTCAAAGAAAATGAATACACCAGCATATCAAAATAAAAAAGGAGGAAATAATAAAGATTTAATAAGCTCTAACTCAAGAGAATTGAAAATGCAAAGGAAACCCACAAACAAAAGGAACTCAGTACAGAAAATTATGTAGAACCAAAAAAAAAAAAAAAACAACCAACCACAACAGCATCACGAAAAACCACCGAGAGCAAAAAGGCAGCAATCAGTTCATACCTATCAATAATTATACTGAATATAAATGGATCAATTGCACCAGTCAAGAGACAAAGAACAGAATAGATAAGAAATCAGGATACTTCAACATGCTGTCTACAAGAGATACAGCCTAAATACCCATCAGTAGAAGAATGGTTAAACAAACTTTGGTACATACACACAGTGGAATAATACGCACTGTGGAAGAATAATAATGAATCTGCGAGATATCTCATAACATGGATGAATCTGGAGGATATGCTGTGTGAAATTAGTGAATCACCAAAGGACAAATACTATATGAGAAAAATGTAAAAAGCTAAGAAAATATTTTCTTGATAGAAGAAATAATCTATGATGGTTATGGTGGTGGGAAGGGAGATAGAAAATTATTTACATATTAACATGGGTGACAGAGCATGCAATACATAACAACAGAACAAGTGGGAGATTAGCAGAGGTAAGGTAAAAGTAGCAGGAGACACAGGAAGGAATGCATTGTTAAAGTGAATAGAGGTAAATGCCGGTGGTACATACAAGGGATTGCAGTCATTGTAATGAAGCAAAGTACATGATTTGTTGACCATAAAATTGATGATCTGCTCTATAATCTTCACTCAATTCAAAGTAAAAAGTTAAAAAAAAAATTTTTAACCCAATGTCATTATTAAAAAGCTTACTCTTTTAAAAAATGAGCCTATGTTATGCAGAAGACACAAATTTGCTTGTTGAAAGTGAAGAGAACTTCAAGCATTTACTGATGAAGATCAAAGATTACAACCTTCACCATGGATTATACCTCAACATAAAGAAAACAAAAATTCTCACAACTGAACCAATAAGCAATATCATGAGACTTACAGCAAAGATTGGAGTTGTCAAAGATTTCATTTTACTTGGATCTGCAATCAATATCCATGGAAGCAGCAGCCAAGGAATCAAAAGATGTATTGCATTAAGCAAATAGACATTAAAAGACTTCTTTAAAGTGTTAAAAAGCAAAGATGTCACTTAGAGAACTAAAATGCACCTGGTCCAAGCCATGGTATTTGTCCCAATGAATAAGGAAATTATGGTGTTGGCCAAGAATTATGGTGTTGGTGAAGAACATTGACTCTAACAAGGACTCTCAGAAGAGCAAACAAATCTGTCTTGAAAGAAGTACAGCCAGAATGCTCCTGAGAAGGGAGGAAGGAGACTATGTCTTACATACTTTGGACATGCTATAAGGAGGGACCAGTCCCTGGAGAAGTACATCATCCTTGGTAAGGTAGAATGTCACCAAAAAATAAAAAAGAATACCCTTAAGGAGATGGATTGACACAGTGACTACAATAATGTTGTTACATGCCATGGAGTTGGTTTTTACTCATAATGACCCTGTATGGGATTTCTGAGGAGTGGCTTGTGGGTTTGAACCACTGACCTTACAGTTAGCAGTTCAGTATTTATTCTACAGGGCCACAGCAGGACTTCAATAATAGGCTTAAACATAACAATGATTGTGATGATGATACAGGATCAGACAGTGTTTGGTTCTATTGTATCTAGGGTCCTTATGTGTTGGAACTGATGGTATCCAATAATAACAGCAGATCACCTGAGTCCCAATTTTTTCTTTCTCATTGTCGTATAAAAGCCAACGTTACTACAATGACCCAAAGTGCCCTTCACAAACCTTTTGCTTTCTGACCTCCTCATCTCCTACTCTTCTCCTGATCTTGCATTTCCCCAATGCTTAGTACCGTATCTGGTACATAGGATATGCTACCATAAACAAGGAAGTAAATTTGAGTGAATGAATGTTCTTAGTATGACATAACAGTGAATACTCAAACAGATTTGGATACATTTTCATTTATAACAAACTTACAGTTATCCCAGGGTAATAAAAATATAAATCAAAATTTGTTATGTCAGTTTTTGGGGAAAGATACCATCCCAACTCATGAGAAAAATCTAACAAAATTTTCACTTTCTTCAGACACTCATTTTCTGTTTTTTTTCTTTCAAACATTTCCTAATACATATACACACATGCAACTTAGTTTACTGTCTGTGTTTGTTGTTGTTGTTATGTGCCATGGAGTTGGTTCCGACTCATAGAGACCCTGTACAGGGTTTCCGAGGCTGTAAATCTTTACGGAAGCAGAAAGCCTCATCTTTCTTCCACTGAACAGCTGGTAGTTTCCAACTGCTGACCTTGATTCATAACCACTACGCTACCAGAGCTCTGTCTGTGTTTAGAATATATTTATTAATGTAAACAAATTTGCAGGAATTATAGGATTTCTTAGACCCTGTTACTATTGCAAGGTTTTCTATAAATTGGAGTAGAAGGCAGAAGCCTGAGCTAACACAGGAACGGTAGGAGGGAGAAGGAAAGGGCCTAGAGGTGATCCATCACACAGCCTCCAAGGATTCCTCTCTGACCCTCAGCACACCAACTTGGCCTGCCAGCATGACTCAAATCGAAGCCTCCTCAGAAGAACTGGCAAACTTTGCTTCCTGATACAGGTCAGACTTGGATCCACAACTAGAACAGGCTACAACCTGCTAATAGCCCTACAGTAGATTCAACAATAAAAAAGTAAGGGAAGCGAAAGAGGAAATAAGACAACAACTGACACCTTCAGTTAAAACAACATCAATTTCCCATAAATGTCACCCTTTATCAACAGATCTCTCTTTGAAAACTTGTGAATGATTTTGAATATTAAAACAGATTTTCTGGACATTATTCCATACACATTGTAAGGCCTCAAATAATTTCAAATTTTTAATGATTACAAACCTGGTAACGAACTTGTTGTTAGAACATCAAAACTTCCAAAGAAGAGACTCTAAAATGTTTCGACACATTGGTCCAATCTAGTAAAACTACAGAAGTGTGGTTTGAAGATACCTTGTTTGTTTTGCTATTTTATTTAATTTTTAGAGTAAAAAAATAATAATAATACATATCAAATGAATTGGAACAAAGACAGAGTCAAGTCTGGCTTCTTGAGACTACATTAGCAACCTCATTGTAATCTCAGTGAATAACAAGGTTTTTGGTTTTTTTTACAATCGCTGAATCTTTGTAGCCTGCAAACTATTATGTTTGGGTTAGGAGCAGAGGAAACTGTTTAAGTATTCAAGATATATACATTTTCCTTAAAAAGAAATCAATCACAATATGATTCTATCTGTTGGAAGGAAATATGAGGAAGCTTCAAAAGTTAATGGAAAAAAGAATGAAATTTTTCCATTAACTGAAGTCCACTAATATCTTGGACCACAATTTGTCTATTATTTTTTTGCACTGTGGTGGCTAACGTCTTGCTGTGATGCTGTAAATTATGCCAATGGTATTTTAAATACTAATATGGTCACTCATGAGGAGCTCTGGTAGCGTAGTGCTTACGAATCAGGCTGTGAACCTCAAGGTTAGCAGTTCGAAACTACCAGCTGCTCTGCAGGAGAAAGATGAGGCTTTCTGCTACCGTAAAGTTTTACAGCCTCGGAAACCCTGTACAGGGTCGCTATGAGTCGGAACAGACTCCACGGCACTTTACAACAACAAAGGGTCACTCGTGGTGGAAGGAGAGGTAAATTACTTCTGAATGCTTAACCAATGAAAACTTTATGAATAAACAGAATATGATCAGATATAGCACCAGAAGATGAAAGCATGATATGAACGTGATACTCTTCCTTATTTGAAGATTACTGGTAGCGTAGCGGTTACTAATCGGGCTGCCAACAGCAGTTCTAAACTACCAGCTGTTCCGCGGAAGAAAGAAGAGGCTCTCTGCTCCCGTAAGGATTTACAGCCTTGGAAACCGTGTATAGTCGCTATGAGTCGGAACCGACTCGACGGCACATAACAACAACAACATAGTGCCAGAAGATGAACCCCTCAAGTTGGAAGGTGCTCAAAATGGGATTGGGACTGAGCTGCCTTCCCAAAGTAAAGTTGACCATGGTGATGTAAATAGAATAAATCTTTCAGAACCTTCATCTACTAATGCCGACAACTCAAAATGAGAAACAGCTGTAAATATCCATTAATAATCAGATCACAGAGTGTACAAATATGAATCTAGGGGAATTGTTAAGCTATTAAAAATGAAATGGAATACATAAAAATTGATATTCTAGGCATTGTATTTTTTCACCATACTCATTCAATCTGTGGAGTCCTGGTGTGGTGCTGTGGGTTAATGCACTGGACTGCAAGGTCGGTTTGAATAGCAAAGTCAGTTGTTCAAGCTCACCAGTTGCTCCGTGGAAACCCTATACAGGGTTGCTATGAGTCAGAACCAACTCAATGGCACTTAGCAACAACAACATTAAATCTGTATGCTTAGAAATAATCCAAGAAACTGGGTTATATGAAGAAAAATGAGGCATCAGGTTTGGAGAAGGACTCATTAACAACCTGTCATATGCAGATGACACAACCTTGCTTACTGTGAGTGAAACACATATTGATTAAGGTCAAAACCCACAGCCTTAGGTATGGATTGCACCTCAATGTGAAGAAAACAAAAATCTTAACAATTGGACCATAAACAACATCATGATAATTGGAGAAAAGATTGAAGTTGTCAACGACCTCATTTTGCTTGGATCAAGCACCAACACTCATGGAAGTAGCAGTCAGGAAATCAAACGATGTATTACATTAGACAAATCTGCTGCATAGGATCTCTGTAAAGTGTTCAAAAGCAAACATGTCAGTTTGAGAACTGAGATGGGCCTGACCCAAGTCATAGTACTTTCTATAGCCTCATATGCATGTGAAAGTGGGACAATGAATAAAGAAGACCATATAAAAATTGATACTTATGAGTTATGGTGTTGGATAATATTAAAAGTACTATGGACTGCCTGAAGAACAAACAAATCTGTGTTAGAAGAAGTACAGCCAGAATGCTCCTTAGAAGCTAGGATGTCCAGACACTGTCTCTCATACTTTGGACATGGTCTTTAGAAAAGGATAACATGCTTGGTAAAGTAGAGGTCAGCAAAAACCTGGAAGACCACCAACTAGATGGACTATCACAGTGGCAGCAGCAATGGGTTCAAGCATAATAACAACTGTGAGGATGAAGTAGGATCAGGCAGTGTTTCATTCTGCTGTACATAGTGTCGCTATGAATCATAACAGACTTGACGGCACTTAACAATAACAACGTCTTTGATCATCTATGCTTTCTTCCCAAATTCCTTATAGAAGTTGACTCTTATTTGTAGTTTTGCCTATGACATTTATTCTATTTGTCATTTTGTCATATCAGAAAAATTACTTTACTTCACAATTTTAACATAGTTTATCTCCTGGTCTGGTGTTGTAGGGTCAGCACTGGACTGCTAACATCAAGGTTTGTGATTCAAACCCAGTAGCCTCTACCCTATACAGGGCCCTGTGAGTCAGAACTGAGTAATAGCAACAACAATTGTTGTTGTTAAGTGCCGTCGAGTCGGTTCCGACCCATAGCGACCCTGTACAGGGTTTCCGAGGGTGTAAATCCTTACGGGAGTAGAAAGCCTCATCTTTCTCCCGTGGAGCACCTGGTAGTATCGCTCAAAAAAAGAGCATCAGGGGAAAAGAGGAAGAACCCCTATGAGATGTATTGGCACAGTGGTAGTAGCAATAGGGCTAAGCGTACAACAATTGTGAGGATGGTGTAGGACCGGGCAGTGTTTTGTTCTATTGTGCATAGGGTAGCTATGGGTTGGAATCAACTCAATGTTCCAACTTAACAACAATAGCATTATATATTTGAGAATTGCATCCATATTTACCTATGAGTTCCTGGCCTTTGCTTTAACTGTATTTTATTTTACATGATAATATCTATATTCGTTTTCTCCTGTTGATAGATATTTAGATTGGTTCCAGCTTTTCCTAATATAAACACTTAGGCCTTTGTCTTCTCAAGCTGAACATTAACAACAGTTAAGGTCACTCTGTGACTGTGATGGATCAAGACAAAAACAACAGCACTCAGTAATCACGTCTGAATTCAGTAATCACTTCTAAACAACATAAACGTTGTTTAAAGCCCAAAAATGATCAAACATCCCTCAGTCCTAACATGAGTAACTACTGCTTCTTTACCAATTACAACATTAGACTCATTTTAGATTTCCAACTCTCTAGGTAAAATTTAAGGAGCTCTGGTGGTTACGAATCGGGCTGCGAACCTCACGGTCAGCAGTTTAAAACTACTAGCTGCTCCACAGGAGAAAGGTGAGGCTTTCTGCTCCCATAAAGATTTACAGCCTTGGAAACCCTGTACAGGGTCACTATGAGTCAGAACCAACTTCACAGCACGTAACAACAACAATAGGTAAAATGTATTAAAGTCCCAATCATATGCTGTTGTTCTTGTTAGGTGCCATCGTGTCGGTACCAACTCATAGTGACCTTATGCACAGCAGAACGAAACACTGCCTGATCCTGGACTAACCTCACTATTGTACGCATGCTTAAGCCCATTGATGCTGCCACTTTGCCATTCCATCTCGCTAAGGATTTTCCTCTTTTCCTCTTACCCTCCACCTTATCAAACTTGATATCCTTCTCCAGTGACCCGTCCCTCCTGACAATATGTCCAAAGTATGAGAGATGAAGTTTGGACATCCTGGCCTCCAAGGAGCACTCTGGCTGTACTTCTTCCAACACATATCTCTTGGTTCTTTTGGCAGCCCATGGCACTTTAAATATTCTTCTCCAACACCATAACTCAAAGGCATCAATTCTTCTGTGGTCTTCCTTATTC
>NW_006408595.1:7876651-7877835 GCF_000296735.1 Chrysochloris asiatica
TCCTTCAATGCAACTTGGATTTCCTCCTTCAGTATCATTGGCTCTTGATTATATGCTATCTCTTAAAAACAGTTGAACATGAACCATTTCCTTTTGGTACAGTGACTCTGTATATTCCTTCCATCTTCTCTTGATGCTTTCTGCATCATTCAATAATTTTCCCAGAGAATCTTTCAATAACAAAAGCCGAGGTTTGAATTTTTTCTTCAATCCCTCCAGCTTGAGAAGTGCTGAGTGTGTTCTTCCTTTTTGGTTTTCTGGTTCCAGATCTTTGCATGTTTTGTTTTAATATTTGGCTTTATTGTTTCAAACTGATCTTTGAAATTTTCTGTTCAGGTCTTGGACCTCCTCATTTATTCCATTTGCTTTAGCATCTCTATGCTGGAGAGCAAGTTTCAGTGTGTCTTCTGATATCCATATTGACCTTTTCCTTCTTTCTTGTCTTCTCAATGACTTCTTGCTTTCTTCATGTATGATGTTCTTGATGTCATCCCACAACTCTTCCGGTCTTCGGTCTTTAGTGTTTAATGTATCAAATCTGCTCTTCAGATGATCTCTAACTTCAGGTGAGATATAATCAAGGTCATATTTTGGCTCTTGTGGACTTGTTTTCATTTTCTTCAGCTTCAATTTGAATTTGCATATGAGTAATTGATGGTCTGCTCTACAGTCTGCCCCTGGCCTTGTTTTCACTGTTGATATAGAGCTTTTCCATCATATCTTTGCACAGATGTAGTCAACTTGACTTCTATGTAGTTCATCTGGCAAGTTCCATGCGTATAGTCGTCTCTTATGCTCTCTAAAGAAGGTATTTGAAATGAACAAATCATTGGTTTTGCAGAGTTCTATCATGTATTCTCCAACATCATTTCTATCACCAAGGCCATATTTTCAACTACTGATCCTTCCTTTTTGCTTCCAACCTTTGCATTCCAATCACCAGTAATTATCAATATATCTTGATTATATATTTGATCAATTTCAGACTGAAGAAGCTGGTAGAATTCTTCTATTTCATCCTCACTGGCTTTAGTGGTTGGTGCATAAACTTGAATAATAGTAGTATTAACTGGGCTTCCCTGTAGGCACATGTATATTATCCTATCACAGACAGCATTGTACCTCATGACTGATCTGGATATGTTCTTTTTGACAATGAATGAAACACCATTCCTCTTCAATTT
>NW_006408595.1:7877935-7890915 GCF_000296735.1 Chrysochloris asiatica
TTCTTGACTGCTGCTTCCATGAGTGTTGATAGTTGATCCAAGAAGAATGAAGTCCTTGACAACTTCAATCTTTTCTCTGTTGATAAGAATATTGTAACTCAACAACAGCTGGTTTAACACAGTACAAACTCTCTATATATTTATTGAATGAATGAATGGAAGAAGAAATAACTATCAGCATATAATAACTACAATACACATCCAGCTCTAAACTTTTCTAATTTGGGCGTATTATTTGCACAGTGGTTATAAGTCGGGTTGCTAACCTCAAGGTCAGGAGTTCGAAACTATCAGCCATTCCGCTGGAAAAGGTGAGTCTTCGTGTTCCTGTAAAAATTTATAGCCTCAGAAACTCTATGCAGGGTTGCTATGAGATAGAACCCACTCCACAGCACACCACCATCACCTACAATATTAAGGAGCTCTGGTAGCGTAGTGGTTATGAGTCGGCTGCTGTTCAAATTGACCAACCATTGCATAGGAGAAATATGAGGCTTTCAACTCACATAAAGATTTACAGCCTTGGAAAGTAGGAACTGACTCAACTCCACAGCACACCACCACAACCATGACATAAAAGTATTCTTTGTTTATTTATTGCTGTTATTTTTGTTCTTGAGAAATGAAGGCTGTAAGCTTGTTCTTAATGCTTTACTTTGATCTTCTTCCACTAGTATTTCAACAAACAGAAATACTTAAATATTCAGGCAAGTGAATAAAACACTTCCTTGTTGTTTACTTTGTACTCTTGAAGTTTCCCCCAAAATTTGCTTCAACTTATTCCTTTCTTTCATAGTGATAGTCACAATGTTCTTCTTTTAGTGCCACTGAGTCAGTTTTGATTTATAGCGACCCTGTATAGGATTTCCATGAAGTGACTGGTGGGTTTGAACCACCAACCATATGCTAAAGTGTCTTGTGCTTATCCTACAGCACAAGACACTTTAGCATATGGTTGGTGGTTCAAACCACACTTGTTGTTGTTGTTGTTGTTAGGTGCCACCGAGTCGGAACTGACTCACAGAGACCCTATGCACAATAGAACAAAATACTGCCTGATCCTGGGTCAAACTCACTATTGTTTCCATGCTTGAGCCCATTGATGCTGCCACTTTGCCAATCCATCTCGCTGGGGGTCTTCCCCTTTTTCTCTGACCCTCCACCTGACCAAACATGATATCCTTCTCCAATGACTGGTTCCTCCTGAAAATATGTCCAAAGTATAAGTGACAAACTTTGGCCATCTGGCCTCCAAGGAGCACTCTGGCTGCACTTCTTCCAACACAGATCTGTTGGTCCTTTAGGCAGCCCATGGCACTTTCACTATTTTCCTCCAACACCATAACTTAAAAGCATCTATTCTTCGACGGTCTTCCTTATTCACTGTCCAGCTTTCACATGCATATGAAGTTATTGAAAATACCATGGCTTGGGTCAGAAACACCTTAGTCTTAGAGCTGACATCTTTGCTCTTCAACACTTTAAAAAGGTCTTGTGCAGCACATTTGCCTAATGCAATACGTTGTCTGATCTCTTGACTGCTGTTTCCATGAGTGTTGGTACTTGATCCAAGAAGAATGATGTCCTTGACAACTTCAATCTTTTCTCCATTGATAAGAATGTTGTTTATTGGTCCAGTGGTGAGGATTTCTGTTTTCTTTACATTGAGATGTAATCCATACCGAAGGCTGTGCTCTTTGATTTTCATCAGTAAATGTTTCAAGTCCTCTTCACTTTCAGCAAGCAAGGTTGTACCATCTTCATATCACAGACTGTTAATGCATTTTCCTGCAGTCCTGAGGCCATGTTTTTCTTCATTATAACCCAGCTTCTCGGATTATTTGCTCAGCATACAGTTTGAATAAGTATAGTGAAAGAATACAACCCTGTCACACACCTATCTTAATTTTAAACCATTCAGTGTTCCCATGTTCTGTTAGAACAACTGTTTTTTGGTCCAGGTGCAGATTCCTCATGAGCACAATTAACTGTTCTGGAATACTCATGCATCGTAATGTTGTCCATAGCTTGTCATGATCCACACAATCGAAAGCCTTTGTGTAGTCAATAAAGCACAGGTAAACATCTTTCTCATATTCTCTACTTTCAGCCAAGATCCACCGGACATCAGCAATGATATCCCTTGTTCCACGTCCTCTTCTGCCTCCGGCTTGAACCTCTGGAAGTTCTCTGTCAATGTATGCTTGCAGCCATTTCTGTATATCCTTTAGTAAAACTTTACTCGCATGATATATCAAAGATATTGTCCAATTATTTTAGCTTTCCGTTGGATCACCTCTCTTTGGAATAGGCACAAATACGGATTTCTTTCAATCAGTTAGCCAGATAGTTGTCTTCCAAATTTCTTGGTAGAGATGAGTGAGTGCCTCCTGTGCTACCTAACTTTCTTGAAAGATTTCAAGTTTTATTTAATCAGTTCCTGGTGCCTTGTTCTTTGACAATTCCTTCAATGTACCTTGGCTTTCTTCCTTCAATATTATTGTCTCTTGATCATATGCTACTTCTTGAAATGGTTGAACATCAACCATTTCCTTTTGGTACAGTGATTCTGTGTATTTCTTCCATCTTCTTTTCTTTTGATGCTTTCTGCATCATTCAGTAATTTACCCAGAAAATCCTTCAAAAACGAAAGTTGAGGCTTGAGTGTTTTTTTTCAGTGCCCTCAGCTTGACAAATGCTGAGCATGTTCTTCCTTTTAGGACTCCAATAATTATAATAAAGCTTATATAGTTAATATTATAAGCCAGGTTCCAATCTACAAATTGTTGTTGTTGTTAAGTGCTGTGGATTCGATTCTGACCCATAGCGACCCTGTACAGGGTTTCTGAGGCTATAAACCTTTATGGGAACAGAAAGCTTCATCTTTCTCCCACAGAACAGCTGGTAGTTTCGAACTGCTGACCTTGAGGTTTGCAGCCCGATTCATAACACTATGCTACCAGAGCGCCAATCTAAAAATACTTTGCATATATTACTGTTGTTAGGCATCCTTGAGTCAGTTCTGACTCATAGGGATCCTATGAACAACAGAATGAAACATTGCCTGGTCTTGTGCCATACGCACTATAGACTATGTTGAAGCAAAGTTGTCAATCGATCTCATTGAAGGCCTTCCTCTTTCAGATAATCCTTTACTTTTTTCAAGCATGATGTCTTTCTTCAGAGATTGGTCCCTAGTAATCATATGTTCAAAGTACATGACACAAAGTTTTATCTTGCTTGCTTCTTAAGAACATTCTGGTTCTATTTCTTCCGAGACAGATTTGTTCATTCTTCTAGAAGTCCATGGTATGTTCAATTTTTTTTTTTTTTTGCCAAAATTGTAATCAAATATTATGTATCTATTCTATATTACACATTACATATATAAGCTCATCTAATCTTCACAAATGCCCTCTAAGATGTGTGCTCTTTTTATCTCTGTTTATGGATGAGAAAACTAAGGCATAGAGAACTTAAGTCTAATCTCACTAGACTGGTTTGCTTTGTTTTAAGTGTTTTAACTCATCAGGATCCTGTATAAGGTTTCTGAGGAGCAACTGGTGGGCTCGAACCGCCCACCTTGAGGTTAGCAATTCAGTGCTTATCCTACAGTGTCACCCCAGGACTCCTTTGTTTTTTGTTTGGAGTCTATTTCAAATCAAAGCAATGCTATATAGGATTTCCAGGGAGCGGCAGGTAAGTTTAAATCTGGGGTAGAACACAGTGACTGCAAGTGGGACTGCTAACCACAAAGTCAGCAATTCAAGACTACCAGCTGTTTCATGGGAGAAAGATGAGTCTTTCTGCTCCCGTAAAGAAGTCCAGGCTCAGAAACCCTATACAGGGTCGCTATGAGTCAGCACTGACTCCAGGGTACACCACCACCACCACCTCCTGGGGGTTCAAACTGATCTTTTGGTTTTATGCTTATCCTATAGAACCATACCAGGACTCCTAGCAAACAGTAAAAACAGGATTGGAACACTGTCTTGGATCAAGGGAAGGAACAGATTAAAATCTTTTACAAAGACATTGCTGAATCCATATTTTTAAACATATTGCTAGTCAAGCTTTTTTTGTGTAAAAACAATTTTATTTTCTTACAGAGGGGTATTTTTCTGAAAAAATAACATTTTTTTCATGTGATAGGAACTTCAGAGCAGGTTTCTCCCAAACTACACATTTATCACTTGAAAATAAAAGTTAATAAATAATAATTAAATTAAATTAAAAGTTTCTCCCTTTCCCAGGATCTATATATAAAATATCATCACACACACAAATCACAAATGTTATTAAGTGGTTTTTTGCTTTTTCTCAATTGTTTATTTCTTCCAGAGTCAGATATTCTTGAATGTTCAACTGATAGGTCTCCTTTTACATTATATGGGCTGGGAGCTAGTAGATCAAATCAGGAGATGAATCAAGAACCACATAAGAGACCTTGTCCTTTCCAGATATAGCTTTTAATATCTTTTAGAATGAGAATTTATTTAGCCTACTGTTAATGTCTTTGTATATGTAAGAATTGGGACTAGAGTTAGGAAATTTGATTTGTATTCAAGCATTTTCAGTTTTTAATCATATGGTACTTTAATCAAATGATAATCCTTGTTTACTTCCTGTAACTGTCTCTCTGTATAAAACATACTGGTAGAAGCTCTACCCGAAAGACTGGGTTTCCAACGGTTTATCCTTCAGAAAATAAATAAATAAATTTCAGATCTCTGTCTTTCAGTTGAGATTTCACAAATTCTCTGCACAACTGATGGCCCTGTTCTGTTATATATTCATTTTCTTTAGTATACTTTTATTGCAATTTAATGGGATTGAGAGAAAAATAAACACATATGCTCTGGCTGCTATCTGTAACTGGCAATCAGAATAGAAATAATTTATAAATTATTGGAAAAGACTTCAAATTTCTCAAAGTATGTTGCTTGGCTTTCAGAAGCATAAAAATCCATTTATAAATCAATATCCCAAATAAAACAGAATAACTACTATGTTGTTACTAAATGCCTGTGTGCTGGTTCCAACTCATAGGTTGATACATTCTGAGGAGTGGTTGGTACATTTGAACTGATGACCTGTTAGCAGCCCAGTCCTTATCCACAGTGTCACACCAGACTATGTTGTTAAATGCTGTCAAGTGGGTTTCAATGTATAGAAACCCTGTAAAGGGTTTCCGAGGAGCAGCTGGTTTTGAACTGTTGACCTTGTGGTTCACAGTCTAATATTTGTCCTACAGCACCACACCAAGATGACTATGTTGTTGTTGTTGCTGTTGTTGATAAATGCCATCAAGTCAGTCCTAAGCCATAGCAACCCTGTATAAGGTTTCCGAGGAGCAGCTGCTGAACTTGACCCACCGACATTGTGGTTCAAAATGACTTTGAAATCCAGCACATTAACCCACAGCACCACACCAGGACAGAGGACGATAGCATAATTAAAAAGCAAAACAAACCAAACTTACCAGCATTGAGTCAATTCTGATTCTTAGCGTTTCTGAGACTGTCTGCCTCATCTTTCTCCCATGGAATGGTTGGTGGGTTTGAACCACTAATCGTGTGGTTAGCAGCCCAGTGCCTAACCCACAATCCCACCAGGGCACTTTATGTGATTAGACCCAAAACCAAACCAAACCCATTGTAATCGGGATTTCCAAGGCTGCAAATCTTTCTCCTGGAGTTGCTAGTGGTTTTTATCTGTTGACCTTTCAATTTGCAATCCAGTCTGGTAGCGTAGTGGTTACGAATCAGGCTGCGAAGCTTAAGGTCAGCAGTTCAAAACTACCAGCTGTTCCACAGGAGAAAGATGAGGCTTTCTGCTCCCGTAAAGATTTACAGCCTTGGAAACTCTGTACAGGGTCACTATGAGTCGGAACCGACTCCACGGCACACAACAACAACAACACCTACCCTACAGCACCACCAGCATGCCTTACTAATTCTTTGCATAACTAAAGGCACCCCCCTCCCCCACCCAGTCATGAACTTGGTAGCATTTTGCAGTAGTGCTATATTTTGACATTTGATTTCATTTTGGTAATTTAATTTTGAAATCAATTCTCCAAGGCAGTATGATTTTTTTTTTAGGTAAGATTCAACAAAAAAGAAAATGTTTTAATCTAAACATACATTATATAGAAATATACACAGCCCAAACCAAACTCAAACCCCATGCCATTGAGTTCATTCTGACTCATTGCGACTCTGCATAGAGTTTCTGAGGCTGTACATCTTTCCATATGGTTAGCAGTCCAGTGCTAATTCTATCGCGCTACAATTTATTCACGTCACTTAATAGTGACCTATTGATGTCA
This sequence comes from Chrysochloris asiatica, assembly GCF_000296735.1. Classification (NCBI taxonomy): domain Eukaryota; kingdom Metazoa; phylum Chordata; class Mammalia; order Afrosoricida; family Chrysochloridae; genus Chrysochloris; species Chrysochloris asiatica. The sequence continues at coordinate 7,884,267 of NW_006408595.1, forward strand.
ATAAGATGGGGAAATTAATTATTCTTTAAAATTGTATTTATTATATGCTGGTTCATATTTATTATCAAAAGTTGGGGACACTATATAAGAATACTTAAGAAAATAAAATAAAAAGATTTCCTAATTCTGTTTTTAGAATGGGGAACTTGTTGAATCTCTGCTTACCTTTTTATTTCTCAAAGTGTATAAGAATGGAATCAAAATGTGTCCAACTTTAGCTCATCTGATCTCACTAAAGATCTGTCAAGAAGTTGCTTCCCCAAGGTTGTTAATGAAGACTCCAGAGATCACTGTTTGTCTTTTAAGACATAATTTAGCCTCTAAAAGATTTTCATTTTAATATTTTTATTTCTTGCATACTTTCTTTGCTTCTTTTGTCATAATATGGGCCCCTAACCCTTCAATACTGACTCTAAAAAGCAACAATTTCAAACCTGATTTGTCTGCACTTTTCTTCTTTTTGTTTGTGCAAGTAGACTTGAAAAATGCATGTGGGTTTCAAAACCCCTGCTGCGCCAGCCATGATTTCCCATAAAAGGGGAACATTTATTTGTGTATATGAAGTCTTGGACAGCAGTACTTGGTCAGACGTGAGACAGATGTGTGTGTGCACAGCTGTTTGTGTTTAAAGACAGAATACAGACATAAATAAGGTTAGATATCCTTGGTTTGGTGCTAAAATATTTTTATATGCCATATTCAAAGGAATATCTGTCATAACTGAAAACAAGGAGAAATTTATCAGAAACAAAGCACAGACCCCTTCTCCAGAGCCAGGATAAACAAAATCAATATGGGTCTATCAGGCTATGGTCTTGTAAAATAAACTTCATTGTGTAAAAGAAAACCACCTTATTTATTCATAAAAACATGTCAGATATTTTTCCCAAGTCAGATAGTGCTCTCTTCTATGAAATTAAAGTGTAAAGGCAGATTTTTATGGCTTGTCTATCACTATGAGAACTGCTATTGTGTTCTGCACTAGCAACTCCAGAAACAGACACACCTTAAAAGATCATTGCTGTCTTTATTTACCACTCAGCTTCTTACCATGGCTAAGACAGTCAAGCCAAATTCTTCTTTTCTGTGAAAAAAAATTATACTTCATATCATTTTTATATTAAACATAAGTATATCAAACATACTTCTAAAGCATATTTTAATGGAAAAAATGGTTCACTGAAAAAAGTTTTTCTCTGCATGATATAAAAACACACAATAAGAAAATTATAAATCTGAGACCCCAAATCACAGATATTTCTAGAGAGAGGCTTAAAAGTTATTTTTTACAGCTGTAATGACCCAGAACTATGAGAAGTGCCTTCAGAAAAAGACTAATAAGGAATGTAACTAATTCCTTTGTTTGTTTGTTTGTTTGTTTCTTCTACTTATTTTGCTCAATTCAATTAAGAACAAACGTTCCCATTGTGCACTGTCTGGATGAAACAGTTTATTTGTAAGTCAGAATTCATTCAATTAAACTATTCTAATAGGTGATAAAAATGCTATTCATTTCCCACCATATATGGTAAGATTTTTCACATCTCAACCCCTGTTTTCCCTCTCTTTTTCCTTCAAGAAAATCCCTTTGAAAGTTCAGAAAAAAACCTTCAAAGGAACTACCACTTTGTTTAGAAGGTACTCTTGTTTTGATGAAACTCCTAAAGCAACTCCTTTAAAGGGTTTGTTTAAAAGAATCCAAGACATCAAGGTATCCGTAAGACTGAAATGCTACACTTTATTTACATAAGTTTGGACTTCGAAGGAGTGTTTTGTTTTGTTGTCAACCTAATAAATCATATTGAGAATCTTGGGTGAGTTACAAAGTTCAAGACCCTAAGAAGACAACGGAGTGTATTCTCTCCTTTGACCTCTACTCTAGTAAGTTGGCCATTATTAGTTTAGGTTATATGGTGAAAATTAAAACATTAAAAGATTTAAAATTAGAATTTTCTGTTGGTCTCTGCCTCTAGCATGAAAGCATTCCCTACTATACTAAGATTTTATAGGTCTTCAAAACTTGCAAAAATGTCTTTAATAGCACTTTTAGAGCTACAGATTTTGTATTATTATATATGCGGAGAAATATAACAGGAAAATAATGGTGAAATAAGAAACATTATGGGAGCAATGAAAAAATACTTTTTTATATTTTACATAAACATGAAATAAATATGTTGTTGCTGTTGTTAAGTGCTGTCAAATTAGTTCCTATCCACAGCGACCCTATGTAGGGTTTCTGAGGAGCAGCTGGTGAGCTTGAACCGCCGACCTCATGATTCAAACTGACCTTGCAGTCCAGCGCATCAACCTGCAGTGCCACACCAGGACTCCTGAAATAAACATGTAAACCAGTATTAGAAGAAAGTTCATACCCTAAATTAAAATGTGATTTTTATTATTACCACAGATACATGGTAGCATTACAATTTAAAGGTGGAAAATGTAGCCTAGAATTATACATGTACATGAGGAAGCTTTCAAGTTAAATTATCGTTTGCATAAATGGGTTTAGAATGCCTGCTTAGCTCCTAATTTTCTTATTTTATTTGCATTTTTTTTACTCTGAGTATTATGTCAAGAGTCAAGACTGAAGCCTTCTAGGAAAGGAAGAAAATTAGCATTTTACAAATTAAAATTCTGTTGCAAGTCAGGAAGAATTATGCAATGTGTGGTGATGCAAAGTTACGTAGACACAAAAGCATAACCTCTTGAACACTAGCAGTCAATGGCTTGTTTCCTTCTCTGTCCTTACCCCAATCCCATGGGACTGAGAACACCATGAAGAAAGACAAGAACCCTATTGTAAGCCATGCTTTTATGCCACACGCTTGGAAGATATTAGTTTTGCAGAAGAAAAAGACAAATTTAACTACTTGGAAAATGAGGATAGGCTGGCGTATTCTATTATCTACTGTGTTATCCTTAGGATGTTTTATGTGTAGCCACTAGGTTCAGGTAGTCTCAACTTCTTGTTATCACAAAAGCATCACCCCTATCTGCTTCTGCAATTATGCTTCATGGATTGTCTTATTTGGTTCTTTATCCCTAAACGTACATATACATACGTACACTTGAAGAGTCTGTAGAGTCACTATAAGATTTTTGAGTCACCAAGCAAAATAATTAGCTTAAGCACTGACTTCTCCCTACTAGACCTGTGCAGTCTCTCTGAAGCCCAGCCACTGACGTTTCCTTCTCTGCTGAGACCACTCACTATCAAGGGATTTCTTCTCCACCATAAGCCCTCAGTGGCTTGGTTATCCAGCTACTGACCAATGAGATCCATTTGTGGAGAGAAGTGATCAAGAGCAGTTACTGTTGTTGTTGTTGTTGTTAAGTGCCATCTAGTTGGGTCCAACTCGTTGTGACCCTTTACAGAGTTTACGAGGAGCTGTTGGTGAGTTTGAACTACAGACCTTGCAGTTAGTAGTCCAGTGCTTGTTCTGGTGCACCATACCAGGACTCCTCATTTTAAAATGAGATATTTCAAGCATAAAGAAAAGTACAGAAGTATGGTGGTGGTGGTGGCTATGTGCCATGGAGTTGGAACCAACTCACAGTGACCCTGTACAGGGTTTCCGAGGCTATAAATCTTTACAGGAACAGAAAGCCTCATCTTTCTCCTGTGGAACAGCTTGTAGTTTCAAACTGCTGACCTTAAGCTTCGCAGCCCGATTTGTAACCACTACGGAATAAATGAACATCTGTGTAATCACCAACCAACCTTATTAAATCTTAACATTTTGCTATATTTGCTATATTTCACATTTCTTGTTTAACCCACAAAAGAATATGGTTTAACTCTTTATTCTGTTCACTCTGAACTGATTAATTGCCTTATCTATGAAGCTATGAATATCAACATTAACCAAATCTGGGTGGCTACCATTCCCTTGCATGTCTTTGCACATCTTTGCACTTTTACTATGTATGAATGCATTCATAAACATTATTTAATACATATAAATGGTATCATATTTCACATTTAATTTTGTAACTTTTTCTCTCAACATTATATGGTTCAAATTTGTCAAAGCAAAACTACCAAATTAAACTTCTAACTTGTTTACTTTGTCACTAGACAAATAAATACTTTGTAGAAAATTCCCTCAAGAAATAATAACTAAGTTGATAAATGAAGTTGAATAGCATATTCATTTCTCACTTGGTAAAATACCTAAATTCTGGGTAGCTGCCTACATTTATTAGAATAATTTAGGAAGAAAACTTTCCTTCAACAAAATCTCACCATGATTATTTTTTAAGAAAACAAGTAAAGAAGAGGCTAAAAAATATGCTTTCACTATATGTATGGAGTCCTAGTGTGGTGCTGCACAATAATGCACTGGACAGAAAGGTCCACAAGGTTGGTGGTTCGAACTCACTAGTCACTCCCCAGAAACCTTCTCCAGGGCCGCTATGAGTCGGAACCAACTTGACGGCACTTATCAACAACTAGATGCATACCTGTCTACTGCCCCTTATGCATTATTTAATAGTACAGCTGTTCTGAAAATTTAGTCAGAGAAAACATTTAGTAGGGCATTATTGGTAATGTCCAGGTTTCTGGGCCCTCATCAGAGTCTTTGGATAGCCCTGTTGTTGTTATTGTTAAGTGTTGTCGAGTTAGTTTTGACTCATAGCAACTCTGTATAGGGTTTCCAAGGAGCAGCTGGTGGGCTTGAACTGCTGACTTGTAGTTCACAGTCCAGTGCTGATCCTAAAGCACCACAGCAGGAATCCTGGATAGCCATGTTGTTGTTGTTAAGTGCCATCAAGTCAGTTCTGACCCATAGAGACCCTCTAAAGGGTTTCCGAGGAGCATAATTTTAACAAGCAACCCAGATGATTCTAAAACAGATCGTCCTTTGTCTAGACTCTGATAAATAGGAAATATAAAAAAAAGTACCTATATAGAAAAAAGCACTATAAAAATAAAAACAATAGAGACTATGTGGGCTACTATATGAGGTCTGATTCAAATGATTGAAACTCCAGCCTGGAAAGCTATACACTACTGAAAAAGCCAGTTGAACTCTATGTAGGCCAGACCCATATGTCAACAGTATTTTAAAATAGGAATAACTAATCAATTAAAACCAATGCATATTTGGTAATTTACTACAATTCTTGGAGTCATTGATTGGTGCAAATGTTTAAAGCATTCAGCTGCTAACCAACAGGCTGGAAGTTTGCGTCCATCCAGTGGCTCCTCAGAAGAAAGGCTTGGCAAACTACTTTTGAAAAATTAGCTATTGAAAACCCTATGGGTCTGTTCTGACACACATGAAGTCTTCATAAGTCAGTCAACTCAAGGGAAAATTATTTGTTTTGCTTTTGTTTTTTTAACTACAGTTCTCTGGACAATTACGATAGAAATTAGTGGCCGGTGTCCCTGTGGTGGTGGTGATGGTGTAGTTATATGCCATGGAATTGGTTCTGACTCATAGCGACACTGTATAGGGTTTCTGAGGCTGTGATCTTGTTGTTGTTGTTAGGTGCCATCGAGTTGGTACTGACCCATAGCGACCTTATGCACAGCAAAACAAACACTGCTCAATTCTGGGCCAACCTCACTATTGTTGCCATGCTTGAGTTCATCGATGCTATCACTTGGCCAATCCATCTCCTAGGGGGTCTTCCTTCTTTTCTCTGACCCTACCTTACCAAACTTGATATCCTTCTTCAGTGACTGGTCCCTCATGACACCATGTCCAAAGTATGAGAGACGAGGTTTGGCCATCTTGGCCTCCAAGGAGCACTCTGGCTGCACTTCTTCCAAAACAAATCTATTGGTTCTTTTGGCAGCCCATGGCACTTTCAATATTCTCCTCCAACACCACAACTCAAAGACATCAATTCTACGGCACACCTGAGTCCTCAAGCTGACATCTTTTCTCTTCAACACTTAAAAAGGTCTTGTGTAGCACATTTGCTTAATGAAATATGTCGTGTGATCTCTTGACTGCTGCTTCCATGAGTGTTGATACTTGATCCAAGAAGAATGAAGTCCTTGACAACTTCAATCTTTTCTCTGTTGATAAGAATGTTGTTTAATGGTCCAGTGGTAAGAATTTTGTTTTCTTTACATTGAGATGTAATCTATACCGAAGGTTGTGCTCTTTGATCTTCATCAGTAAATGTTTTAAGTCGTCTTTACTTTCAGCAAGCAAGGTTGTATTACCTGCATGTCGCAGGTTGTTAATGAATTTTCCTCCAATCCTTAAGCCACCTTTTTCTTCATAGAACCCAGCTTTTCGTATTATTTGCTCGGCATACATGTTGAATAAGTATAGTGAAAGAATACAACCTTGTCGCACACCTTTTTTAATTTTAAACTATTCAGTGTTCCCATGTTCTGTTCGAACAACTGCTTCTTGGTCCTGGTATAGACTCCTTATGAGCACAATTAAGTGTTCCAGAATACTCATACTTTGCAATGTTGTCCATAGCTTGTCATGATCCACACAATCAAAAGCCTTTGTATAGTCAATAAAGCACAGGTAAACATCTTTCTGTTATTCTCCTTTCAGCCAAGATCCATCAGACATCAGCAATGATATCCTTTATTCCACGGCCTCTTCTAAATCCGGCTTGAACCTCTGGAAGTTCTCTATCAATGTATGATTGTAGCTGTTTCTGTATT
>NW_006408595.1:7892325-7912788 GCF_000296735.1 Chrysochloris asiatica
AATACCAGTCCATTTCAGCTCACTAATGCCTAAGATATTGATGTTTATGTGTTCCATTTCATTTTTAACAACTTCCAATTTTCCCAGATTCATACTTCATACATTCCATGTTCCAATTTTCAATGGATATTTGCCACTGTTTCTCTTCATTTTGAGTTGTGCCCCATCAGCAAATGAAGGTCCCACCAGCTTTTCTCCCATGGGCTTTACTCCATTTGTGTTATCAAGGTTAACTCTACTTTGAGGGGGTAGCTCTTCCCCAGTTGCATTATGAGTGTCTTCCATCCTGAGGAACTTATCTTCCAGCACTGTATCTGACAGTGTTTCTCTGCTGTCAGTTAGGGTACTGATACACTAAGTGTATCTGTGTATCCTGGTTAAAACTGTGCTCTTTTTCTAAAATAAACCTTCATATTCTGTACAGTTGCAAAAAAAAAGGTTGTCATTGAAAACTTTATAGATAACAACAGAATATTGTTCAATATAATGCTAGAAGATATATGCCCCTGCCCCCTAAGTTGGAAGGTAACAACGGATTCAAACATGCCAGTGGCCATGATGATTCCAGAAAGACTATTAAATGTGAATTATTTCCCAACCATATTAGGTCATTGTTGTTGATAGTGTTTCTAAGTTGGTAAGTACCATGGAGTTAGTTCTGACACATAGGGACCCTGTATAGGGTTTCCAATGATTAGTTGGTGGGTTGAACCCGCATATGGTGAGCAGTCCAGTGCTTATCCTATAGCGCCACACCAGGTCTCCATATTACACCATGATGTCCCTTTATTGAGGAAGATATAATGGGCCTGATATTGCATCAAACATACACATTTAAAAGTGCCTTATTTACAGCAACATATTCTGGACTAATGGTGTGATACTGGTTGCTGATTTCTTTTATGTAATTTAGTGTGACAGCATTTTGTAGCTATTTCCTTCCTCCTTAAAGACATTTTCTTACAATCTTATCCACTCTCTTCTAAATAGCTGAGTTTCTGGATAAAATGGATAATGCTATAGTGTCTTTGCTAAGAATTACATAGTTATACAAGGAGGATTCAAAAGGTTTGTGAAAAAATTCCATTATCTTTTCTTTTTTTTTCCCCAAGAATTTTATGAAGCGTCCTCATATATTACATATCATTAAACAGTGTGTCTAATCCCAGAAACCTAAAGAATTTTGGCCCTTTGCCTTTTCACATGAATTTTTTAATTGGTTTGCAATTTGCTTGAAATTATCTGTTAGAATTTTGAGTGAAATGTATCAGATCTATGGAATGTAACACTTTTGGGAGAATGGTCATGTTGACAAAATTGAGTTTTCCAATTTATAAAAATAGTATATCTTATCATATGTTTGGTGGTGATGGTGATTGTATGCTGTGGATTCAGTTCCAACTCATAGTGACCCTGTGTAAGGTTTCTAAGGCTGCAAATCTTTACTGGAGCAGAAAGCTTCATCTTTCTCCAGCAGAACATCTAGTGGATTCAAACTATTGACCTTGCAGTTAGCAGCTCAAGCATAACCAAATACATCATGTGTTATGTTTTGTTAGGCGCTACTGAGTCACCTCTAACTCGTAGTGACACTGTGCACAACAGAACAAAACACTGGCCCGGGCCTCCATCATCCTCACAACTGTTGCTATGCATGAGCCCATTGCTACTGGCATTGTGCCAATCTATTTTGTTGAGGATCTTCCTCTTTTTTGCTGACCTTCTAATTTATCAAGCATGATGTCCTTTTCCAGGGACTGGTCCCTCCTGATAATATGCCTCAAGTATGAGAGACAAAGTATGACCGTCCTAGATTCTAAGGAGTATTCTGGCTGAACATCCAATACGACTTCCAATACAGATTTGTTTGTTCTTCTGACATCTATGATACTTCCAATATTCTCCTCCAACACCATAACTCAAATGCATCAATTCTCCTGTGGTCTTCCATATTCATTTTTCTTGTGCTTAGGTCTTATTTATTTCGTAAAGTTTATTTTAATTCCTTGAATTTCTATTTAACTCTGTTTTATGGCTTCCATCTCTCTGCTGAGGTTTCCATTAATTGAAAACATACTTTATTTTACTGTGTTTTATAATATCACTTCAAAATCTTTTTTTCTGCTATTTCCAACATCTTGGTGTGGGCTGTAGGATAAGCACTGTACCGCAAGGTTGGTTTAAACTACAATGTCAGTAGTTCAAACTCACCCGCTGCTCCCGGAATCCCTATACAAGGTCCCTACGAGTCAGAACCAACTCAACAGCACTTAGCAAGAACAACAGGCTCAGATTTGATGGTTTGTTGGGTTTTTTTTTTCTCTTGGGAATATAGTTCTTTTTCTTGTTTTTTCATATTTTGTATAATCATTTAAAAAAATAGAACCTACTGATCCTGACTCACGGTGACCCTACATGCTATAGAGTAGAACTTCTCCCTAGGGTTTTCTTACCAGAAGCAGTTTGCCAGACATTTCTTCTGTGGAACACTGGGTGGATATGAACTGTCAATCTGAAGTTAATAGTCAATTGCAAATTATCTGTACTATCTAAGGACTTCTGTGTAAACTTAAACCCAGGCGACTGCCACTGAATCAATTCTGAGTGATAGCGATCCTATATAACAAAGTAGAACTGCCTCCTATGGTTTCCAGAGCTGTCATTTTTACAGAGGCAGACTCCTACATCTTTTTCCCCCAGTTGGTGGATTGAAACTGAGGACCTTTTGGTCAGCTGCTGAGCTCTTTAATCATTGCACCATCAGGGCTCCTGCATAATCTTATCCAAAGCCATCTAATTTCGGTTCCAATTCATCATGACCCTATATAGGGCGTCTGATTCTGCAAATCTTTACAGGAGCAGACAGCTTCATCTTCCTCGGAGTGATTAGTGGATTTAACTGCCAATCATGCAGTTAGCAGTCCAACGTTAAGGAGATGCTAGATTCTGTTATGTGTCTCTAATGAGCTTTTTCTTCCTTCTAGCAAGCAATTTTTATGGTTGAACTTGAACTTTGAAATCTATTTCTGAGTGGCGTTGTAGTCTCAAATCTTTTGCCTTGAGCTGAGGTCTTTTCTGATTGTATGTTGCTCAGTGATCAATCAGAGGTGGGTCAGACGGAAATTGGGTGGTTCCTTTATTGCGCCCACCCTTTTGAGACCTCTCTGCTCTCTTAGTAGTTACAGTTTTATAGCTACAAGTTTCTGATTCCCCTGGTCCGAAGTTTCTGATTCCCCTGGTCAGATTTTTTTCACATGAGATTTAATCACCTCTGTGTGTCCTCTACTCTTGGTGGTAATGGTGATGTGCCGTGGAGTCGATCGCAACTCATAGCAACCCTGCATAGGGTTTCTGAGGCTGTAAATCTTTACAGGAGCAGAAAGTCTCATCTTTCTCCAGAAGAATAGCTGGTAGTTTCGAACTGCTGACATTGAGGTTGCAGCCCTACTCGTAACCACTATGCTACCAGAGCTCCTGAAGTGCACTTATTGTAGTTAAGTGCCGTGAAGTCAGTTCTGACCCATAGGGACCCTATATAAGATTTCAGAGGAGCAGTTTGTTAGCTTGAACAGCCGACCCTGAGGTTCAAAGCGATTTTGCAGTTCAGAGCATTAATCCACAGCATCACACCCTACTAGTTCCTCCCAATTATTCAGTGATGATCATTCTGGACATATTTGTTCCTTCATCTCACAACCATCTTACAACATCAGATGGTGAGGTTTAAAGAAAGAAGCCCCCATCATTGTTTTGAAAAGACTTAAAATACAAACAGAAGAGAACTGGACAGTTCTGATGGGCATGAAATTTGGAAAGTTCCATAAGACCTGCTTTTCCGGGATACCCTTGACCCCTTTCCTGTTTTAGAAATGATTGTAGTACAGATAGTTCTTCCTCAAGTTTCTTCTTGAAAGGGACTCAGCCTCTCAGTTTTGGGGGGTGATTTTGGTGGATTCACCAATTTACTTTTTGCATGTTTATTGTCTAAACTTTTACTTCTTCTTGATTGGCTTTTGTCCTCATACTTATTTGTATTTCCTGTGTTTTCTTCTTTTTTAATGGACCACCCACCAAGTCTCTGGCCTACCCAATTTTCTTAATTTGGTTTCTTAATTGAATAGTTCTTCTATCCTTCTTTCACCCTTCAATCTCTATGTCCTCATGGCAGAGGCAGGCTACAAAACTCTAAATTTCTCTCCTTCTTTGATTCATCTATTCTCCCCAAACAGCTGCGTAGAGTTCATCTTAAACTCATGTAAATATTTGCTTAGGACTTTGTCCCAATACCCCACTCAATGAGACATCACTGTTAATGAGACAGCAGGGAAATATCACAGAAAATTTCTTACATTCTACAACTAAATGGCTGAAGGAGATCTTTAATTACATTTAATATCTGTCTTATTTCCACTCCTAAACAGCACTATATTTCTCTTGGTTCTTATTTGCATTTTTCATTTTCTTTAGGTTAAGTTTATTCTGAATTCCTGGCTAACAGAAAAGTCATTTTCCTTTGAGTATGAGTAACTAATTGAGTTTACCTGTTAAACATACTCTAGATGCTCCAATAGTTTCAGAAGCAAGCAAGCCATTGGCCAGGGCCAATTATTCAGGAGGTGTCAAAAGCCCAGAGCCTTAGACATCCACTCAGAGAGGTCACACAAGGTAGGAATAAGCTTTAAGTAGTGATTTTTAACATTGCTTACCTGTAATGTGAATAAAAGATCATTGTTCATCTATAGGAATCTGAAATAAATCAGAAATTTATTCTGTATCGGGAAATATCCAAACACTTTACCAATATTAACTCAACTGTAAACCAGTTGTTGTCAAGTAGATTCCAACTCACAGCTACCACATGACCATCACAGTAGAACTGTGCTCTGTTGGGTCATCCATGGGTGATTTTTCAGAAGTAGATTGCCAGACTTTTCTTTCAAGGCTCTTCTACCTTTTGGTCAGTAGCCAAACATGCTGTTTTCATTACCCAAGGACTTTAAATTCAACTCTAGTGGATTCTATTATTATCCTTATTTTGCTAAAGTTTGTGAATTTATGAAAGTGCACTCCTGGTGTGGCACTATAGGATCAGCACTGAATTGCAAACCCAAGTCAGCAGTTCAAATCTGCCGGTTGCTCTTCAGAAACCCTATACAGGGTTGCTATGAGTCAGAACCAACTCTACAGCACTCAACAACAACAATACACCTAGTAAATGACAGAGCTGGGACTTGAACCCTAGTAAATGGCTCTAGAGCCCATGCTCTTCACTTTACATAATATACTTTCTTTCAGTACATAACCATGTCCAAAGGAGCTCTGGTGATGCTCCGCTACTAACTGTAAGGTTGGTGGTTGGAATCCACCAGCCACCTTGCAGGAGAAAGATGTGGCTGTCTGTTTCTTTAAAGATTAAGCCTTGTTCAATGGGCCAGTTCCAGCCTCCCCAACAGTGTTGCTATAAATTGGCTTGACAGCAGTAGGTTTGCTTTGGTTTGGTTTAACACATCTCTTAAAAAAAAAAAGCAACAGAATCATCTTAAAATGATTCAAGTAAAACAATAAATGAAGCAAAATAAGGACGCTGGGATAGACAATGGTATTCAATAAATCACAGGTATATAGTTAAATATAAATGGATTGTAATAAAGTGGATATATAATCTAAGCATTCAATTGAACCATATGTAATTTACTTTTTTAGGTAAAAAATGACATAACATTAACAGTTTCATATGGTTCCATCTAATACGAAACACCAAGAATATGAAACACCAAACTCACTGACATCGATTCCAACTCATAGTGATCCTGTATAGTGTTTCCATGACTACAAATCTTTATAAGAACAGGCAACTTCATCTTTCTCCCACAGAATTTGAATTGCCGACCATGTGGTTAACAGTCCCATGCTTATCCTTGTTGCTGTTTTTAAGTGCTGTCAAGCCAATTCTGACTCATAGTGACCCTGTATTGGGTTTCCGAGGAACGGCTGGTAAAGTTGAACCCCCGACCTTGCAGTTCAAACCAACCTTACAATCTAGCACATTAACCTGAAGTGCCACACCAGGACTCCTTATCCTAGGATACTTGAAATAGATTATCCAAGGGAAAACATAACCATAGATTGAAATGAAAAAGATTGGTTGGTGAAGTTTGTAGCAAGACTTAGGACTTACTGAGATATGACAAGATGTTCTGTCAACAAAGGAGCATGGGTAACTAAAAGGTCTTATCTTGATAAGGAGAGACACAACTGGGAACAAAAATGTTTGGTTTGTTAGGCAGTGGATCAGGATGCTTTTTACAGAATAGTAGAGGAATATGTGTTTGATTACAACCATCAGGAAAAGGAAGGGTGCTCCTGGGAAACTGAACTTCACTGCAGGCATACAGCCAGAGTCTACACAACAGTCAAGTCAGGAGGGTTGATGGGTGTGCTGGAGGCTACAGAGCCCTTTGGGAATGGCAAAAGAGATTTCTCATACCTTATCAAGCCCTCACTCTTTGTGGGTGGTATCATCCACAGCTGTACATGATATAAATGTGCTAGTGTCTTTAATAAGCTACTTCTGGTGGATATTATAATTCAAAATTATAATTTAAAGAAGTTGCCTTACTCTGAACTCTTTGAGCAAAGTGATAAGTATTGTTGACATATTTTTATGTTAATTTGATTGTACTTGCTAGGTTTCTTCTTAATTAGTTTTGGCTGGACTGACACAAAGTAATAGTTGTAATATTTTTAATCATTACATCTAAAACCTTTAAGAAAGCAGAGCATAGCACTAAGATGGCTTAAGACAAGTGTTAAAAATTACTTTAGTCCTTATGCAAATGAATGGTTGAAAGAGAGCTTTGGGTAAAATCTGAAAAGTTGTATTTGTGTCTGCTGTCCATTTCATCATCCTTGCCTATTGAATGGGATGCTGTCTGAGCTATCATGTGTGCTATATTTATGTACTTCTTAGGAGTCCTGGTGTGACACTGTGGATTAATGTGCCAGACTGCCAAACCATTTGAACTGCAAGGTCAGCAGTTCAAGCTCACCAGCTGCTCATTAGAAATCCTATACAGGGTCACTAGGGGTGAGAGCTGACTCAACATCACTTAACAACAACAATAGTGCCCTTGAGGAGGTTCGTGATTTCCATTTTACATTTCATTAAGAATGAGCATACTTACATGAAATGACACACTTAGAGCCAACTCCAGGGTTACAGAAAAGGAAAATGAAAAGATGGTAAATGGAGAAAATACTGTAACTTTGTTACTGGAACATATTGTTAGGATACATGCATTACAGTACTTGGTTTGTGATGCTGTAGGATAAGTATTGTACTGCTAACCACAAAGTTGGCAGTTCAAATCCACCAGCCCCTCGTTAGAAACCCTCTACAGGGTTGCTATGAGTCAGAAGATACTCAATGGCACTTAGCAACAACAACAACATATAACATTTAGGAAAAAGAGGAGGAAATATACTATTAAACGCTTACATTAAAATAAACTAAAACAGGTACATTGAAAATAGCAATGTGATTTAGGACCTTTTGTACAAAAGGGGGCTATTTGAAATTGATTGAGTCTGTGATAGACTATATGTCCATGAAGATGCTTAAAGAGGGTAGCTACAAAGTATGGTAGAGAAAAGTCACACCTACTAATGTAAGCAAAATGATAAGTACTCTATTTTTACTATAATGGAGGTTGTTGTTGTTAAGTGCCATCGAATCAGTTCTGTTAGGAGAAGACAAATCAATTAATTAGTAATGATGAGGAAATACATCATTCTCTGGCTGAAAAGTGACAAATATTAAGGAAAGAATGAAAATGAGATCGAAGGAGAAGAAAACATAAGGTTTGCTCAGTTGACACAGTCAGAATACAGAAATTTAGGTTGTGGAGTGAATAGCAATGGGCTGTGTTCTATGTAAACTGACCTTTTAAACGTGCTGCAGTTGTTTCTTATCAGTCACTTTCTTCTGGTGAATGGGTGGTAGGTGATGGTTATATGCCGTAGTGTCGGTTCTGACTCGTAGCGACCCTGTTTAGATTTTCTGAGGCTGTAAATCTTTATGGGAGCAGATAGCCTCATCTTTCTCCCACAAAATGGCTGGTAGTTTCGAATTGCTGGCATTGAGGTTAACAGCCTGACTTGTAACCACTGCACTACCAGAGTTCCGTGGGTAGTGGGTTGTTGTTGTTAGGTACCATTGAGTCGGTACTGACTCATAATAGAACTGCACAATAGAATGAAACACTGTCCGGTACTGGGATAACCTCACAATTGTTGCCACACTTAAGCCCATTGATGCTGCCACTTTGCCAATGCATCTCGTTGGAGGTCTTCCTCTTTTTCTCTGACCCTCCACCTTACCAAACATGATATCCCTTTCCAGTGACTGGTCCCTCCTGACAATATGTCCTAAGTATGAGAGACAAAATCTGGCCACCCTGGTCTCCAAGGAGCACTCTGGCTGCACTTCTAGGTCTACAGAGAAGCCAGGTGGGAAGGAGAGCTAAAACTATAAGGTGCTCCAGGAGAATGGCAAATGCTGTCATGCCTTGTAGAATCTTCATTCTGTGCGATTTTTAGGCGAAACACACAAAAAACTAAATAATAATGATTTGTTGTATTTAATGAAACAGAAAAAAAAAGAAAAATGTAAATTAAAAGGAAGCAAACAAGACAAGATTAATAACAGATAAGATGAAATTTAAGGTAAAATTACTAAAAAGTAGTAACATTGTATATTAACTAAAAACCACAGCCTTTAGTGCTAAAAATATATAGCAAATAAATATGTAGAGCAAAATGCAAAACTATCAAAAGTATTTTCAGAACTTGATAAATAACAAACTTACAGTGCCAGATTTTAACAAAGTTTTCTTAAGATCAGCCATAGCTAGTAGAAACAAAAAACCCACAATGGTATAAAAAAGTTAAATGAAAAATCAACCTGCTAAACTTAATAAATATTCATGTAATTGTTAGTGTGTATTCATGTTAGTAGAAGAGAGTAGCAAGTGTGAGAGTGTTGCTTCCCAATATTAGACAATTTATTACTTTTTAAATCTTACTGACAGATATAAAATTAACCAATTATAGTCCCACAAAGAAAGCCTACACAGAACAAGAGTAGAAATCTTAAATGTCTTATTTCCTGATCATAACAAAATAAAAGATAAATGGGAAAATTTAGTTATATAATTTAATTGCAGAACTATATAGAACCATCTGGAGACCTGGTACAGTACTGTAGGATAACCACTGGACTACTAAACACAAGGTTAATGGTTCAAACCCACGAGCCACTCCTAGGAAATTCTACAATGGGTGACCCAACAGCACTTACCAACATTAACAACAATAAATCTGATTATTAAAAATTATCCTCCTAAAGAACTTGTAAATCACAAGCTGAAAACTAAAATTATAATACTATATTTGGTAAAAGGAGAAAACTTTATATCAAAATCCATGGGCTATAACTAAAGTTGGAATAGTTTCAAATTTAAAGTAAGAATATATCATAATTAGAAAAATTAGAAAAGGACAATAAAATCAGCAAAAAGAATGTACATATCTAAGTTCATTAAATGGGGGAAAGAATAGTCTCTTTCATATATGTGCAGGGACCACCAGATTTTCATATACAAAAGAATGACATCTTGACCCATGCTTTACCCCACATATAAAAATTAACTCAAAATGGGTCAAGACTCTAAATGTAAGATCTAAAACCATAAAACTGTTCAAAGAAAAACTAGAGATGCTTCAGGAATTCATTTTCAGTAATGGACTTTTAAATATAAAGTCAAAAGCATGAGCAACAAAAAACAAAATAAATGGGGCTTTATAAAAATTAAAATGCATTGTACATCAAAGAACTTTATCAACAGAATGAAGAGACAAACTATATGTTAGGAGAAAATTTCTGAGCATTTAGTCTGCAGAATATACAAGTATAAATAATGTCTACATCTTACCAGCAAAAACACAAACAGCCCAATCAGGAAATGGGCAAAGGACTTGAACAGACATTTCACCAAAAAAGATACATAAATGTGCTTCAAAAGTTCCATTATCTTTTAATTCCATTTTTCCATAACTTTTTGAAGCCTCCTCCTACAAATGATCAATAAATACATGTCAACATCAGCAGTCTTTAGGGAAATACAAACTAAAATCAGACACCACTTAACACCCACTTGGGGAGGAGTTGGTTAGTGATGATGGTGGTGTGTGGTGGAGCCTGTTCCCTCTAGTAGCGACCCTGTACAGGGTTTCTGAGGCTGTAAATCTTTACAGGAGCAGAAAGCCTTATCTTTCTCCCACAAAGCCTCTGGTAGTTTCAAACTGCTGTGAAATTAGCAGCTCAACTTGTAACCACTACGGTATTAGAACTCTTTTTAACACTAACCAGGATGGCTATTGAAGTCCTGGTGTGGGGCTGTGGGATAATGCACCAGATTGCAAAGCCATTTGAACTGCAAGGTCAGTAGTTCAAGCTCACCAGCTGCTCCTTGGAAATCCTATACAGGGTCGCTATGAGTAAGAGTCGACTCAACAGCACTTAACAACAACAACAGGATGGCTATCAGGACTTCTGGTGTAGTGTTGTGGATTAATGCACCAATCTGCAAAGTCGTTTGAACTACAATGTTGTTGGTTCAAGCTCACCCGATGCTCCTTGGAAACCCTATATAGGGTTGCTGTGGGCCGGAACCTATCTGACAGCACTTAACAAGAATAACAGGATGGTCCACACACAGAGTAGACAGGGATGGGCAACTTGGACATTGGCTACCCAAAATGGGGGGCGGAGGGCTACAAAGGCAAGAAGTGACTGGCTTACAAGCTTTCAAGAGGGAACCTAGATCCAGAGAGCCTGGAAGAAGGTAGAATCTCCAGTGAGTAGTATTCAATCTGACTAGGCGGAGCTGATGCAATGAAATGCAGACGGGTCTCTTGTGATACAATAGTGAATAATTGTTATCAGGACTGATGGTGAGGGTTGAAAATGTAAAGGTACATGTTTTATAGCAAGGAGGGGAGTGATTAACTTTTCAGTCTAGGAGCGGATGTCCCTAGGACCATCAAGGGAGAAGAGCAGAGAGCAGGACCCTACCTAAAGAAGCAGTGATGCCTGAAATGGAGTCAGAGATGATGACGTGGAGCGATGGAGCAGCTGGAGAGTTTAGATCCAGAGAGGGGGAGCGATTGTGTGCTGAAGACCTGGGGGTACGGGGGAAGGATTGCATGGAGGGGATTGTAACCATGGCAATGAGACGATATAAGATAGAATGAATGTAAAACTAATGTTCTCCCATGTAAACTATCACATAATTCACAATAAAATATTTAAGAAAAAAAAAGAGAATAACAGGATGGCTATCAGGACTTCCGGTGTAGTGCTGTGGGTTAACACGCCAGACTGCAAAGTCATTTGAATCTCAAGGTCAGCAGTTCAAGTTCACCAGTCGCAGGGTCACTATGGGTCTAATTCCACTCGACGGCACTTAACAACAACATTATTAGAAAAATGGAAACCAACAAGTGTTGACAAAACGTGGAAACATTGTTTGCTTGGTTGGTTGGTTATGTTTGGTGGAGCGGGTTCCAACTCATAGCAACCCTGCATAGTGTTTCTGTGGTTGTAAATTTTTATGAGAACAGAAAGTCTGACCTTTCTCCCAAGGGTCTTCTGGTAGTCTCAAACTGCTGACCTTGAAGTAAGCAGCCCAACTCGTTACCACTATGCTATGAGAGTTCTTTTGGAACCCTCATTTATGACTGGTGACTATATAAAATGTTAAAGCTGCTATGGGAAAGTTGGACAATTCCTCAAAAAGTTAAACACAAAATTAATTACCTATAACCCAGCAATTCTACTGTTTATTTTATGCTCAAAATAACTGAAAGTAGTTGTTGGGAGCGATTTGAGCTGAAGGTCTCAGGTTTGGGGGTAGTTTAACCAAAGGATTGTAACTGAACAGTTGTGGTCCAGAAAATCGAGCTGCTCCCGAGTCCGCTTCCCCATCTGAAGAACTTGCAGGGCTGCTTCCTGGGCCAGGGAACTTGTAAGGCTTTTTTCCTTGTATGACCTTCAGTTCAAGTCTGCAAAAACATCTTGCCCTATTACTGTCTCCTTAGCAACCACAAGTTACAATCTCCTGATAAAGTCCCACTTACTGCATGCATCAATAACACTAGATGTTTTTTACATTCTTTTCCCTGCCCCCAGCACCTCCTTTGATATGTGTATATAATAAACATGCTGAACATAGGTCGGAGTCACAGTATCTCCATCAGAGTGCAATGTCCCACCTGGTTCCAACTTTACTTATTTCATTTTGTGTCTTGTGTCTTCCTTTTTTTCTAATCTCTTGTCACCCTTACTCGGGTTTAATATCTCCATGCAGGTGGTGGAGTATAGCCACTTGTAGGATGCTACAAGTAGTAATGTAAATAGATGCCTGAATACTAATATTCATTGCTGCACAGCTCAATATAACCAAATGGTATAATGAACCTACATAACCATCAATAGATAAATGAAAAAATAAAAAGTGATATAAACATACAATAGAATATTACTCAGCCATAATGAGAAATGAAGTCTTGATACATTCTGTAACATGAATGAATTTAGAAATAGAATGTTCAGTGAAAAGTCTGAGTTGTAAAGGAACAAATAATATATTCAACTTATTTGAAATATTAGAATTGGCAAATATATAAAGACAAAAATTGTTGCCAGAAGGAGGAAAATGAGGAAAGAGGAGCCATTGCCTGGGGGATACTGAATTTCTGTTAAGAATAATGGAAATGTTTGAAAATGAATTGTGATGGTTGTTGTACAATATGATGAATGATATCAATATAGTTGAATTGTTGTTACTAAGTACCATCAAGATGGTTCTGACTCATAGCGAACATCACAGGGCTTCCAAGGTTGTAAATCTTTGTGGAAGCAGAAACCCTCACCTTTCTCCCTCAGAGCAGCTGGTGGGGTGGAGTCACCAACCCTGTGGTTAGTAGTTCCAGTGCTTAACCTACAGTGCCACTACACTCCCATCGCTATATTATGCATGTAAAAAATAGCAAAATTGCAGATATTTATTACATGCATTTTACTACAAAATAAAAGTAATTAGACAAAATTAATAAAATAAAAGTATGGAAAAATGAAGTGGAGAATTTTTAAAAAATACTTTTTAAAAGAAATAAAACCCAAATTGCATTCTTGAAAATTGCAATAAGAAAACAAAAACCCCTAAACTTGATTTAGGGGAAAATAAAGAAAAACAAAGTATACAAGCATAGAAATAAGAAGACATATGCAGTTGGTAATGAGAGAATTATAAAAGAATCCCAGCTCTAATTTTATAGTGGTCATATTTTTTTCTTTAAAAAAAATTTTTTTAACTTTTTCTTTTGAATTGAGTGAAGGTTTACAGAGCAGATCATCAGTTTCACATTCAATAAATCATAAACTTCTCTTCATTACAATCATTGCAATCCCTTCCGCATACCACCTGTAACAATATTTACCTCTCTATTCTTTAACTCTTAAACTCCTCCCTGTGTCTCCTGCTGCCTTCATTTATCCTCTGCCAACCTTCCACAGGTTGTATATTGCATGCCCTGATGCCCATGTTAATATGGGTCTAGCCACTAGCTCCTTAATAATTCCCTCCCCAACCTCACACCCAACCATCATAGAATGTTTTGTTTAGCAAGAAAATCTTTACTTAACTTTTTCCAACAGTGGTCTCATACAGTATTTGTCTTTTTTGTGATTGACTAATTTCACTCAGCATGATGTCCTCCAGGTTCATCCATGTTGTGAGGTGTCTTGCAGATTCTTCATTATTCTTCAAAGTTGCATAGTATTCCACTGTGTGTATATACCCAACTTTTGTTTAACCATTCTTCTGTTGATGTGCATGTAGACCATCTCCATCTTTTTACTATTGTGAATGGTGCTGCAGTGAACATGGCTGTGCACATACCTAGTCATGCCAGAGCTCTCATTTCTTGAGGAGGTATACCAAGTAGACAAGTAGAGGGATTGCTAAGTCATATGGTATTTCTATTTCCAACTTTTTGAGAAAGCGCCATATGGTTTTTCATAGTGGTTGCACCATTTTACAGCCCACCAGTAGTGTAGGAGGGTCCCAGTTTCTCCACATCTGTCGAGAACTGACCTCGACAAGGGGGTTCGGTTCACAAAGAAGGGAGATCTGGCGGCGACAGAGATAGAAAAAAAAAAAAAAAAAAAAAACCACACAAAGACACAACAAGAGAAACAAGTAGACACCCTGAAACCAGAGTGGATGTGACACTGGCGGGCAGATACTGGACTACGGGCATCATAGCCCCTGCAGGCAGTAAAGCACCGCCCTGCAAACCTTAACGCATGCCTTGCCAGCTGTAATGCCTCTTGTGCCAGCCGTAATGCATCGCATGTGGGCTTTGGTCTGCACCCCAGTTTTATTTGGAGGAGGAGCTTTACACAAAGGAAGGCGGGGTTTATTAAGATGGGGTACAGAAGTGAAATGTGATTAATCGTTCAACACAGGACACAATGATTTACAGGAATCAAATTCTAGAACATACATCACAAATTGTCTTGATAATCTAACCTCCTCAATTTTCCAGAACTTCAAGCAAATTATTATATGGTACTTTTCAGGTTTGAATCCCAGGGCAGCAACTCGGTTTCTCCAGGCTAATTAATGGGGAAAATGGGAAAAGGATTGAAAGGAGTCTCGCTGTGTCAGCTGTCTGGCCGAGACTTGCAGGAGGAAGCAAGACGCCTAGCTGCAGGGTTTGCACCTGAGGGTGATCCGGGATGGCTGCCGCTATTGTGCTTTAGATAAAGCCCTGGAATATGCCAATCTACTGAGTTAATTCCTTGGGGGAAACTTGGCTTTTGGAACTTCCCAGCAAACTTGTTTTTGGAGCTTTTTACAGTCTCCGCTTTAGGAGCAGTTTAATATTTGTCCATGGGTATCAAGGGCTCATGTATTAAGTTAATATCAAACGTAACTGAATAATTTGATAAAGAACAGTTTGGACGAGCTTGCCCAGTGGCCAGAGTTTGTTCCTCAGAGAGATTTGTTCCCAGAACACCTTAAGCACTGCCAATACAGTGGAGACATTGAGAGAGACACATAAGAAACCATTTTCTCAGAGGCTACAGTTACAGGAGTTCGAAGCATAGCATGAATTAATAGGACTAAAGAGAATTATACAAAGCTAGCCCAACAGTGAGTTCGTAAAAGCTAATGAACCCAGGATGTCCAGAGGTTACTTCCTTGAGCCCTCAGGGTCTCTGGCCAGCAAGTCTGAGTGCAGCCACGTGCTAGGTTTTCGTCCATGACACTGGTCCTCAACACCCCAATACCTGCAGTCTGCAACACACATCCTCACCAGCATTTGTTGTTTTCTGTTTTTATGAACTTTGCTATTGATGATGGATAAGGGTATGGTGCTATAGGATAAGCACTGGACCTCAAGGTTGGTTTTAACTGCATGGTTGGAAACCCTGTATGCTATTAACTTAGAACTGACTGGACAGCACTAACAGCAACAAAGATGATATATCATTGTTGTTTTGATCTGTACATCGCTAATGACAACAACAACAAATGACTAATCGTCATGAGCATTTATTTATGTTTGTTGGCCCCCTGAATGTGTTCTTTAGGGAAGTATCTATCTGTTCATGTCCTCTGCCCATTTTTAAACTGGATTATTTGTCTTCTTGTTGAAGTGTTCTATAAAATTGCCTTCTGAGCACTGATTTTGCTGTATCCCACAGGTTTGGGTAAGTTGTGCTTTTGTTTTCATTTGATTCAAGGACATTTGTTTGTTTTTTTTTATTTCATTTTTATTTGATCGATTTCCATGTATTTTTTTCTTGGTCTTCTTATTGTTGTTTCTAATAGCATTATGATCTGAGACTATGGTGGCCATTTTTAAGACCTAGGGGAAATTGTTGACTGCTTTGCAAAATATAAAAACGGACCCAAGAAAGAGTAAGATGCATGAATAAACTGATTACAAGAGAATGGATTTAAAGTGTATGGTTATTTCCTGGCACTCTGTATATCCCCATCCTTGCCATCTTTTCTATTTTTGCCTATTGCCTTTGGACTTGGCTATGAGGGTTTCTTTGTTCAGTAATGAATGTGTGAAATGAAATTGTGTCCATCTGACCCTAGGTTTTCAGTGAAATTTCTGTCTACCCAGTTTTCCTACCTCTGGGTCTTCCTTGTTCCACAGACCTGACCTGTGACTGAAAGTCTGGTAGGTCTTTATCACTTCAGCCTCAAAAGACTGTTAGAGATACAGCTCTGCCATTCAGGATTTCCAGTCCTGATCTACAACCTGATGCCCAAAGTAGATTCAAAATTTGTCAGTTGTCTTGTAGGGGAGACCTGTGGAATACTTTGAGGCAGGTCTGTTGTGTACAACACTGCAGTAGATTTCACTCAGCTTTTAAACTCTGTAGGCTTAGCTTCCTGGCCTCCTGTTCAGAGTAGAATTCAGCAAAGAAACTGTGAGGAAAACCAGTGCATTTGAATAGCCTGTTTTCCAGTGTGTCACCAGATCCCTAACCAATATACAAGCATCGCTGATCACTTTCCCCAGTAGAAGCTCTCTGCTTGGTTATATGCACTCTCAGAACCAGTAACAACATCGCCAAGGGGAAAAAAAGAAACAGCTGTAGATCATCAGCGCATCTCAGAAACGTTCTCCCTCTTTGGAATTTGCTTTTCCTAATCACCCTTGCTTACATAACTCTCCTATGCCTTTAAGACTATGACTTCAATTTTTTTCCAGCTTTTGTAGTTGTTGCAGTCAGAACATTGGTCTGCCATGACTTCCTATATCTTACTCTAAGGGCAACTTTCAGCTAACTATTATCTTTCCCTTTCACTCTTCTCTCTCTTTCATTCAGTTGCCAGATCCTGTTGATTCTATTTCTGCAAAGTTCCCTGAATCCTGTTTCCTTGTTTCTTTCCCATAATGTTACTGTGGTCTTCCAGGTCCTGCAATGCACAACTACAGAGATTCAAAATGGTTAAACGCAGAAGAAGTTTTTGACTGGTCAAACAAAGGAGCATACTCGTGACACCAAGATAACTCCCCAAGTCCTGGGCCAGGGGTTTAGTAGGGTGATAAGTGGCATCTCATTGGTGTTCCTTACAGAATGATTCAGTGCAATGGGGGGCTTATAAAATGGCCTTTTCATGGTGTTCGGGATGCTGATGAGGCTGTGTTTTTAGTCTTTAGACATCAAAAGGTCAGCTTGAAGACAAACTGTCACATACTAGTTGTCACTAGTATGCATGATTGGCAGCCCACATCTGGTTGTAGCCCATTCATTCTATAACCCCAGTAACCAGAGGGCTGGCAGCATGTCTAATAAGGGAACAACTAAAGATTTGGAGTCAGTTCTCATTGTAACAAAGATGGGCATTAATCTGTGGGTCTCACACAGTGCCATTTTAGTTTAGATATTCACTTTGTAAGATGATGATAATGGCGTATCACCACATCTCTAATCTTTCTCCTGCATAAAACTCCAGACTTCTCTGTAGACTAATCAGTGTTCAGCACAACTTTAATGATGTTGGGTTTCATGCTTAAGTATTTTCCTGGCTCTCTGCCACAGTTTAATGTCAATTTTTGTTCCAAGTTATCTCTTTTGCTTCAGTGATAGAATTCTCACCTTCTAGTCGGGAGATTGGAGCCACGCTGAGTAGAATGGTGTCACAAGGGAACATTGTTTTATGCTTTCATCTCCCGTTACATAGAAGGAAACAAAAATTGATTATTTCCAGCCTTCGTACTTGGATCAGTCTGTATTTTGCCCCCACAGGTGTGGTCCATTTTACATAATAGGAAAGGGCACATTCATGAACAAACCTTTTTCCCTCCTAAATCTCTGTAGATAGCTATCATTAGAAGGCCCTAGGATTTTCTTAGTCAAAATTTCCCTACTGGGTACGGTATATACAATTTAGGGGTTATTAATATGTAATATGGAGTCCTGGTGTGGCGCTTTAAGATAAAGCACAGGGCCACAAGGTCAATTTGACCCAGAAGGTCGGCAGTTCAAACTCTAACAGTCACTCCTTGGAAACCCTATACAGGGTTATTCTGAGTGGGAACCAACTCCACGGCACTTAATAACAATTCAGAAGACTGAATGCTGTGGTGCCAGAAGATAAGCACTGGACTGTTGACCATGAGGTCAGAAGTTTGAATCTACAAGCTGCTTCTTGGGAGGAAGATGAGGCTTTCTGCTCCCCCAGAGATTTAAAGCCTCAGAAACCAACTTGATGGCATTTAACAATAACAACAAATGCTGGATACCTGGGTTTGATTCTGGCCAATTTACCACACTCATGACTAGCAGCTGTCCATCAGTAAAGGCCTGTGTGTTACCATGGTTATAAACAGATGTCAGTGAAGCTAAAGGCCTGGGGATATATTACCAAAGATCAGCCAACAAAAACTATGTGTATGGAGCCCAATGGTCTGATCCAAAACCCATCACAGCAATGGTACATGACTAGGTACTGCGCAGTCTCCATGAATTGTTACTCGGTGGCATTGGACAACCAACATCTCTTGTTTTGTGATTCGTATTGATTATGTTTCACACAAACCAGCCTTTCTTCAGTGATATATTTATACAGCACACAAATTACCACCATTTTCCTTTTGTCCATGCTAATCATTCTAATTGATAAGTTATACTTAATCATTTCTCCTCCTAAATATCTGCCTACTGAAATTTTACCTACTATTCAAGACACAGTTTATGGTGCTGTTTCTTCAATGAAATATTTTTTATGCTCCAACCAAACTTCATGATTTCGCCTGCCTCTAAACCTTCTTGGTATTTCATTATCCCTTGCCTTTTGCTGCTTACTAAATTCTTCCCTATTTTATATTGATTTGTGTATCTCTAGTACTGAAGTATAAAAATTTTAAACCAGGAACTATTTGTACTGTCTGGTAAAATACACATTTTTAAAGCACATTTTATGCAATAAATGATTATAAATGCTTATAAATAAACAAGAGGATGAACCACATAGCCACGTGCTAATGAATTATATAGAAAAATGTTCTTTTGTAAGAACCTACTCTCCCCCTCTCCACTTTATTTCACACCATATTTCTGTAATACTTGAGAGATATCCAGATTACCTGTAATGAATGCTTGAATCAAGGTAATCCTCCTGGTTGGTTAGCTGTCTGCCTATGTCCCCAATGTGTTCTAACCTTCTTCACCATTGCATAGGTACACGATTTGGAGCAAGTACAAAGTATTGTTCTAAGCAACACAATATATTTGTCTTCTTTTATAAGTCAGTCTTAAAGTTTAAATATTTAGTATTTACTCACAAAGTACTTTCAGCACCTCAGAAGGATAACATAATCTAAATACAAAGTGCTATTATGTTATCTTCAGCTTCTCAGTTTATGAGGTCAAATCCATTACTCATGTAGTTGGATACTTTACCTTTCTACAAATCCTTCCCAAAAACTGTCCCACCCTAAATAAAACTGTTCTGCAGGAAGATCCTTTGTTTAAAAGTAAAAATAAATGATGAAACTGGGTAGAATGATCTGTTAAATCCCATTTGAAACTTTATAAATGAAGCAAAGAAACACTTACTTGTGAATCAACTAGCTGAAATCCTTTCCCTATCGCCTGCAAAACATCAACTGTCATGTTCTATAAAACTTTGTGAGTCATGTGTTTCCAGCAAGCACTTATCACTGACCGTCATCAGCGATGTGGACTTAGAGTTTGGGGGAAACAAGCCTAAGAGTCTCAAGCTTGAAATGATTAATAACATGGTTGAAAGAGATTACAAAAGGAGGGTTCATTCCTATCATTTGATAATCTGATATAAACTCTTTTGGATGTGTCTACATATGCAAACGTAAAACTATTTAATTCAGTCGACCTAGCTTTAAAATGGCCCAACTAGCTGATTAGATGATAGAAGTGGTACAGTCTATATTTATTAAATGTAAACCATATAAATGAAACTACACAGCAATTTGGATTTGCATAATCTTAAACCAAACATTCCCTATCTCTAAACATCAAGATTAGATTTAAACTGTTCTGCAGGAAAATCCTTTGTTTTAAAGTAAAAATAAATAAATGATGAAACTGGATAGAATGATCTGGAAAAGTAACAGAAGATTGTGGGCTCTGGAGTCAGACTGCCTATGTTCAAACCACTAGCCTATGTGGCTTTGGGCAAGTTATTTAACATCAAGATTGTAGTAATACCCCATAACTTGGTTGAGAGATTGATTCCTGGGGATATACGTTTTTTAAAATCCATTTAACTGAACACTGTATTTTATTTTATTTTATTTTTTTTTTTTTTTTAATTTAAGGTTTTTATT
>NW_006408595.1:7920516-7926183 GCF_000296735.1 Chrysochloris asiatica
AGCACCGTCTCGCCACGCTGGCAAACCGGAACCTCTCTGTATTTTATTTTATGTAACTTGAACCTCAAGAAAAAAGAAAAAAAATAGTTTTTAAAACTAGCTTTCTCTAAAAACAGTAATTATTGTAGATATCACATATTTATTTGGATTAGATAAGATCATTTTATTCATATAAAATACCCCATATGTCATAACTATTTTATTTAACTATTTGATCCAAAGTATGCAAGGGAATGATTACTACCTTTTCTTTGTTTTTAAGTTTCTGAGAAAACAGAATCCCAAAGATGTACACTAACTTGGGTAAGATTTGAAGCTGAGCTTTAAATTCTAACCTGCTGAATGTCAAATTATTGTCTACTCTAATAGAAAATTACAGTGCCAACTCTTTCAGGAAATTTGGCTGGGTTAGATGAACAGTTTAGTTATATCCTGCTCTTTTCTTAATTTCCTTTTTGGGTTTTGTAGTTGCACAATTGGAAAAGAACTCAAATGATTCAAATTCTCAGTAAAAATATTCTGAACACCAGAAGTTCAATTTTACAATAGAAAATTGTGTATTTGGATATAGAAAAGGAGGGATAATAGCCTTATGAAGACAGTAACCTCATTCTTGCATTCTGTTAGCTGCTAAGAGAATTTTTTTTTTTGTCTCAAATCTTTTTAGAGCTGGTACTTTCAGACTGACGGCTTAATGGAGGATACTACAAAACTGAAAGAGGCTTCATGGATTTATTCCTTGGACATGTAAAGAAGCACACATAAACATGTGGAAATGACTGCAAATATGCTGGTTATATGGTTTAAGCAGAAAGAGAATTGCCATTAATCATATAACTTGTCTATTGTTGTTATTTGTGTGAAGTGCTGTTGACTTGATTCCAACTCAGCCACCCTATATAGAGTTTCCAACAAGCAGCTAATGAGTTTGAACCTTCACTGTTTGGTTCAAAACAACCTTTTAGTTCAGTGCTTTATCCCACTTTGCCACACTAGGGCTTGTCTATGGTGAAGCTATTTCCAAATGTATTTGTAGGTTACAAAATATTCACTTCAAATGCTTAGCATCCCTGCATAAAATATTATAATCAAAATGTTCCCAAGTTTCTGATAAATCACAGCTGAATCAAGGTTTACTCTTTAGCTCATCACATTTTGCAATATGATAAATGGAGTATGCAAAATTAAGTAGCATTTGGTTATATCATCAAGCTTTGAGTCTATGTGACTTTTATAAATTCATTCATATTTTAACTATCATTCTTTCTGATGTTTGAAATTCTGACTTTTTAAAGAAATTACATAAAATTCTTGACTTGTCTTTAGGGAACTTTATTTAAAATACATCAATAGCAGCATCTGCACATAAAAAAGTCAATAGATTTATTCATTCATTAAAATACTACTGAAGATCATGTTCAGAATGAACTTTGGATTTAGTAAAAGGGAGGTCATATTGAAACGACTTATTGAAACCTATATTTTAAAGATGTCATAGAATTTAAGAAGTGTGAGATCAAATAAGAAAGATTTTCTCAAAAAGGCAACTCAGCGAGTTCAAATTAGAAAGTTTGCAATTAAAAATCTTATGTTTGGATATAATAAGGATACAGACATTTTGACAGTCAGTGATCCAGTGAGAAAAATTAGCAGCAAATGGTTTGACTATAAAGTTCGGGTAGTAGAGAAGTGGGGAATACTAGAAAGGCTGCTTGGAGACAGACAACAATGCCTCAAGACTCCAAGATAGTTTGGACTTATATTTCCCAGCCTGTGAAATCCTGGCTTTATATTTATTCTAAATTGTGGTTCTTAAAGCCCTGGAAGCATTCCTTGAAACTCTCTTAGGGAATCCATGAGGTCAAAAGTATTTTCATCATAATGTTAAGTGCTGTTGAATTGGTTCTGACCCATAGCTACCCAGTCTAGGATTTCTGATGAGAGATTGGTGGTTTTGAACTGCTGACCTTGTACTTAGCAGTCCAGTGCTTATCCTACATGTCACAACAGGATTCTAAGATGCCACTTGCCTTTGTCACTCTCATTGTCTCACAAGTTTACAATGGAGTTTTCCAGGATATCTCTTAATGTCACAATAGGTTGGATAAAGAAGCAGACAGACATAAGAACCCAGATGTTTTCTCTAAAGACAAAAACATAGCAGTACTGGTGGTGCTGTAGGATAAGCACTAAACTGATGATCGCAAGGTTGGAAGTCCAAATCCACCAGTCACTCCTCAGAAAAAGATGATGCTGTCTTCTTCCATATATATATATCTACAGCCTTGGAAACTCAGGATTTCTGTGAGTTGGAATTGACTTGTTGGTAGTGAGTTGGGTTTAATATAAATATGATATGCTATTTATAATAACATGTTATGTTGTTGTTATGTGCTGTGTAGTCGGTTCCAACTCATTGCGACCCTGTACACTGTCTCCGAGGCTGTAAATCTTTATGGGAGCAGAAAGCCTCATCTTTCTCCTGCGGAATAACTGGCAGTTTCAAACTGCTGACCGTGATATTAGCAGCCCGATGTAGTTATTTCTAAATGATTATTTTTTTAATATCCTCACTTTTAAACTCTTATGTGATACATACCAATAGAATTAACCCACATATACAAAAGTTATTTGAGGTCTTCATTATATTTTAAGAGATTAAAGATGTCCTAAAACCAAAATATTTAAGAATTATTCCTCCAATAGCTATTTAACCTTGATAAGACTCAACCACGACCTCTAGTGGATACATTCAGCCTTTTTTTATAAACCTGTGGAATCTGATGAAATTTCACTATCATTTCTTCTTCAGACTTTATTCAAATTTCTCTAGAAGAGGTACCAAATCTATTTTCCGCTACATCAGTAGGGCCATGATTTTCTATGGGACTAACGGCTTCATAATCACATGTGACTCCAGATTCAAAGGCACATTCCTGAGCTTTACTCAGAACTTCTAATCAGAGTCTCTTGTGATAGAACATTGTATTAAGAGCGCCACATTGTTCTGAAGTTTATCATTCTTATCCTAGTACATTTGTGGAGACTTAGGAAACAATGAGGAGTCATCATAGAATGATCGTTAAAACTGACCTGGAGTTAGACATTTCTACTCAGCTAGTTATAGCTTCCATATACTTACCCTCATTAAAAAGTACACTTCTTAAAGACCACACAAGCTGATTGCTTCATGGGTTCTTTTATATGCTCCCTCTAGAAAACAACAACAACAAAATCAAATAAATAACTATATTCCTCTTAATAAATTTAATAATGGAAATATTTTTTTAAATAGAAATGGATTTGTTCTTTGATATTTTATCCCTGTATTTATCTATTCATTTAGTAAAACTACTTGAGTATTGAACAATGAAAAATAACACACCCTCAAATCACAACTTTCCATGAATGTATTCCACTAGAAGATATCTTATTGCCAGGCAAAAACTGAGAACTTTGAAGTTTATGGGGCTTACCCCAGAAAAAAAGAAGTACCTATAGGTTCTTATTATTGTTTTTAGTTGTCATAGAGTTGGACCCCAACTCATGTAGACCCCATACACAACATAATGAAACACAGCCAAGTTCTCTGTACTATCTCCATTGATGGGTTAGGCACCAAACCATTGTGATCCATGGGGTGGGTCTTCAAAGACTCGTTTTTGAAAGAAGATTAACAGGCCCTTTTTCATAGTCTGTCATAGTCTGGAAGCGTCACAGAAATTTGTTCAGCATTATAGCAACACACAAGGCTCCACCTGACAAAGGGGTGGTGGCTATGCTTGAGCTGCACTGGTCCAGAATTACACCCTTGTCTCTGGATAGAAGACAAGAATTCTACACTAAACTACTGATGATTCATACTGTGAATCTTTAATGAGACCATTGGACAATGAATAAAGAAGATAGTAGAAGAATTGACGCATTTGAGTTATGGCGTTGGAAGAGAATATTAAAAGTACTGTGGACTGCCAAAAGAAGAAATAAATCTGTGTTGGAAGAAGTACAGTCAGAATGCTTCTTAGAAGCCAGGATGGCCAGACTTGGTCTCTCATACTTCGGACATATTATAAGGAGGGACCAGTTTCTGAAAAGGACATTGTGTTTGGTAAAGTGGAGGGTCAGCAAAAAGAGATAAG
Source organism: Chrysochloris asiatica (assembly GCF_000296735.1). Lineage (NCBI taxonomy): Eukaryota > Metazoa > Chordata > Mammalia > Afrosoricida > Chrysochloridae > Chrysochloris > Chrysochloris asiatica. Next base: position 7,924,656 of record NW_006408595.1, read on the forward strand.
TTCCCAGTGAAATGGACTGGCACAGTGACAGGAGCAATGGGCTCAAGCATAGAATGTTTATGAGGTTGGTGCAGGACTGGGCAGTGTTTCATTCTGTTGTACATAAGGTTGCTGTGAGTCGGTACCAACTTGATGGCACCTAACAACAACAACAACAATAACAATGAGACCATAATTCCTCCAAGACACATCCTACCCTCATGAAGGAGAGCGAGGGTTAAACCTATACCTCCAAACTTTAATGTGCATCGGAATCATCAGAGACTGCAAATCCTAAAATGCATATTACCTGCTCATTTACATAAAAAGTTTCCTCACCTCTGCTCCTAATCTATCCTTTGCAAATGTAATAAATAAACTAGTCACCAGGTTATTGTTGAATTACAAATTCTGATTCATGGATCTGGCTGATCAAGGGCTAAGATTAATTTCTGATTAGCTCCCAGGAGAAGGAGACGTTTATGTGCTGGTCACTCAGAACAGGTTTGCCATGCAGAGCCTAAGACCCCACCAAATCCTAATGCGCCAGAATCTATATTTCAACAGGATTGCCAGGTGATGCTCAGGACCTCTAACCATTAGGACGTACTGGTATAGACTACAAAAAAGCATGGCTTTCATTTCCAACAACATTGAATGAGCATCCCGCTTTCTTATTACTTATTAGCTGTCAGGATGTTGTTATGAGGTGTCACTGAGTCAGTTCCAACTCATAATGACCCTACATACAACAGAATACAACACTGCCCTGTCGAGTATCATCATCTTCACAAGTGTGTCTATGTTTGAGTCCACTGTTGCAGCCACTGTGTCAGTCCACCTAATTGGGGTCTTCTTCTTTTTCATTTCCATTTCTTCTTTACTTTACTAAGCATTATATTCTTCTCCAGAATCTGGTCCATCCTGATAACATGCCCAAAGTATGTGAGACTCACTTCTAAGGACATTATGGTTGTAATTCCATGGTAGATAGATTTGTTCATTCTTCTGGCCTGGTGGTTGTAGTGGTGGTTATGTGCATGGAGTCGGTTCTGACACATAGCAACCCTGTACAGGGTTTCTGAGGATATAAATCTTTACAGGAGCTGAAAGCCTCATCTTTATCCCACAGAACAGCTGGTAGTTTCAAACTCCTGACCTTGAGATTAACAGCCCAATCCGTAGCCACTATGCTGCAAGAGCACCTTCATTGTTTTGGCAATCTATGATATAGTCAATATTCTTCATAGATACCACAATTCAGAGGCATTGATTCTTCTTGGTCTGCCTTATTAATTGCCCAGCTTTTGTGTGTCTGTGAAGTGATTAAAATACCAGGACTTGGGTTCAGGCACCTTAGTCCTCAAAGTAACACCTTTGCCATTTGCAACAGATTTGCCCAATGAAATGCATCATTAGCTTTCTTGACTACTGCTTCCATGGGTGTTAACTGGTGACTGGAATGCAAAAGTAGGGAGCAAAGAGGAGGGACCAGTAGTTGGAAAATTTGGACTTGGTGATAGAAATGATGCTGGAGAACGAATGATAG
>NW_006408595.1:7928348-7956159 GCF_000296735.1 Chrysochloris asiatica
TCAAGTGTGGCAGCGGTAGTGAGGTTGGCCCAGGATGGAACATTGTTTCGTTCTGCTGTGCATGGGGTCGCTATGAGTCGGTTCCGACTCGATGGCACCTGACAACAACAACAAATTGTGTAAAATAAAATGTCTGACAACATCGACAATTTTCCAATTACCATGATGTTGTGTATTGGTACAGTTGTGAGGACTTTTGTTATCTTTATGTTGAGGTATAATCAATACTGAAGGTTGTTGTCTTGAATCTTCATCATAAAGTGCTTCAAGTCTTCCGTTTCAGTGAGCAAAGTGTGTCATCGACATAGCGCAGATTGTTAATATGTCTTTCCCCAAGTCTGACACCATGGTCTTCTTCCTATTGTCCAGTTTCTTGGATTATTTGCTCAAGATACAGATTTAATAAATAAAATGAAAGAATACAACCCTGACACACAACTTTCTTGATTGTAAAGCTGTAAGAATGGTGGCATGCAATTCAAATCATCTAAATCTAACCTTGTACACCTCCAAAGAGGAAACAAAAATACTATCTAGCCTAGTTGAGAGAATCAAATGAAACAATGGGAACAATTTTAATAAATAAAAACTAACATTTTTAAAGAGTCACCATGTGCCAACCAATGCAGTGAATACAAAGATATTGAAATTCAAGAAGTGACTCAACTTTTTCTAATTCACATAAGAAGTTAGTGAAGGCTAAAACTGATGTTTAACTATGGCCAGTAGGCCACCTTCACTCTTTACTGCCATATAATAGCATCAGATTGTAGGCATCTCAGCCCTATTTAAATGCCTGTGTTGATGATTTAGAATAATTTTATGAACACATCCCATCACACAGCTCCATGTGTAAATGAAAGAAATCTACAACATGGGCCAATAAGAAACACATTGAAAACCACACGTTTGAACTTCCTTCAAAAGTCGAAGGCAATAGAGTAAATCAAAAGTTATCTTAACCCATATCTTAGGCAATTTCATTTCATTAAGGCCAAACTTCCAGAAATCCAGAAATGGTTGACTCTTACAATGAATAAAACACATACTGAAGGAGAGGGCAGTATACAAGGTCTTCAATTATATAGTTCACGTATCTTTAAAATCACCTTGAAGTGTTAACTCTCAGGAAAGTTTTGGCACCAAAAGCCTCCATCTGCTTATAATCTCTCTTGCATTTCATGGCTTTTTCTGTCTCTGTGTTGCCTAGCAGGAGGTCAGATTGCTTGAATTATTTTCACCAGGCAGTTGCCATCCCTACTACTCACTTTCACTTCCCTTCCTGCCCTTGGAGGTCACAGGCCTGACAGGCTTTTTTTGGAAAAGCACTTTATAAAAGATGCAACAGCATCCTCTACTGACCTAGACTCTCAGTGTTAAAGGGGCACTCCCTTTAGTAACTTCAGTGTGGTTTGCACGGCACCTTGGATTACAGTACACCTATCAGCACCAGCTGCTCTGAGTGAGAAAGATGAAGCTTTCTGCTCCCGTAAAGATTTACAGCCTTGGAAACCTGTACAGGGTCGCAATGGGTCTGAACCAACTCAATAGCACTTAACAACAACAACATCAGCATTTAAATTTTTCCCTTATTTTATACTAGCTTTAGTGTAAGATGAAACTTAAATTTTTAAGCTAATTTTGAACAATAAAATACAGTTCATTTCAGGAGAACAGACAAAATTAGATTTTAAAATGCTGCTTCCACAGACTGCTTGATCATTTTACATATTTAGACCAAAAAGCAAAGCAAACCAAAAACAAAGCCTGCTGCTATCAAGTCAATTCTGACTCATAGCAATTCTATAGGCCATAGGAGAAGCATCCGTGGGTTAATTCTGATATATAATCTTTATGGAGAAGGAGCATTGGTAGTGCAGTAGTTAAGTGCTCACCTTCCAGAATGTTAGAAGTAGTCATTCTTACCAGGGAGGCATTGGTCATTCAACAATTTCAGAAAGTTCAAGAGAGTCAGCAGAGTCAAAGCCTTCAGGGATTCAGGCCAAAGGACTCCATCCATGTGTCAGAGTCCCAGAGTTTCCCAAACGGGAGTCTGACCTTAGTTTTGTATCCTTTATACTTCTTAACGTTGCTTATCATTCTTGCCTCTTTCTTCCCAAACAAGATGAGGGCTTTAGTATGCTTTCATTACAAACCACCATCCCACCACTTTCAAGCTTATCATTGTTCAGCATTTCAATTTCAAAAATAAGATTACATTTATTGCTAGTTTCTATTGCCAGGTCTTATTGCAATTTATATGGATAGTTAGGATACTGTTTAATTCCGTATTCTAAATTCAGTGTCTTTCTTACTGAGGTAAACTCTTTTATACTGATTCAATGAGAGTCTATGCAGAGGAAACATAGACTTTTCCTGGAAATGAATATTTCACTTTACTTATTGTTCATCGGTGTATACAATATTATGTTGACCTTTTTTCCCTCTGTATCTGTGGTTGCACTATGCATTTTTGTGGTTGCTGTTACTCTATTTTACTAGCATCTTATCTTGCATCTCTGAGACTCTGCAGTGAGGAGGAGGCTGCAGGATGGTTGTAACCGGAAGTACTTCCTATCTTGTATCATTTTGATTTGGGTTTTCTGTTCCTTCCACACAATATCATTGTAACTTATAAAGTGATCTTGATCAACTTTCAGGATAGCACCACCTCAACTCAAATGGAACTGACTTGTTTCTTCTCTTTGTTTGTCTCATATATCCTGGACTTAATACAGCCACCTAAGTGCTCTTACTTGGTATATGATTCACTCTCACCCTAGAATGTAAGCAGCATGAGGCATGTTGCTTCACAAAGTGCTTAGCACATAGCATGTATGCAAGCAATGTTTCCTGGATGAGAGAATGAATGGATAAATACACACAATAGTTTCAGAGTGGGAAATCTTAGTCCTACTTCTGAAATTCAATGGCAGCTCTGGCATTTTTTCAGACTTCTTTACTAAGACAGGTAGAGGAAAATCTCAATAAAATAGAGTTTCTGCCAAGAACCAATACATTTTACCTATAAAGAGAAATTGCTCATAACTTTTATGTAGTAATAATAATAGGACTAAGAATAATAACATCACAGCACTTTAAGAGAAACATTTATGCAGTTTGCATTTGCTATGCAGTTCTTGTACATAGTTGTAGAACAACTGTTCTTTGAACTGACAAGGTTGGAAGTAGGTATATCTCGTGAGACATATACAGTCAAATATTGTTTTACTTTCAAGCAAGAACTTCCTGTTTTTAAGTTAGTTAAATCCAGTAGAGACCCAGGCTTTGAATTTTTATGGATGTAAAACCCTTGCCTTTTTCCTGAATTTCTACTTAGGAAAATAGTTTTAAAAACTTAAGAAACAATGCTAATCTAGAAATAAAAATTAATTTTAGTGAGGCTATGCTTTGGTCTATGATTAGAGTTAGACATTACCTTCATCCCTCCATCTCCACATCATTGAGATATCTACCTGTAGGAACATTGAAGATAACAGATACTATATACAGACAGTATACTAGTCTTTGTTTGCTTTCTTTCTTTTGATTCAGGTTAGTTCATTGAAAAATGAATTACTAAAGGACATCCAATTTCAGCTAGAAAAAAGGCCAAGTTGAGTCCACAGAGTTGGTGCACTGAAGATTTGCAGACAAGCAGTTGTGCACATCTCTTCTGTTTTCGCTATTGACACAGGATGCTGCCACGAGAATAATAGTAACTGCTGCCCCTAACTCTCAATATAGCCATCACCAAGGTCAGTATCTCACTGGATTTTATGCTGTCTCTAATTCTTGGAGTCACTAACTTCCAACTAAATTCTGAAGATGGCATTTTTGATTGACGGAGCTAAGGATAAATGCCTAGACCCACCCTGCAAGAGAGGTCAGGAAAACAAGTCTCTGGTGCTTTCAGCTCTAACTGGAAATCTTAGTCTGCCTTATAAACTGGGGCATTCATGAAACATAAGAATGGTACTGTGTCAGCCTGGGTTCTCTAGAAAAGCAAAGCCAGTGAAACTTTTATATGTATATATAAGCATTTACATGAAGGAAATGACTCACAATTGTAGAGGTGGGAGAGTCCCACGTCTGGGTCAGATGAACCGAGATTGACAGGCAGGCAGGCAAGTCTGGCAGGTAAGAAGTCAGGCTGCTGATGGCTTCCAGGATCAGCAGGTAATAGAGCAGGCCACTGACTCAAGTTCAAAGAACTGGAGGTTAGAGGGCAAGCCAGATACAAGTTCCAGATGCAGTAAAAAGCAAGCAAGCTTTGCCTGAGTGCCTGATATATTGGAAGTAGGTCACACCCCTGAAGGAAACATCTTTTCAGTGACTGACTGCTGATAGTCAATCATTATAGAGTTAACTACACTGTATAAGATCTCACTATGGGGATAGGATAGCCACATCTCAACTGGCAAAATGTCATTATTATCACAGGTACTTCAGATGTTAGACCCCCAAATAAATGATAAATGTCCTTCAGAGTCTGTCTCCAGCAAGATTTTAATTTTAAAAGGATTAAAATTAATCTTGTGGATTAATGTATTGGACTGCAAGGTCTGTTTGAACCACAAGATTGGTGGTTCAAACTCATCAGTTGCTTCTCAGGAAACCTATACAGGATTACTATGAGTTGGAATCAACTCGACAAACTTAACAACAACATGTTGGTTCTAGGTTCTGTGCAACCTTCCTTTTCAATTATATTCTTTCATACTCTTCTCCCAAACCTCTACCTATACTCCAAAGACTCAATCCCCATGTGGTTTTCTGGTTGCTTCTAAATTTAAAAACAAACAAGAAGCTCCACTCCATGCCATCTGAAATGACTCTGAAAAACCAGGAGGCAGGGATTGTATCTTTTTGGTGTTTTTTGTTTTTTGTTTTTTTTTTTTGGCTCAACTGTTCTTAGCATATTGTCTGGGCCAGAGTTCGCTTCCAAAAATATATACTGAATGGCTTAAAAAAAAAAAAAAATCATCTTTCCTTACTATTTAAGCCACTAGACAGGACCCTGTTGTTGTTGTTAAGTGCTGTTGAGTCAATTCCGACCCATAGCGACCCTGTCCAGGGTTTCCAAGGCTGTAAATTTTTCTCCCATGGAACAGCTGGTAGTTTCAAACTGCTGAGCTTAAGGTTTGCAGCCCAATTCGTAACCACTACACTACCAGAGACAGGACCCTACAAAACTTCATTTTTTGACTCTCTTAACTTCATTCAGAGAAAACAGAAACATAACCTACCATGGAACAATTTTGATGGATTGTAGTGGGTTCCCTAGGGAGCTGTGTTGAGATGAGGACACATCTAGACTGATTAATAGAGAATATCTTGATAGATGCCTGTTTTGACTACCAAATAGAAGTGTGAAGTGGCAGAAAGTCTCTCCACTATCCCTGGGTTTCAAATAGGAATTTTATACACACACACACATACTCTCTCTCTCACGAACACACACACAGTGTTTAAGACTATTTTATAAAACCCATGATTCTTATTCATTTCAATAATAACTATGATCAAATGTACTAGGCACAAATTATACATATAAACTTTTAGAGATAAAAAGAACCTTGGAAGTCATTTATTTTAAATTCCTTAGCTATTATAGCTGAAGAAAGAAACCCAAATGGTCAATTTGTTCAATATTGCACTATTTTAACTATGTTAAACTATTTTAACTACAGGTTAAAATTAGAACCTGGCCTTAAAAGCAAGGGTTCTCCCCAAGCTCCTGTCCACATTCCAAGTTTCCTCTGTTTATATCATAATGATTTTTTGAAAGAAAAAGAATTACATGAAAACAACCTCTTTATGTGCTCTTGGAGGCCATGAAAGATTTTACAGTATTAGCAATGTTCTTTGATTGAAGTTGTAAAACAAATAGATGATCTACATATGGAAATTCATGAGAATATGTACATGTATGTAGATGGATAGGAATGTGAATGCATGTATAGATATGGATCTGATATGGATCTCAATATCAGTGTTAAAGTTGGGTTCCAAGGTCATTTGCCTAACACACTGCAAGCTGTTTTGCCTCAGGCTCTCCAGAAACCTGCAGAGGAAAACCAGTTTCACACTTTTTCATCCTGTTTAGGAATTGTTATGAGTGTCCAGCAGATGCCACTGTTGTCAGCTCTAAATATGTTTTAAAGTTTCCAATATACAAGACAAGTCATCACAGAAAACCATGAAATAAGTAAAAGATAACAAAAGCAAACTTGTTAACTTAAAAAAATTATAACAAAGTAATATACTATTGGGTCTTATTGTTTACCTTTTTGTAAAACATTTATTAAGATGCATGGCAACTAAAAGACATGAACTAAATTGATTAGAAAAAAATAATAGCTGTAACAGCAAATAATTAACATTGAAGAGCACAGTTTATTTTTAACCCTTTTATGACCAAATTATTTTCTGCATTGCATTGTTTGTTTCTATCACATATTTTAAATAAAGGAAAGGATGTTGAAATCAAGTCACGTTTTTTTAGGTAATATCGGTTTTGATTGCTCCGTGGAGTGCATAGGTCCCAAATGGGCTTTATTGGTGGCATTGGTGGGGTGAGGCTCATTGCTTCAGATCCAAGCAGTTCTTTTGCAGTTTCCTGCCAGGCAGCAGTATGTTCTACAGCTAGGACTGAGGCTTTTCAAGAAACCTGCTGTTGTTGTTAAGTGCCATAAAGTCAGATCCGACTTACAGCATCCCTGAGAAGAGTTTCCAAGGAGCAACTGGTGGATTTGAACTGCTGACCTTGTGGTTAACAGTCCAGTGCTGATCTTACAGCACCACACCAGAAGTCCCCAAGAAACCTAACAGACTGAAAATGCCTTAGGGTGGGGGTGGGGGTGGATAACAAAAGGGTTAAAAATCAGATGTTGATGAAATGGCCAATGTTGACTGACAGCTATATAATTTAATGTAAATATGGATAGAGTGGAATAAAGCACTGGACTGCAAACTTGGATTGAACCTCAGGTCAATGGTTCAAACACACCAGTCGCTCCTTGGAAACCTTGTATAACATGTTATGAGTCAGAATCGACTACAGGGCACTTAATAACAACGTATGTATTGTATCCTGATGAGTGACTTCAAGGAAGTATAAAATAAAATAAACAAATCCTGTTCTTTTTTGTTGACACTATTGGAGCATCATAAAACAATTTTGCATTTCTCAAAGATATATTTAATGTAATTAATTGTTGTTAGATATGGTCAAGTCGGTTCCGACTCATAGTGGTCTGATGTACTGCAGAATGAAACACCATGTAATCCTCCCAATTGCTGCAACACTTGAGCCCATTGGTACTGCCACTGTGCTAATCCATCTGTCTGAGGTCTCCATCTTTTTCTCCAACTCTTCATTTATGAAGGATGTTGTCCTCCAGGGAATGGTCTCTTCTGACACTATATCCAAAGTATGATATACGCAATCTGGCTATCCTGGCTTCTAGGGAGCATTCTGGTTGTATTCCATGGTACCCTTAATATTCTTCTCTAACACTTTAACTCATACACATCATTATTCTATGGTCTTTCTTATTCATTGTCCAACTTTGACGTGCATATGAGGCTATTGAAAACACCATCACTTGAGTCAGGCACACTTTGGTCCTCCAATTGACATCTTTGTTCTTGAACACTTTACAGAGGTCTTGTGTAGCAGATCTGCCTTATGCCATATGTCCTTTGATTCTTGACTGCTGCATCCACGACTGTTGATAGTAGATCCAAGCAAGTGAAATCTTTCCACAAGTTTAATCTTTTCTCCATTTATCATGATATTATTTATCTCTCCAGTGCTGAGGATTTTTGTTTTCTTTATATTGAGGTGCAACCCATACTGAAGGCTATGGTCTTTGATCTTCATCAGTAAGTATCATAAGTTTTCTTCCCTCAGCAAGCAAGGTTGTATCATATACATATCACAGGTTGTTAATGATTCTTCCATCAGTCCTGATGCCATGTTCTTCTTCACATAATTCAGCTTCTTGGATTATTTGTTCCACATACAGATTGAATAAGTATGTGAAAGAACACAACCCTGACACACACTTTTCCTGATTTTAGACCATTCAATGTCCTCTTTTTCTGTTCAAATGACTGACTCTTAGTCTATATATAGGTTCCTCATGTGCACAATTAAATGTTCTGGAATACTCATTCTCTGCAATGTTGTCCATTGCTTGTTATGATCCACACAATCAAAACCTTTGCATATTCAGTAAAGCACAGGTAAACATATTTCTGGTTTCCTTTTCTTTCAGCCAAGATCCATCTGACCTCAGCAATGATATCTCTCATTCCTTATCTCATCTGAAGATGGCTTGAATTTCTGGCGGCTCCCAGTCAATGTACTGTTTCAGTCATTTTTTAATTATGTTTACCAAAATTTTACTTGGATGTGATATTAATGATATTGTCCAATGATTTCAGTATTCTGGTGGGTCATCTCTCTTTGGAATGTGCACCAATATGGATCTCTTCCAATCAGTTGGCCAGGTAGCTGTCTTCCAAATCTCTTGGCACACATGAGTGAGTGCCTCTAGTGTGCATCAGTTTTTTGAAAATTTTCAATTTATATTCCATCAATTCCCAGAGCCTTGTTCTTTGCCAATCCCTTCGATGCATCTTGAGCTTCTTCCTTCAGTATCATTGGCTTTTGATCATATGCTACCTCTTGAAATGGTAACTCTCTGTATTCCATCTTCTGTCAATGCTTTCTGCATCATTCAACATTTTGCCCCAACTACCCATCAGTGTTGCAAGTTGAGACTTGAATTTTTGCTTCAGTTCCCTCAGCTTGAGAAATTCTGAGCATGTTCTAACTCCAGGCCTTTGCACACTGCTTTATAATATTTGACTTCGTTTTCTCTAGCTGCAATTTGAAACTTTTTGTTTCTGTTTTATTTCCACATTTCTTGCATTTGCTTTAGCTTCTCTATACTGGAGAACAAGTTTTAGAATCGCTTCTTACATCCATTTTGGTCTTTTTGTTCTGTCTTGTCTTTTTAATGACCTTTGCTTTCTTCTTATATGATCTTGATGTCATCCGACAATTCCTCTGGTCTTAAGTCATTAGTGTCTGATATAGCAAATAAGTTCTTGAGATGATCTCTAAATTCAGGTGGGATATGTTCAAGGTCATATTTTTGACTCTTGTGGACATGTTTTAATTTTCTTCAGCTTCAGCCTGAACTTGCATATCGGCAACTGATGGACTTTTCTAAAGTATGTTGCCGGCTTTATTTCAGATAATGATAACGAACTTTTCCAGAGATGTAGTCAACTTGATTTCTGTGTATTCCATCTGGAGAAGTTTAGGTGTATAATCATCTTTTATGTTGTTTTAAAAAGGCATTTGCAGTGAACAAGTCATTGGTTTTATAGCACTGTATCATGTGATCTCCAGCATTATTTCTCTCATCAAGGCCATATTTTCCAACTGCTGATTCTTCCTCTTTGTTTCCAACTTTGTATTCCAATCATCAGTAATTATCAATACACCTTGATTACATGTTTGGTCAATTTTAGATTGAATAATATTGTAGAATTCTTTAATTTTATCATCAATTTCTTTAGTAGTTGGTATATAAATTTGAATAATAGTGGTATTAACTGGTCTTCCTTATAGTTGTATGGATATGACTCAATCACAGACAGCATTATACTTCAAGAGAGATGTTGAATTGTTTTTTATGGTGAATGTGATGCCATTCCTCTTCAATTTGGCATTTCCGGCATAGTAAACCCTGTGATTGTCAGATACAAAATGACGAATGCCAGTCCATTTCAGCTCACTAGTACTTAGGATTGTCATTATTCTTGTTGTTATTAAGTGTCATCAAGTCGATTCCACCCCATAGTGACCCTGTATGGTTTCCCGAGAAGTGGCTGGTGACCTTGAACCATAGACATGGTGGTTTAAACTGACTTTGCAGTCCAGTGCATTAAACCACAGCATGTACCAGGACTCCAATACCTAGGCCATCAATGTTTATTTATTCCATTTCATTTGTGACAACTTCTAATTTTCCTCAATTCATACTTCATACATTCCATGTCCAAGTTATTAGTAGATGGTTTCAGCTGTTTCTTCTCATTTTGAGCTGTGACCCATCAGCAAATGAAGATCCAAAGAGTTCTTCTCCATTTGCATCACCACAGTCATCTCTACTTTGTGGAGTCAGTAATTGTTTAGTTATTATGTTGCATTTTGATTGTTTTTAACTGTTTTATTGTGAATTATGTGATAGTTTACATGGGAGAACATTAGATTTATATTCATCCTATCGTATATCGTTACATTGCCATGGTTACTATCCCCTCCATGCCTCATCAACCAACCAAAGGGTATGCGCTGCAAGCCTGCCTCCCCCCCCCCCCCCATTCCTCGGTCGTCAGCACGCAGCCCCTCTCCCTCTCTGGATCTAGAGTCCCCAGCGGCTCCATCTCTCCATGTCATCGTCTCTGCCTCCATCTCTGGCTGGTGCATGGATTTGAACCACCAACCTTGTTAGCAGTTCAGTGCTTATCCCACAGCACCATTCTACCTTATAAGTGGAATGTATTTTTCTGCCTATTGACTTGAACTTGATTATATGACGGTTTGACCAATGAATATGAATAGACATGGGTCCCCCTGTGTGAACAGATACTATTAGAGGCACTGGAAGTTTTTGTCAGCCCACTTGAGCATACCCCTCTGTCATGAGAAAGCTACCACCAGACATGAGAGGAGCTCTTTTGATCCTAGGTACTGGCTACAGCGGCCAACACACAGCCACCAATGTGAAGTCTGAGTGATAAATAAATACTTACTGTTGTAAGCCACTGAAAATTTGAAGTCATTTGTTACGCAACATAAATGGACTGATAAGTGTGTATTGGACTACTGATCTCAGACCTTAACATTTTTTCACTTAACATTTTTTGCACTAAGAACAGCTGCAACAATTTCAATTTTAAACATTCTTTGAATTTCTGAAGTTATTTTAGACTTAGAAACGTTTTTAGTGAAGAAAAATTAAAACAAGACTAATGTATCACACAAATATGTTTATTATTTAAATGCTTATAAATCATAAGATTCCAAATATGAATGAGAACATTTCTAGCAAATGTTATAAATTTCATATCAATGTTTACAACTTATTTAAGGCACATAGTGCAAAATACTTCTTTTCTGATACAGAGATCCCCAAATGTTTATCTAACCACACCGCAAGGTCAGTTTGAACCACAAAGTCAGCGATTCTAACTCACGAGCTGCTTCTTGGAAACCTCATATAGGGTCATTATGAATCAGACCTAACTCAATAGCAGTTAACAACAACACCAGATGTACAATATATTCTTAATAAATGTTTTGGGGGCAAAAAAACTTTGTGGGTAAGATTAATAAGTTACTATTTGATGACAAAAATCCGGTAGTAGATTCAGTTTGTTTGTTTGTTTTATGTTTTACAGAAATGGTTGCCATAGAAAAATATTATTTTTATATTTGTCTTTAAATCACATTACTACACAACACGTAATTAAATTTTCCACCTTAAAAATAAGCCAACTCTTAAACTTGGCATTCAATAGTTCATTGTATACTGCTTTTTATGGTCTAGATATGAGGAATTTCAGATATAAAATGACTTTAACATCTTTAATAAAGGTTTTCTATGTGCAAACATAATTTTTGTATTACCAAAGTGGGAACTTCAAAATTTCAAGGAATTCTCATTTGTCTATTTGATTAACAAAATGCAGTATATAACTTTGAGAAAATAAAAACTTCAAGAATAGATAAATACACATACAAGAGTTACAAAGGCATACAGAATATTAATGTTATAAAAACAATGCATTGCTTATATAAGTACAATGAAATTAGAGGTAGGTATTTAAAATTAAATTCCAGTATATCATGTCTTCTCCTGGATTATACCCACAAAATTTCATATTTAGCACTTAACCAAACATAGATTTTTAATAAAAAGTTTGCACCACATTTTTCAAAACTAGTGTTTTAATTAAAGCACCATAATCAACAATGAAAAAGTAAAGGGAAAATATAACAAGGTATCTGAACTGTATCAGTAGAAAGTATAATGACTATGTACTTTTTGATGTGAATACTGATTTTTTATTCATCTGAAAGATTCTGTAATGCTTATGGAAATTTTGAATAACTTTATTTTCATAGTTTTTGGTTTCTCTATTTTGGACATGGAATTCTCAAGAAAGGAGTGAAGAAGAAAAGAGCACCGGTTATCTGAATGTTCCAGAGAATATATCTTCCTTGGGTCATGCTTTCCATTACTGAATATTTATAGTACTTGAACTGGAAGACCAGTAGTCATATGAGGTACACACTTTCCACAGAATCCTCCACATCTGCCATAGACTTTGGTTCCATCCTGAAAATAGGGAGAGGTGAAAATGTAGAAGAATCCTAAACATGCAGATTTTTGCATTCATAAGGCAGGAAACTTATACATTTTGAAACATAGAGTTGCAGTCATTACCCTAGATTTTCTATATCAATTATATTTGTGGTCCAATATCATACCACTGTAGGATGAGTTCCAATTTTTGGTCATGTGAAAGTGGAAAGGGAATTAATTAGACAATCTGAGATTTGTGTTAGCTGCTTGATGATTATAAACCACACTATATCTAGAAAAATGTATCTCAATCTACATATTTTTCATCAATTTATCTATTTGCTTCAGTGTGTTTATTATAACCTTCTCCAATATTTACCATACTTTATGTAAAATTCTCTCAGATGAAATAAAAGAAAATGTTACATAAACTTAATTATTGCTGACTCACAGCAACCTTGTATAGGTTTCTCAAGGCTGTAAATCATTATGGGAGTAAAAAGCTTCATCTTTCTCCCATAGAGTGCCTGGTACATTTGAACTGCTGACCTTGCATTTAGCAGCTCAACACATAACCACTAATCTACCAGGGCTCCTTAAACTTAACTATATGCAACCCATATTCTACTCACTGTACCACAAATATCTCATGGAAGCATTAAAAATCATACCCTGAAGAAAAATATGGAAGAAGGTTATAAAATGGAGAAATTATTAAAATGGGCTGAAAGCAGTAATTATATTTGGAGGTGGTAGTTGGCTGTGCACCAAAGAGTCAGTTCCAACTCATAGATGCCCTGTTTAGAATTTCCAAGGCTGTAAATCTTAACAGGAGCAGAAAGCCTCATCTTTCCCCTATGGAGCAACTGGTAGATTTGAACTGCTGACCTTAGAGTTAGCAGTCCGGTTCATAATTCACTATGCTACCAGGGTTCCTTAGTAATTATAATTGTTGTTTTTGTTGTTAAGTGCCTTGGAATAGCGACCCTGTATACAGTTCCTGAGTCTGTAAATCTTTATGGGCGCAGAACGCGTCATCTTTCTGCCATGGAACAGCTGGCAGTTTTAAACTGCTGACCTTGAGGTTAGCATCCCGACTCATAATCACTAGGATACAGGACTAGGAAAGGACTAAAAAGGGAGACTGTTTCCTAATCAAAGGGATTCACTGAAGAACAGTAGGGCAGTTTGGAGCAAAAGGATGATCTGAACAGAATGATACTTGTCTAGGTTTGTCTTCCCCATGAGGTTTCCTAGACTGTAAATCTTTATAAAAACCATTTCAAGCAGACTGCCTATCTTTCTCCCACAGTGGTTGGTGAGCACTTAGACGCTTAACCACTGTGCCACCAGAGGTCCTTGTAAAGCCTACATATATATAGTCATAAAAAAGTCAACTTAATTATTTCATAATAGTTAATGACATACTTTTTTGTCACTATAGGATCAGCACTGGACTGCAAACTACAAGGTCCGCAGTTCAAACCCACCAGCTGCTCCTTGGAAACCCTATTCAGGGTTATTATGAGTGGGAACTGACTCTACAACACTTAACAACAACAACAATGCTGTCCTTTAACATTTTCGTCTTAAATTATAATGTAACCTTAGCACTAAGGTACAAAATTAAACCAAATCTACTACCATAGTGTCGATTCCAACTCTTAGCAACCAAAGGATTTTGGAAACTAAATCTGTATGGAGCTTTAATGGTACTTCAAAGCACGGAAGTATTTCAAGCAGACATTTTGGCCCAGCACGACTGACCTGTGATTTGTGTATGATGACAGAGGCATAACTGCCTTGAGCAAGCCATTTCGCGGAGCTGGATATCTTCATCCCAGTTCCTGCCAAGTTAATACTGAACTGGCCCTGGATTGGAAGCAAAACGAAATTAGATGGAATTCCAAAACTAGTTTGTCAGAACCAACTCAATGGCACTTAACAACAACATAAAGTAGTTAAGAATGCCCCTGGCTGGAAACATCTAAATCTAAGTTATATGAAGAATTAACTCAGTTACTGTCAAGAGTCTTCATTTATAAAATGAAAAAGTCTAAAGAAAATGAACCAGGTACATAAAAAAAGTTAACAGCAAATATGTTTCTCAGTTACAAGAGACAACAGAATTAATAATGCACAATGTCATCTATGCAAAACTGACTCTGCCAACCCTCAGACACTAACACTTGACAATTAGAACTAATGGCCCTGTGTTGTGATTGTTATGTGCCATCGAGTCGGTGCCAACTCATAGCGACCCTATGTACAACAGAACAAAACACTACACAATCCTGGGCCAACCTCACCATTGTTGCCATGCCTGAACCCCTTGAACTTGGCCAATCAATCTCACTGGGGAGGGGGGCTCCTTCCTCTTTTTCTCTGAATCTCCACCTTACGAAACATGATATCCTTCTCCAGTGACTGGTTCATCCTGACAATATGTCCAAAGTATAAGAGATGAAGTTTGGACATCCTGGCCTCCAAGGAGCATTCTGGCTGCACTTCTTCCAACACAGATCTGTTGATTCTTTTGGCAACCCATGGCACTTTCAATATTCTCCTCCAACACCATAACTCAAAAGCATCAATTCTTCTATGGTCTTCCTTATACATTGTCCAGCTTTCGCATTCATATGAGGTTATTGAAAATACCATAGCTTGGGTCAGGCGCACCTTAGTCCTCAAGCTGACATCTTTGCTCTTCTATACTTTAAAAAGGTCTTGTGAAGCAGATTTGTCTAATGCAATACGTTGTTTGATTTCTTGATTGCTGCTTCTGTGATTGTTGATAGTTGATCCAAGAAAAATGAAGTCCTTGACAACTTCAATCTTTTCTCCATTGATAAGAATGTTGTTTATTGGTCCAGGGGTGAGGATTTTTGTTTGCTTTACATTGAGATGCAATCCATACCGAAGGCTGTGCTCTTGGATATTCATCAGTGATTGTTAAGTACCATGTTGTTAGATTGTTGTTGTTAGTACCATGGAGTCGGTTTCAACTCATAGTGACCCTGCACAAGGTTTCTGAGGCTGTAAAATTTTACAGGAGCAGAAAGCCTTCTGACTCATAGCAACCGTAAGTGCAACAGAACACAATACTGCCCAGTCCTGGGTCATCCTCATCATTGTTTTTATGAGTTCATTGTTGCTGCCACTGTGTCAATTCATTTCATTGGGGGTCTTTCTCTTTTTCTCTGACCCTCCACTTTACTAAGCATAATGTCCTTCCCCAGGAGCTTGTTACCCTGACAACATGCCCAAAGTACAAGAGATGCAATTTCGCCATCCTCACTTTTAAGGAGCACTCAGACTGGACTTTTTTCAAGACAGATTTGATTGTTCTTCTGTTTAGTAATTCAAATGCATCTATTATTTTATAGCTTTCCTTATTCAGTGTCCCACTTACACATGCATATCAGACAATTGAAAAAAACATGGTTTAGGTTAGGTCCATCTTAGTCCTCAAACTGGTATCTTTGCTCTTTAACTCTTTCATAAGGGCTGGTTTAGCAGATTTGCCTAATGTAATACATCATTTGATTTCTTTTATGCTGTTTCCATGTGCATTGACTGTGGATCCAAGCAAACTGAAGTCTTTGACAACTTCAGTCTATTCTCCTTTTATCATGATTTTATTTATTGTTTCAGTTGTGAGGATTTTTTTTTCTTACATTGAGGTACAGTCCATACTGAAGGCTATAGTTTTTTGTTTTTGTTTTTTTATCAATTGGTATTTCAAATCTACTGCACCCCAGCATAGTAGATTATGAATGGGGCTACAACCCACAAGTTCAGCAGTTTGAATCTACCAGTCAGTCACTCCATGGGAGAAAGATGAGGCTTTCTGCTCCCTTAAAGATTTACCGCCTTGGAAACACTATACGGAATCACTATGAATCAGAATGAACTCGATGGCACATAACCACCTGTAACTATCACTTCACTCCAGCAAGCAAAGCTGTCATCTGTGTATTGCAGGTTGTTACTGTGTCTTCATTTAATACTTATGCCAAGTTTTTGGTGTGTTTTTTCCCCTTATAATCAAGTCTCTCAGATTATGTACTCATCATATAGATGGGATAAATATGATGAAAAGACTCAACCCTATTGCACACCTTTCCTGACTTTAAACCAATCCCCTTGTTCTAACTATGTGCAGGTTTCTCATGAGCATAAGTGTCCTGGAGTTCCCATTCTTCCTAATGTTAGCCATACTTTCTTATAATCCACACAGTCAAATACTTAGGCATAGTCAATAAAACACAGGCAAACATCTTTCTGGTAGTCTCTGCTTTCAGCTAAGATCCATCTGATGTCAGCAGTGATATCCCCTATTTCGTGTCCTCTTCTGATTCTGGTTTGAATTTCTAGTAGCTCCTTGTCAATGTACTACTGCAACCATTTTTTAATTATCTTCATCAAAATGTAACTTTTACATGATATTAATGAAATTGTCCAGTGATTTCCGCATTCTGCTGGGTCACCTTTCTTTGGAACAAGCTCAAATGTGGATCTCTTACAGTTTTCTGACCAGGTAGCTGTCTTCCAAATTTATCGGCACAGATGAGTGAGTGCCCTCAGTGCTGCAGCAGTTTGTTGAATAATTTCAATTTGTATTCCATCACTTTCCAGAGTTGTGTTCTTTGCCAGTACCTTTGGGGCAGCTTGGACTTCTTCCTTTATTATTACTGGTTCTTAATCACATGTGACCTCCTGAAATGGTTGAACATTGACCAATTCTTTTTGGTACAGCAACTCTGTGAATACCTTTCATCTTCTATTGATGCTTCTTGCATAGTTTAATAGTTTGCCCATGCTGTTAAGTGTCAAAGAATCCGTTTCAACTCATAGCAACCCTATATAGGGTTTTCCAAGGATCAGTGGGTTTGATCCACTGACCTTGCAGTTCAAACCATCCTTGTGGTCCAATGCTTATCCTACAGAGCCATACCAGAACTACATTTTGCCCATTGTGGTTGTTGTTAGGTGCCATTCAGTCAGTCCCGATAGATAGCAACCCTGTATAGGGTTTCCAAGGAGCAACTGGTGAGCTTGAACTGTTGATCTTGTGCTTCAAACCAACATTATAGTCCAACGTATCAGCCCACAGCACCATACCAGAACTCCAGTTTGTCCATGTTGTTGTTGTTGTTGTTAAGTGCCACCGAGTCGGTTCCGACCCATAGCGACCCTGTGTAGGGTTTCCAAGGAGTGACTGGTGAGCTTGAACCACTGACCTTGTAGTTCAAACAGCTTTGCAGTCTGGCGTATTAACCCACAGCGCCACACCAGGACTCCTTCAACTTGCAGCTTGAGGCTTGAATTCTTTCTTCAATTCTTTCAATTTGAGAAATGCTGAGTGTGTTTCCTTTAGGTTTTCTAACTCCAGGTCTTTGCACATTTGATTATAATACTTTAGTTTGTCTTCTCGAGCTGTCTGTGGAAATTTTCTGTTCCGCTCTTTTATTTCATCAATTCTCCCTTTGCTTTAACTACTCTACAGTCTAGCGCAAGTTTCAGAGTCTCTTCTGACATTGTTTTTATATTTTCTTTCTTTCCTGTCTTTTTAATGACTTTTTGCTTTTCTCGTGTGTGATGCTCTTGATGTCATACCACAACACCTCTGGTTTTCAGTCACTAGTATTCAGTGTGTCAAATCTATCTTCCAAGTTCAGGTGGGATATACTCAAGGTTGTCTTTTAACTCTCATGGACTTGTTTTAAATTTCTTCAGTTGCACCCTGAATTTGTGAACAATTGATGGTCTGTTCCACAGTCTGCCCCTGACCTTGTTTTGACTGATGATATGGAGCGTTCCCATCGTCTCTTTCCACAGGTGTAATCAATTTGTACTTAATCTGATGAGGTTCAAGTGTATGTAGTTGTCATTTATGATGTTGAACAAAAAGTATTTGCAATGAGCAGTGAATAAATCATCAGTGCTGCAAAATTCTATTACACAATCTCTAGCATCATAGTTATCACCAAGGCCATGTTTTCTGACTACAAATCTGTAAGATAAGGACTGGACTGATAATCACAAAATCTATAGTTCAAACCCACTAGCTGCTCCTTGGAAACCTTATGCAGGGTTGCTATGAGTTGGAACTGACTCAACCACACTCAACAATAATTATCCTTCCTCTTTGTTTCCAACTTTCACATTTCAGTCTCCAGTAATCAATGTATTTGATTGCTTTGATTTTTACTAAAGAAGTTGGTTGGTAGAATTCTTATTTTTCATCATCATTGGTTTTAGTGGTTATTGTATAAATTTGAACTATAATCATGTTATCTGGCCTTCATTATGTGCCTATGGATATTACCCTATTACAAACAACATTGCATTTCAGAATAGATCTTGAAATACTCTTTTTAACAATGAATGCAATGCCTCATCGTTGTGTTATTTCCAACATAGTAAACCACACGATTGCCCTACTCAAAATGTCCAATACAAGTCCATTTCAGCTCATTAATGCCTAAGATAGCGATCTTTATGTGTTCCATTTCATTTTTATGGTTTTCAATTTTTTGAGATTCACACTTAATACTGTCCACATTCTAATTATTAATGGATGTTTGCAGGTGTTTCTTCTCATTTTTAGTTGTGTCCCATCAGTAGGTCCCAAAAGGTTTTGCTCCATTCATGTTATTTACGTCAACTCTACTTTGAGGAGGCAGATTTTCTGCAGTCATATTTTGAGTGCCTTGGAACCTAAAGGGCTAATCCTCTGACATTAATTAGACAGCATTCTGCTGCTATTTATAAGGTTTCCAGAAGTCAACCTTTCAAAAGTAGTTTTGTTTTGTTTATAACTAGTTCTTGAAACTTCTCAGCCATTATATATTTTTAGATTGATAAATAAAAAGGAGTTATTGACAGAGTGAAATTGCAGACTTACAAACAGAAACAGGTACATGTAAAGCATTCACAGAGGAAAAAAGTCAGACAATTTACAAGTGAACTACAATTAGATGTGTAACAGACTTCTTAAAATAAACAAAGGAAGACACAAGACAGTGGGGCAATAGCTTCAAATTACTGTGAGAAATGTAGCTATCATGTGGGCATAATAAAGATATTTTCAGGTAAGCAATAGAGTTTTTCACAAAACATGGCAAGCTAAAACTCATTGGATTTTAAAAAGCACAAAGATTCGAAAAACAGAAACTAATTGTGTTACGGTTACATAATGTAAATCATACTGTTAAATGAAAAGAATGAAAAATATATTCAACATGGAGAAATCCTAGAAACAAAATCTGAGAAATAGTTCTTGAAAAACAAGTTATATAATAAAGTACATACCATAAGTTTGTTTAAATGGCCAAAACAAGCAAAACCAAAATTTATTATGTAAATATGCATATAGAGTATATTGGTTATCTAGTGCTGCCATAACAAAAAAACCACAAATGAATAACAAACAAAAATTCACTCTTTCACAGTCTAGGCAACAAGAAGTTCAAATTTAGTTCACACTCCCTTGAGGGAAGGCTTTTTCTCTTGGTTGACTCTAGGGGAAATTCCTCGTCTCCTTTCAACACCTGGGGGTCCAGCATACCTTGGAGACCCAGATGCGTCTTATCATCAGTCTTCTTCTGGGAGATTGATGACAAGACACTACCTGCTTTTTTTCCTTTGTATTAGCCAGTTCCCTCCTCTCTGTTTTCTGCTTTCTTTTTAACTGTGGAAATTGGAAAATCATGTTAGGCAATAGGCTGCTGGCTCATAGGACTGTTGAAGCTAGAAAATCCCAGAATTAGTAGGCCAAGTAGCAGGTCCTAGGCTCAAGTCCCAAGAACTGGATTACAGATGGTGATGAGCCAGTTGCAGGATCTAGAATAAATGAGAGCATTTTCAGAGCATGTATATTGGATATTGGATATTGGATACATATCGCACCCTCAAGGAAACTCCTTTATATCAAATAAATTTGGTGAGTTGAGTAAGGATGGCACATGAGTCATGTCTTCTTGTAAACTGTGATTCAAGATAGAACTCATCCTAATCCTGCTTCAGTTATACATGTTGTTGTTGTTGTTAAGTGCCGTCGAGTCAATTCTGACCCATAGTGACCCTGTACAGGGTTTCCAAGGCTGTAAATCTTGACGGGAGTAGAAAGCCTCATCTTTCTCCCACGAAGCGGCCAGTAGTTTCTAACTGCTGACCTTAAGGTTCGCAGTCCGATTCGTAACCACTATGCTACCAGAGCTCCTTTCAGTTATACATAGACGTTAGAATTTACAACACATATCACAAATGGTTGGATAATTGTATCATATAAAAAATAGGAGGAAAATCATACAATACTGATAATCATGCAGAGCCTAGACAAGTTGGTACATATTTGGGATAAAAAAATTTAATCCATGACATAATGTAATAAAAATAAAAGAATAAAGCAAGTGTATGATAAAGACAAAAAAGTGACTTTCTTCAATTGCAGGATGTATAGAAGAGAATAATAATATGTTGTTGTTGTTGTTAAGGTGTCGTCCAGTCGGTTCTGACTCATAGTGACCTTATGCATAGCAGAATGTCCAGTGCCAGCCTGTTCACAATGCTTCTTAATCTTGAGCTCATCACTGCTGCCACTCTCCCACTTCATCCTGGTGGGGTCTTCCTCTTTTATTTGCTGACTGTCAGTTTTACCAAGCATAATTTCTCTCTCCAGGGATTGATCCCTCCTGATACTATGTCCAATTATGAAAGACTGACCATTCTGGCTGTACCTCTTCCAACACAGATTTGTTTGTTCTTCTGACAGTCCATGGTAATTTTAATATTCGTTTCCAACACCATATCTCAAATGTATCAATTCTGCTATGGTCTTCCTTATTCATTGTTCAACTTTCACATGTATATGACACTATTAAAAATACCATGTCTTGGATTAGGTGCACCTAAGTCCTCAAATTGACATCTTTGCTCATAAATACTTAAAACAGGTATTGTGTAGAAATTTTGACTAATACATCATTTGATTTCTTGACTGTTGCTTCCAAGAGTGTAAATAGTGAATCCAAGCAAAATAATGTCGCTTCTCCATTTATCATGTTGTTATTTATTTGTCCAGTGGTAAGAATTTTTGTTTTCTTTACCTTGAGGGGTAACCCATACCAAAGGTTGTGGTCTTTGATCTTCATCAGTATTTTAAGTCCTCTTTATTTTCAGCAAGCAAGGTTTTATCATCTGCATATTGCAGGTTGTTAAAGCATATTCCTCAAATCCTTATGCCATTTTCTTTTTCATATAATCCAGCTTCTCAGATTAATTGCTCATCATACAAGTTTAATAAATGTGGTGAAAGAATACAACTCTGGTGCACACTATTCCTAAATGTAAGCCATTCAGTGTCCCCATGTTCTATTTGAATGACTGTCTCTTGGTATATATACAGGTTTCTCATGAGCACAATTGGTATATGTACAGGTTCCTGATGAGCACAGTTAAGTGTTCCGTAACACTCATTCTCTGCAAAGTTGTCCATACTTTTTCATGATCCACTCTGGTAGCGTAGTGGTTACGAATTGGGCTGCAAACCTTAAGGTCAGCGGTTCGAAACTACCAGCCGCTCTGTGGGAAAAAGATGAAGCTTTCTACTCCGGTAAAGATTTACACCCTCAGAAACCCTGTACAGGGTTGCTATGGGTCAGAACTGACTCGATGGCACTTAACAACAACGACAACACACAGTTTAAAGCCTTTACAAAGCCAATAAAGTACAGGTAAACATCTTTCTGGTATTCTCTGGTTTCAGTCAAGATCCATCTATGTCAACAATGATATCACTTGTTAAATGTCCTTGTCTAAATACAACTTGAACCTCTGACAGCTTTCTGTCAATGAATTGTTGCAGTTTAAAAAAATTATCTTTAAAAAAACTTAACTTGTATGTGATATTAATGATATTAATTGATGATTTTTGCTTTCCATTGGGTCACCTCTCTTTGGAATTGGCACAAATATGAATCTCTTCCAATCAGATGACCAGGTAAGTGTATTCCAAATTTCTTGGCACAGATGAGTGAGTGCCACCAATTGATGGAATACAAATGGAAATATTTCAACAAACATAGGGTTGTTGAAATATTTCCATTTGTATTCCATCAATTCTCAGAGCCTTATTCTTTGCCAATACCTTCAATGCACCTTGGACTTCTCTCTTCAGTATTATTGACTTTTGAGCGTATGCTACCTCTTGAAATGGTTGATCACTGACCATTTCTTTTTGGTACAGTGGCTCTGTGTATCCCTTCTATCTTCTTTTGATGTTTTCTGCATCATTCATTTGTTGTTGTTGTTAAGTGTCGTTGAGTTGGTTCTGACCCATAGCAACCCTATATAAGATTTCTGAGGAGTCTCTGGTGAACTTGAACTGCTGACCTTGCAATTCAAACTAATTTGGCAGTCCAGTGCGTTAGCCCACAGCACCATCCAGGATTCTATTTTGCCCACAGAATCCTTCAGTATTTCAAGTTAAGACTTGGATTTTTTTCTTCAGTTCCGTCAGCTTGAGAAATGCTGAGTGTGTTCTTCCCTTTTGGTGTTCTAACTCCAAGTGTTTGCACATTTCATTATAATATTTGATTTTGTCTTTTTGATCTGCCCTTTGAAATTTTCTGATCAGTTCATTTACCTTCTCATTTATTCCATTTGCTTTAGCGTCTTTACTCTGGAGAACAAGTTACAGAATCTCTTCTGACATCCATTTTGGTCTTTTCCTTTTTCTTTGTCTTTTTAAATGAGCTTTTGCTTTCTTCCAATATGATGTTCTTGATGTTATTCCACAACTTTTCTGGTCCTCAGTCAATAGTTTCATATCATCATATCTGTTCTTCAAGTGATCTCTAAATTTAGGTAGAACATGTTCAAGGTCAAATTTTGGCTCTCATGGACTTGTTTTAATTTTCTTCAGCTTCACCCTGAACTTGCACATGAGCAATTGATGATCTGTTCCACAGTCTGCCCCTGTTTGGGCTGATGATATGGAGCTTTTCCACAGTCTCTTTCCACAGATGTAATCAATTTGATTTCTGTGTATGCCATCTGGTGAGGTCCGTGTGTATAGTTGTCTTTTATGTTGCTTAAAAAAGGTATTTACAATGAACAAGTCATTTGTTTTGCTAAATTCTATCATGTGATCTCTAACATCATTTTTATCACCAAAGCTATATTTTCCAACTCCTGATCCTTCCTCTTTATTTCCAATATTTGCATTCCATCACCAGTAATTATCATCATGTCTGAGCAGTTTCAGACTGAAGAAGTTAGTAGAATCCTTCAATTTCATCTTCACTGGCTTTCGTGGTTGGTGCATGAATTTGAATAATAGTGGTATTAACTGGTCTTCCTTGTAGTGAATGGGTATTATCCTACCACATTCAGCATCATTTTTCAAGACATATGTTGAAATCTATGTGTTGATGAATGTGATGCCATTCCGCTACAATTTGTCATTCCAAGCATAGTAAACCATATGATTTTCAGAATCAACCTGACCAATGTTTGCCATGGGCTGCCAAAAGAACCATAGGTTCATTTTGGAAGAAGTACAGCCAGAGTGCTTCTTGGAGGCCAAGAGGGCCAAACTTCGTCTCTCATACTTTGGATATATTGTCAGGAGGGACCAGTCACTGAAGAAGGACATCATGTTTAGTAAGGTGGAGGGTCAGAGAAAAAGAGGAAGACCCCCCAATGAGATGGATTGGCCAAGTGGCAGCATCAATGGACTCAAGTGTGGCAACAGTAGTGAGGTTGGCCCAGGATGGGGCAGTGTTTCGTTCTGCTGTGCATGAGGTCACTATGAGTTGGTACCAACTTGATGGCACCTAACAACAGCAACAGCAACAACATGACCAATACAAGTCCATTTCAGCTCACTAATGCCTAGGATATTGATCTTTATGTGTCCCTTTTCATTTTTGACAATTTCTAACTTTCCTAGATTCATGCTTTTTATATTCCATATTCCAATTATTAATGGATGCGTACAGTAGTACATTCTGAAAGCTTTACTCCATTTGCATCATCAAAGTCAGCACTACTTTGAGGAGGCAGCTCTTCCCAAGCCTTCCAAACTGCACTATATGCTATTCTCCATCCTTCAATACTCAATATTCTGGAGCTATCTGACAGTGTTCCACTGATATTCATAAGGTTTTCAGTGACTAAACATCTGCTTCATCCTAATCTGTCTTAGTCTGGAAGCTCAGCTGAAACCCATCCACCATGGATAAGCAGATTTAAGTTATAAAGTTCCACTTCTTGGATTGAGTAGTTGGCTCAAGTGTGTGCATTATATAATGATGTTTTACAATTTTTAAATGTGTTTTGCCTAGTGTATTTTGCATGTCATCTACAAATTTAATGCAATTCCAATTTAAAATCCTGGCATCTCCAATAACTAGAACAACTCATTACTCTCCAACAGAAGAATAGACAAACTGTAGAACAAATAAAGGATATTCACAATGTAGAATACTATTCAGCAGTAAAACTGAATAACTGATTAATATATTCAACAACATGGATGAATCTCAAAGGCATTATGTTGAGAAAAATAACACAACTTCAAAATATCATATACTGTATTATTCCACTTACGTATCATCCAAAAAAAGGCCAACAAAGTTCGCCAGAATTAAGTGGAAGAGAGGAATTGATTACAATAAGTGACCGTGAGGACATTCTTTGGGGAGTGATGTAATGGCTATGTATTCTAATTATGATGATGGCAATATGAATTTGTAAGTATGTAAAAACTCAAAGAACTTTACATCCAAAATAATTATTTAATGTATATTATTTAATAAGAGAATATTGTCAAAAACAACTACCTACCTGGGGTGGCACTGTGGGTTAATGCGCCAGACTGTAAAGCTGTTTGAACTACAAGTTTGGCAGATCAAGCTCACCAGATACTCCTCAGAAATCCTATACAGGGTTGCTATGGGTCGGAATCGACTTGACAGCACTTAACAACAAAAACCCATCCGTTGCCATCGAGTTGATTCCAACTCACAGCAACCTTGTATAAGATTTCTGAGGCTGTACACTTTACAGGCAGTGAAAAAGGATTTACAGGACTGTAAACCTTTCCCATGGAATGGCTGACAGATTTAAATTGAATCTTGGGGTTAGTAGTCCAGTGCATATCCTAAAGTACTACCAGAGATTCTAAAAACAACCAAGGAGAAAGAGACTATACACAATGTAATCAAAAGAAAGACAGATACAGATATACAACACTATATCCTGATAATAAAAAAAATAAGATTCAAAATATTTAACAATTTGCTCTGAACACTCAAAAGAACTTGGACCATGAATCACTGGCATCAGCTGAATGTGATTATTTCTTTTACTGTCACATAATCACATATTAATTACAAACCAGCAAAAGATCCTTAAATCATTTGTTTTGAATTTTTGTGACGGTGAACAGTACAAAGCACTTTATTTTACTTTACTTTGGCCATATGTATTCTAAAGTTGTCCCACACTCCTTAATCCCATCTTATGTTACGGTGTGGCAAAGTTTATTTGCCTTAAGGAGCACCATATGTGTTCACTCTCTTTTTAGCATTCATGTCCCAGGGTGCCTTGTCATATGCAAAGACAGAGGATGTGGTTTTGATGAATCCCAAACAATGGAATATGTTTTTCCTGTCATCAAACATCTGGAGAGTATTCATGCAAATTTTTTGTAACTTGACACAGTGTCTGGTTTATATATTGGACAGAATATCTCCAAAGATACTGGGCAGTTTGTATTTTTGGTTACAGTAACCCCTGGTAGATGAAACCAGAGTGAATATGTTGTTGTTAAGTGCTGTCGAGCCGATTCCGACCCATAGCGACCCTGTATCAGGTTTCCAAGGAGCAACTGGGGAGCTTGAACCACCGACTTTGCAGTTCAAACAACTTTGCAGTCTGACGCACAGATGGGCATAATTTCGTTTGGAAGATGTGCCTATGCCTGATAAAATCGAATTCTGGAAATAGAGTTCAGCATTTCAGAAATGCCTAGAAAACCATGTGAGGAAAGTATCTCATCCTGACAGACAGAGAGCTGCGTTTTTATTGCTGGCTCTCTCTGACTTTCTCAAAGACCTTAGCTAGCTAGATCATTAACACCAAGTATCTGTTACTTCAATTATAAATTCAAATTGCCTTGTCTATTACTACATAATTTTCTGAAGATACTGTAAGAAAAAAAAATTTTGTTTACATAAAAATTGATAGACAAGAATTAGATAGAATTGGAAATAGCTCTACCATCACTTAGAAACCTGACTTTGCTAACACCTTGGGTTCTGATTTCATGCTCATAAAGAAATATTCTATTTATAGATATGTATACATCCAAGTTAACACAGCACTATTCACAGTAACAAAAAGAGGGAAACAGCCCTGATGCCAATCATGGAAGAACTGATAAACAAACTTTGATACACACATACAATGGAATACTATGCAACCAACATTGAAGAATAGCAATGAATTTACCAAACACCTCATAACATGGATAAGTCTGGAGGACATTATGCTGAATGAAATTAGTCAATCTCAAAAGGATAAACATTTATGGGACAACTATTGTAAAAAGTCAAGAAAATTTTTTCATGCTAAAAGTAACATTCTTTGATGGTTACCAAGGCTGAGTTAAGGGAGAACAAAAGCTAAAGACCCTGTTACCTTGGGTGACAAAGAAGGCAAAAAAGCTAAAGACTTTTGTTAACTTGGGTGAAAGAGAAGGCTATAAAAGGGAGCCAGAGGTTGACTCGATTACATCAGGTCTCATCATGCTATTGTTAAATTCTGTCAAGTTAGTTCAGATTCATAGTGACCCTGTATAGGATTTCCAATGTGTAGTGGGCGGTTTTAAGCCTCTGACTTTGTAAATAGTCCACTGCTTGTCCTACAGTGCCATACCAGAACTCCCATTAACATCATAGAAGTAAGGGTTTACAGCACATAGGATAATTTAACCATTTCAGAGCTAATTAAATCTGGGGTGATTGCATTTTTTTAAAAAAAAATGGAAAGCAAAAACGTAAATAGATTAAGAAAGGAGTATGATAGAAAGAACAAAAATATTCTATTAATAGTATGATAGAAAGAACAAAAAATATTCTAATAATTAGCTTTCTATTAAGATACTTCCTATGATAAGAATTCACTGATGCAATAAAAGAGTTTCTTTTTGTTTGACAGCTATATGACTTATTTATACATTGCTGTTGTTGTTGTTAAGTGCCATCAAGTTGGTTCCAACCCATAGTGACCCTGAACAGGGTTTCCGAGGCTGTAAATATTTATAGGTACAGAAAGCCTTATCTTTCTCCCGTGGAACAGCTGGTAGTTTTGAACTGCTGAACTTGCAGTTCAAAGCCTGATTC
>NW_006408595.1:7956279-7960889 GCF_000296735.1 Chrysochloris asiatica
ATATATTGTTGTTGTTAGGTGCCATCAAGTCAGTACTGACCCATAGCAACCTTTTGCACAGCAGAACCGAAACACTGCCCGATCCTGGGCTAACATCTTTACAGTTGCCATGCTTGACCCCATGGATGCTGCCACTTGGCCAATCCATCTCATTTGGGGTCTTCCTCTTTTTCTCCACCTTATCAAACATGATATCCTTCTCCAGTGACTGGTTCCTCCTGACAATGTATACAAAGTATGAGAGATGAAGTTTGGCCATCTTGGCCTCCAAGGAGCACTCTGGTTCTTTTGGCAGCTCATGGCACTTTCAATATTCTCCTCCAACACCAAACTCAAAAGCATAAATTCTTCTATGGTCTTCTTTATTCACTGTCCAGCTTTCGCATGCTTATGAGGTTATTGAAAATACCATGCCTTGGGTCAGGCGCACCTTAGTCTTCAAGCTGACATCTTTGTTCTTCAACACTTTAAAAAGGTCTTATGCAGCAGATTTCCCTAATGCAATAAATACGTCATTTGATTTCTTGACTGCTGCTTATGTGAGTGTTGATAGTTAATCTAAGAAGAATGAAGTCCTTGACAACTTCAATCTTTTCTCAATTGATAAGAATGTTGCTTATTGGTCCAGTGGTAAGGATTATTGTTTTCTTTCCATTGAGATGTAATCCATACCTAAGGCTGTGCTCTTTGATCTTCATCAGCAAATGTTTTAAGTCCTCTTCACTTTCAGCATGCAAGGTTGTATCATCTGCATATCGCAGGTTGCTAATGAGTCTTCCTCCAATCCTGATGCATGTTTCTCTTCATTAACCCAGCTTCTCGGATTATTTGCTCAATATACAGGTTGAATAAGTACAGTGAAAAAATACAACCTTGTCGCACACCTTTCTTAATTTTAAACCATTTAGAGTTCTGTTTGAACAACTGCTTCTTGGTCCAGATACAGATTCCTCATGAACACAATTAAGTGCTCCAAAATACTCATGCGTCTCAATGTTGTCCATAGCTTGTCATGATCCACACACAATTGAAAGCCTTTGCATAATCAATAAAACACAGGTAAACATCTTTTCTGATATTCTCTGCTTTCAGCCAAGATCCAGATCCGTCAGACATCAGCAATGCTATCCCTCATTCCACAGCCTGTTCTGAATCCGGCTTGAACCTCTGTTAGCTCTCTGTCAATGGATGATTGTAGCCATTTCTGTATTACCTTTAGCAAAACTTTACTTGCATGGGATATCAAAGAGATTGTCCGATGATTTCTGCATTATGTTGGGTCACCTTTCTTTTGAATGAGCACAAATATGCATGTATTCCAATCAGTTGGCCAGATAGTTGTCTTCCAAATTACTTGGCAGAGATGAGTGAGTGCCTCCTGTATGCCTCACTTTCTTGAAAGATTTCAATTTTTATTCCATCAATTCCTGATACCTTGTTCCTTGCCAATTCCTTCAATGCATCTTGGACTTCCTTCTTCAGTATCATTGGCTCTTGATCATATGCTGCTGGATTCAGAAGAGGCCGTGGAATGAGGGATATTATTATTGATGCCCAATGGATCTTGGCTGAAAGCAGAGAATATCAGAAAGCTAGTTATCTACACTTTATTGACTATGCAAAGGCTTTTGATGTTGTGGATCATGAAAAGCTATGGACAACATTGCAAAGTATGAGTATTCCAGAACACTTAATTGTGCTTTTGAGGAATCAGTACCTGTACCAAGAGGCAGTTGTCAGAACAGAACATGGGAACACTGAATGTTTTAAAATTAAGAAAGGTGTGTGACAAAGTTATATTCTTTCACCATACTTATTCAACCTGTATGCTGAGCAAATAATACGAGAAGCTGGGTTCTATGAATAAAAACGTGGCATCAGGATTGGAGGAAGACTCATTAACAACCTGCAATATGCAGATGATACAACCTTGCTTGCTGAAAGTGAAGAGGACTTAATGCATTTATTGATGAAGATCAAAGAGCACCGCCTTCAGTATGGATTGCATCTCAATGTAAAGAAAAAAAAACTTCACCACTGGACCAGTAAACATTGTTATCAATGGAGAAAAGATTGAAGTTGTCAAGGACTTCATTCTTCTTGGATCAGCTATCAACACTCACAGAAGCAGCAGTGAAGAAATCAAATGACAAATCTGCTTCACAAGATCTTTTTTAAAGTGTTGAAGAGCAAAGATGTCAGCTTGAGAACTAAGGTGCACCTCACCCAAGCCATGGAATTTTCAATAACTTCATATGGATGTCAAAGCTAGACAGTGAATAAGGAAGACTGTAGAAGAATTGATACTTTTGAGTTACAGTGTTGGAGGAGAATATTGAAAGTGCCATCGGCTACCAAAAGAACCAACAGATCTGTGTTGGAAGAAGTACAGCCAGCATGCTCCTTGGAGACCAGGTTGGCCAAACTTCATCTTTCATACTTAGGACATATTGTCAGGAGGAACCAGTCGCTGGAGAAGCGTATCATGTTTGGTAAGGTGGAGGGTCAGAGAAAAAAGAGGAAGACCCCCAGTGAGATGGATTGGCCAAGTAGCAGCATCAATAGACTCAAGCATGGCAATAATAATGAGCTTGGCCCAGGATCGGGCAGTGATTTGTTCTGCTGTCACTATGAGTCGGTACCGACCCAATGGCACCTAACAACAACAACATTACTGTTATACTGGCTACCTTGGTTATTTTCCTTATGTGACATGATTTCAAAACTACTTTTTCCCCTAGATGTCTCCTAATCTTTTTTTAAAGAGAAAAATCCAAAATTAAGTATCCAGTGTCACGTACAAACAAATCTCCTGATCTCAACACTGTGTATTTTATTTAGAAATCAGTTCTTGCTATGTATGACTCATATGGAACTCATAATACTTAAACAAAATATTTAATTCATTTTTCATATGACATTGTAAGAATCTGATTGCAATTGTGGGCCTACATTAAGACCTTATTAAGTATAAGTACAGAGGTCTAAATTTAGGCCCAGAAACTCAACTGGGCTCCTGGCATGGCACTGTAGGATCGGCACTGGACTGCAAACCACAAGGTCATCAGTTCAAATCTACTAGCTGTTCCTCAGAAACCTTATACAGTGTTGCTATGAGTCAGAATCAACTCAGCACTTAACAGCATACTTACTCTTTCCTACATATGTCAGTTTGTCATATTGTATAGTAGCTTCTGTGTTTCTGTGATGCTGAAACTATACCAAGGGTGTTTCAAATTTCAGCAAGGTCACCCATGGTGGACATGTTTTAGCAGAGCATCCAGACTTAGAACAAACTAGGAAGAAGGAATAGACCATCCACTTCTGAGGGATAGCTACTGAAAACTTTATGTATTGTAGGGGATCATTTGTCTGACAACCCTGCAGGTTGAAAGGCATTCAAAGTAGAGTCAACTTTAATGATATGGATGAAGCAAAACTTGTGGGACCTTTATTTGCTGATGGGACATTACTCAAAATGGGAAGAAACAGCTGCAAACATCCGTTAGTAATAGAAACATGGAATGTATGAAGTATGAATCTAAGAAAATTTGAAGTAATCAAAACTGAAATGTTGTTATTGTTAAATGTTATTTTGAGTCAGTTCTGACTTGCAGCAATTCTGCATAGGGTTTCTGAGGAGCAGCTGATTAGCTTGAACCACTTACCTTGCAGTTAGCTTGTGGTTACTAGCCCAGTGCTTATCCTACAGTGCCATACCAGAGATTAAATGGAACTCATAAAAATCAATGCCCTAGGCATTAATGGGAGTCCTGGTGTGGTATTGTGGGTTAATGTACCATACTGCAAAGTCATTTCAACTGCAAGGTTGGTGGTTCAAGCTCACCAGCTGCTCCTCAGAAACCCTATACAGGATCGCTATGGGTCAGAATCAACTTGATGACACTTAACAACAACAACAACATGCATTAATGAGTGAAATGGAGACATATTGGCCATTTTGACTTGGACAATCATAAGTATTACCACACCAGTAATGACAAATTCAAGAGGAATATAATCACAACCATAATCAAAAAGAACATTTCAAGATCTATCTTGAAGTACAATGCCATCTGTGATAACATAATACCTATACATCCGCAATGAAGGCAAGTTAACATAACTATTATTTTAATTTATACAGCAACCTCCAAAGTCAATATTGAAGAATTCTACCAACTTCTTCAGGAAGCATATTCTATTGGCAACCA
Organism: Chrysochloris asiatica; assembly: GCF_000296735.1. NCBI lineage: Eukaryota > Metazoa > Chordata > Mammalia > Afrosoricida > Chrysochloridae > Chrysochloris > Chrysochloris asiatica. Next base: position 7,960,494 of record NW_006408595.1, read on the forward strand.
AAGAGGTGATGTAAGAGTCTGACAAGAGAACTCTGAAAATAAATGATACAACCAAAAATAAAGAAATAGGAATGTATTGTAGCACCGGTTCAAAAAAAGAATCTGGAAATGGTACAACGTAACTCATGTTAGCAGCAGTGTATGAAAGTCACATGATTGTGAATCCATTGCTATATCTGGGGATACACATCTTTTCATTTCTAAGGACTAAGGGGAAAGAGTGAAATGATAACACATCACTGAAGGAAAAATATAGGGCTGAACATATTAAAATTCTTGTTATTATATCCTCTCAAACAAATACAAATTTGGCCATAATGTGTGCTCTCCCAAGTTTATGTATAACCTATAAAATAAAGTGCATATAGACAGATGACCATTTTGTTTACTTATTTA
>NW_006408595.1:7960989-7980346 GCF_000296735.1 Chrysochloris asiatica
GCAATGCTCTGTCCCTAAAAATGAATGAAAGACAAACAATATTAATCATTTTTTTGAGTGAGGGAAAAAGCAAACAAATACCTGTGGACATCTGGCAGCACTATAGCAATCCCCAGCTGTAGCAAATGGAACTGCTTTTCCAAATAATGTCCGAGAAAACAGAAGATCTGTAGCTGGAAAAGAACAATTGAAACCCTTTAGCATCAAGAATGTATTGCAATGTTCATTGAAAAACTTTCAGTTTTCATATTCATTTCCTATATCCATTTATTTTTTATTCAAAATTTCAAATTAAACTTGCCCCACAACTTACCACAGACTTTTAATAAATATATTTTCTTTAATCTAAAAACGTTCGTCTTATAAATTGCCTATGAAATTGCAGACATATCTGCAATTAATTCAAAAGATTTTATAATGAAATTATTTTATTATACTTCATCACAAATAAAAATAAAGTTGTGTCAACAACATAACCACTGAAGAAAAAGGATGATTCAGATTTTACAAACCATAACAAAGAAATATGTGAGTATCTAAGATGACACATCTATATCAATTCATTTGGTCTATTCAAAAACACAAAGCTAAAATGTATGTTAACTTATTTTGTTTTTCACATTATTATTGTTGTTGTTGTTTTATTGTTATTATTTTCCATTTTATTTTTGCTAACAGTATTAGGAGAATTTTCTGACTGTTCATTGTACTGGAGAGTCAATATGTACTATTAAAAACAGAATAATTGAATCAAAAATATGTTGGAATAAAACCTAAAATCAACAGTTTCAATAACTTATTCTTGCTCAAATCACTTAAATAATGATCAAATGAAGCAGCACTTGTCAAATTGTTTCACTTTCCAAGACGATTGAAAGATTACTGTATGCCCCAATGACCTCCTGGAGACAACCTCCAAATGCAACATGGTGGGAAATATCTATGTAATGGTTAAGATTCTATAGTAACTTGACCAGGCCAGGATTTGCAGAGGTTTAGTAGTTGAAATGTGCTTATTCCCTTGGTAATAAAACCTGATACAGGCATAGTCAACTCTGTGATGAGTGGCTATGAGTAGCTAGTATAAGGGACATTAGGAAGGGACTCTTCCTCTCTCTTTTGCTGGGGACCTGGGACTCTGTAATCATAAGCCATTTTCTTGACATTATACGTCTCATTATACACGTATTTCCCTGGTTTTGCTTCTCTAGAACACCCAGCCAAAGATAATCTATCATAAATCTAAGGGTAGTTTGCAAAAGTAACAGGACTTCAATGGCGTGCTAGAGATAGCTTGTAATGGCTCTTGGGAGTCAATTGTCTGACTCTCTTCCCAACTCCATGTTGGGTTGTGTTAAGGCAATCAGACTTTTTTATGGGGAGCTGGTTACTATACATTTATCTGCACCCTACTGCTTATCTGTTTCCATAAAGATGCACAACCATCACAACAACAACCATGCTTATGTATAGCACTTAAGAGTTGGTTTGGGGCAGAGCAAATATACAGCTTTCAAATCATCCTTTGTGACTACTTCCTCCGAAAACTAGTGACCAGATAGTCCCCTAAGTTCAATGAACCAATTATTGAACATAATCACCCACAGGTTTCTCTAAGAATTCCAAAGCTAAATGCATTATCTTTCTCTTCAAACTTGTTTCTGATCTATATTTACTATCTCACTGAACAATATCACCATCCACCTGGGTATTCTGGATATATTTTAAATATTCAACATCTCATTATTCAGCAAACTCTATAAAGTCTACCTCTTTGATATTTCTCAACTCCATCTATCTCTGTATCATGGCCAAACCCTTAATCCAGGCCCTCATAACTTCTCATTAGAATCATTACTCCTAATTAGCTTCATGAATGTAATTTTTCCCCCGTCAGTCATTTTTCTTCTTCTTTTCTGATTATACTGTTAGCTAATGGCTCCCATAACCCACGAAATAAAATTCAATTTCTTAGTTTAGTATACATTTCCTTTCATGCCCTGATGTTTGGGAACTTCTCTCACAAGATGTTGTTGCTGTTGTTAAGTACCTTTGAGTCACTTCTGATCCATCATGACCCTGTATAGGGTTTACAAAGGGCAGTTGGTAAGCTTGAACCGCCAACCTTGCAGTTTAAATAGCTTTGCAGTCTGGTGCATTAACCCACAGCGCCACACCAGGACTCCATTGCTGCTGCTGTTGTTAGGTGTTGTCAACTCATTTACAAGTCATAGCACTCCTATGTGTAGTAGAATGAAGCTTTGGCTGATCCTGTGCCATCCTCACAACCATTGCTACGCTTGAACTTGCTGTTGCAGCAATTGTGTGGATCCATCTAGCTAAGGGTTTTCCTCTTTTTTGCTTATTCTCTGTTCTACCTAGTATAATGTCCTTCTCCAGACACCATCCTCAAACTCCATTTATATTATGCTGAGACCAAATTGAATACTAATTATTCTTTGAGGGTACAACAATGTTTCATGCTTTCATCATTTTGTACGCGCTGATCCCTCTTTTTAATACTAATTTTCCCTGCAGATGAAATCCATACTTTCTGGAGCTACACAGGCTGGATGGGTCCCTAAAACTGTTACCCTGAGGTAATCTTTCAAACTTAAACCAAAAAGATAACCTAATGTCTTTTTAAACAATAACCACCCTCCTCCCCCCCCCTCCAAAAAAAAAAAATTCAAACAAACAAGCAGTGCGATTCCTACTCAACTGACCCTAAATACGGTTTCCAAGACTGAAAATCTTTACAGGAACAGATAACCTCATCTTTCTCCTGAAGAGCAATGAATGGATTTGAACCACCTACCTGGTAGCATAGTGGTTACGAGTTGGGCTGCTAACCTCAAGGTCAGCTGTTCGAAACTACCAGCTGTTTGGCAGGAGAAAAATGAGGCTTTCAGCTCCCATAAAGATTTGCAGCCTTGGAAACCCTGTACAGGGTCGCTATGAGTCAGAACCGACTCCACAGCATATTAACCACCTGCCACCAACTTACAGTTAGCAAACCAGCATCTAACTTACAGCTCCACCAGCGCTCCTTTAAACAGCAGTTTCGTTTAATTAGTAAAGAATGTCTATTTTGGCTATCATGGTCTTTCAAAGAACTATCTGTATGGAAAAAAATTGAGAATAGCAACTCTGAAATTTAGGGGTAAGTGAGCTCATGTTTCTACTGGAAGAACAATTCAGAAAAACAGACTGAGAATGGTTGCACACCTTGAAGAATGTAATAAATGTCACTGAATTGTACATGTAGAACAATAAAATAAGACTTTAAAAACATTATTTCCCTATTGTTTGGTTATCTCCAATTTGTCTTCCAGAATGTTCTTCAGCAAGCTGTTCGTATAACCTTCTTAACAAAAGTGAAGTCTTTTTAACAACAACAACAAAAAATTAGCTTAAATTTATATTCAATTTACTGGGAAAACAGTGCATACAATAGGGGCTGATGGAACCTGAGCCCTACCAGGTGGTGTGGTGGCTGTGTGCCGTGGAGTCGGGTCCTACCTGTAAGCGACCCTGTGCAGGGTTTCCAAGGCTGTAAATCTTTACAGGAGTACAACGGCTCATCTTTCTCCCACGGAACAGCTGGTAGTCTCGAACTGCTGACCTTCCTGTTCGCAGCCCAATTCGCAAGCACTACGCTACCAGAGATCCTTACCAGAGACACAAGTAATATAGCAAGTACTATTGTATGCTACAAGTGATGATTTCTTTGAAGAAAAGTAAAGCAAGGAAGAATATTTGAAGAAGATTTTAGGGGTCAAGAGTAGTCTTGGATGATCTCATTTAAAAAATGAACTTGAGTAGAAGACTCAAAATGAAATGAGTGGTTAAACCATAGAAATAATGGTAGGAAAAGAATTCCAGACAGATGGAAAAGTACAAAGACCTTAAGGCTGGAACATGTTTGATGTGTTCAAGGAATAACAGAGGCCATTGTGTTGGAACAGAGTATGCAAGAAAAGGCGTGGGAGCTGACAATGTGAGAAATACAATAGGAACAGAAAGGTGATTTTAAATGTTTTAACAAACTGATGGAGTGCTTGAGGCAATCACTCACTTATGCCTAGAAATTTGGAAGACAGCTACCTGACCAGCTTGTTGGAAGAGATCTAAATTTGTATTCATATGAAAGAAAGGTGATGTAATGGAATGCAAAAATCATCAAACAATGTTATCAATATCACATGCAAGTAAAATTTTGCTAATTAAAAATGACTGCAGCAGTATATTGACAGGGAGCTGTCAGAAATTTAAGGTGCATTCAGAAGAGAATGTAAAAGAATGATATCATTGATGATGTTAAACAGATCTTGGCTGAAAGTAGTGCCAAAAAGACGTTTATGTGTGCTTTATTGATGATGCAACGTCATTCCACTATATGGCTCATGACAAAGGACTGATAACATGGTGAAGAATGAGTATTCCAGAACACTTAATTGTGCTTATGAGGAACTTGTACATAGACCAAAAGGCAGTCATTAGAACAGAACAAGGGGATACTGCATGGGCTAAAATCAGGAAAGATGTGTGTCATGGTTGCATTCTTTCACCATTTTTATTCAATCTGTATGCTAAATAAATAATCCAAGAAACTGGATTATGTGAAGAAGAGCATGGCATCAGGATTAGAGGAAAACTCATTAAAATCTGCAATATGCAGATGATACAACCTAGCTTGCTGAATGTGAAGAGGCCTTAAACACTTATTGATGAAGATCAATAACTTTAGCACGGATTGCATCTCAATGAAAACAAAAATTCTCACAACTGGATCAATAAGTAACATCATGATAAACAGAGAAAAGACTGAAGTTATCAAAGACTTCATGTTGCTTGGATCTACAAATACACTCATGAAAGCAGTCAAAAAAAATCAAGCAATATATTTTACACCAGGTAAATCTGCTACAAAAAGACCTCTTTAAAATATTCAAAAGCAAAGATGTCAGTTTTAAATCCAAGGTGCACTTGACCCAAGGCAAGGTATTTTCAATAGCCTTATTTGCATGTGAAAATTGTACAAAGAGTCAGAAATGCCAAAGAATTCAGAAGCACCTAACAGAAATAGTAGTGAAGGGAATGTTAAGCTTTCTTGCCCATTGAAAGAATTCCAGAATTCTTTGAGTGGGAAACAGTTGGAGAGTGCTTAAAAAATAAGAGGCATGCTCAAGAAGTGACATCACTTATACCTTGTGGATCACTTTAGCTTCTCTGTTCTAGCTTGACAGTAGCAAAAGTGCTATAGTACAAAAGCAGGTATATCAATTAATAGGTATAATAATCCAAGTGAAAAATGATAAAGTCTTGGATCAAGGTAGAGCAAATGGGGTAATGGAAAACTATGAAACCTAGTTATGTATTCTGAAGAAAAACTTCACAGGATTTGATGATGGATTTTGTGCAGGGATGATAAAAAAAAAGGGGGGGAGGGGAGGTGGTATAAGATTTTATATATATATAAATTTTATATATATATATAAATTTTAGCCAGAGTAACTGAAAATGATTGAGTCGCCATTTACCAAAATGATAAGAAATTGGGATAAAAGAAAAAAATTGGCAGAGAATATTGAAAGTTCAGTTTTTGGATACACCGAGTTTGAGACACTTATAGGAGTCCTGGTGTAGTGCTGTAGAATAAGCACTGGACTGCTAACTGCAAGGTAAGAGGTTAAAACCCACCAGTCACTCCTTAGAAACTCTTAACAGAATCACTATGAATTGAACCAATTGGATGGCACTTAACAGCAATATAGGATCACTATGAGTCAGAATGGACTCAATGGCATACAACAACAGTATTAGGCATCCACATGGACATGCTGAGTTGACAGTTGGATTTTGGAGTCCAGTGTTGTTGTCAAAGATGGAGATTGACATTTGGAACTGTCAATTAATAAACAGTATTTGAATCTTATAAAGTAAATGAATGAATGATTAAGCATAAAACTCTTCACCATTTAGTTTGTGGAAGACTAAGACTAAGAATGAGTAGCCATAACAGGAACAAAACCAGAAAAGTGTGGTGTCCTGAAAGCCAAAACTGCTAACAGGTCAAGCAAGATGAAAACTAAGAATTTATCATTGGATTTAGGAAAATAGAAGCCATTGATGATTTTGATGAGCTCAGGAGAGAATAGGAGAAGTGAAAAATGCACAACTTAAGAAAATTTATTATGAAAGAAAACAGAAATTGAATAGTGGAGGGAGGGGAAGGTGCTCAAGGGGATTTCTTTTAAATTAAGATAAAAGAAATCAAAGCATGTTTCTCTAGGTGGGGTGTAAATGATTCATCTGAGAAGAAAACCTGATGATGTAAAAAAGAAAGAGGAACTTGCTGAATTGATATTCTTGAGTAAGCTAAAGTACATAGACCACAGCACAAGTGAAAGGAGGAGTTTGCCTCTTGAGACTTTCTCCTCCAGCCACTGTTCAATTCTGTTTTCTTTCATAATAAAGATCTATGTAGGTTAGTAAATGTGATCATAGAAGTTTGTGCAAATTCTCTTCTGACTTATTTTTTTGTTTTCTCAGTGAAATTGGAAATAGGTTCATCAACAGTGAGTTATTAGAGTAGTCATGTTAGAAATTTTAGAAATCTAAGGCTAAAAGAAGGTATGGAGGAGAGTGGGAGACTGAAGGGACTAGAGAAGTGGAACAGGGTTACATAGCAGCACTTAGGGTCCATGTAAGCTTAGTGGTGACACATTTCAGTTTATACCAGTCTGCATGGCTGTGTATTATTTGCCACATTCAGCTTCATGGTGTAGTTGCAGAGTGCATGAACAGTTTAATGAAATCAATGCTGGGGTTTTGCAACACAAGTGTGATGAAGGAAAAGAGAAGCAAGGGAGATGAAAATATATATTTAGGGACTTTCAAATGTATGTATAAATACTTAGTAAATTGACATTTGAAATTTTTGCTAACTATTATTTTAAAGTCCCTAAAAAACATATACAAAAACGTTGGGTATGTTAATGTCCTTATCCTTAATGTGATTGGGATTTTTAAGGTAGAATATTTTGTCTTCGAAGGGTAGGATCTTATCCACGCCATCATTATTGCATCATATGAAGGGTCTCCATGGTCCATGTCAAGGAGCCCTGGTGGTGCAGTGGGTTAAGTATTGTACTGCTAACTGAAAGATCTTTGATTCAAACCCACCAGGTGCTCTGCAGGATGAAGATTAGGCTGTCTGAGTCCATAAATATTTACAGCCTCAGAAACCCTAAGGAGCAGTTCTACTCTGTCCTATAGGTTAACTCAGATGGTTCATGTTAAACAACAACTGCTGTGGTGCTGTGGGCTAATGTGCCAGACTGCAAAGCCATTTGAACTGCAAGGTTGGCAATTCAAGCTCACCAGCTGCTCCTTGGAAACCCTATACAGGGTCACTATGGGTTGGAACCGACTCAACAGCACTTCACAACAAGAACAACAACAATGACTGAAAAATGTATTTTAAAGTAATTATTGCAAAATGGTGGGTCTTTTATATACACTATCATATATACTTATATACTGTTAGATTTTCATAACAAATAGAGACTTCTCATTTCACAAATAGAAATTCTGTACTTACTTTTAATTTGCATGGAAGTGAGATCAAGTCTTATTTTGCTGAAGGCAGTGTATCCAGCAGCCAGGTAGTCATTTTTACATTCACAATCTAGCCTCCTACTACCATTGAAAGGACATTCATAAGGATTCTGCAGTCTGTAATAGTATCAGAATTTAAAAAAAATATATTTTGACATGGTTACTAGGCCATAATGTAGATAACTAAGAAATTATGGAGGCAAAAGACATAATTTGTCTTTAATACTATCGTTTCAACAAATTAAATGGGAAAGGACTAAAAATCATTCAGTACTTACATATAAGTCATTCAATCTGAGATTCAGAATAGTTTTTGAAAAATAATTTGACTATAATTCTCCTTATAACTTTTGCTACTGGAATTAATTTTATTTCTATGAAAATACACACAGTCACTCTGTGAGTACATGCTAACACTTAAATCTTTATTATGTTTGAATACCTTCTGGTTGAAGTACTAATATTTTTAAATGCTTCTCAAGCACCTGTCCCCCATATGAACTATTCAATTATTACTCTGAAGGCTGGGATTTCCAGTTCTCTTTAAGGACCATAAAATGCACCAAACCCCAAAACTCTGATTCCCACTCCTGATAACCCATGTATTACAGAGCAGAACTGCACCATAGGATTTTCTTGGCTGTAAGCTTTTTCAAACAGATTGCCACGCCTTTCTTCTGTGGTGCATTTAGATGGGTTTAAATTGCCAACCTTGGTGTCACCCAGAGACCCTATAAAAATGCACAGCTTGTACCTAAAACCATATACTTCAGAAAAGTTGTCTTCTTCACCTTTGACCAATGGTATATATTCCTTGGGATTCTCCAACTGCATGTCTGCACAATGAATCTAAAAAAAAAAGCAAACATGTAGACCAACTTCTTCAAAAGTGAGTGGTCAATGTTAAAATCAAATAGGTTTATATACTACCTTTACTAATCTTCCCTTAATGGTAAGGTAATATTCACCATCCTTCTTAATGTTGTTTCTCACTTGGATATCCTTGCAGCTGGTAAATGTTTTACCTTCAAGAACAAATATACTTTTTCAGCACCAAACAAATGTACTTAACTCAATCATAAAAAAAAACTGCTGAATTCTGAACACCTGTACATTTCATTTTGCAGAGTATACAACTAATACAGATATTCAGCTTTTAAATTTAAATTAAGCTGCCTTAGGAACGCTTGAGTAGTAGGTAGATTTTTGAAATCTATTACTTACAGTCATTGACATAACATTTCTTTTGAGCATCTGGTTTTAAACGCTTTAAACATAAGTCACTGGACCAACCATTTTCAGCCATGCATTCTACTCTTCTCTCCATTACCCCTACTCCACAAGTCACTGAGCACTGTGAACAGATTAAATAGTAAGGTAAACTATCTACTTCATAATAAGAGCAGTAAACCCATGCCTTTTCCTCTCAGAATAGGCCCTTTGGAACAAATAATGTCAACAGTGGACAGAACTAATATAGATGCTAAAATACCCTGGAGGCTGGATCACCACAGTTGGGGACTCTCTTATTCCTCAGTTCCTGGCTCCCTTTGATTTATTTTGTGCAGTTCTATCAATAGCACATTGTAAATACTTAATAAACATTAATTAGTGATGTTATTAAGACTACTGAGAGTTTGTTCTCATTAATTTATATGGTAATATTACAGACTAATATTTACTTGCTTTTTATCAACTAAGTTGGGAATAAAATATAAACCAAATAACTTTTATTATTCATATGTTGGTTTTATTTATTTATGCACTTGGCCAATAAATATTTCTTAAGTACCTATTCAAAGAGCAAGCCACTGTATAAGGCTCTCTGAGGAAAAGAAATGCTTATGAACAGGAAATAATAAGGTGACAAATAACTAAGAAAATGGTTTTTAGATAACAGGGGTACGAGACAATTCTGAGCATCTAGTTATGCATGCAGATGACCAGAAATCACACACCTAGGAAGTCTCAATGATGTATAGATTTATGACCATACACTGACCTTACTCCATTTTCCAACTCTCCAAGTGGCCACATGCAAACAGCTCCTAACATTGCATTTGTAAACTTGAGGGGAAGGCAGCACAGGGCATTGTCTATACTCTATAGGCCAAAGCTGATGGAGCTTATTTTCCTTAGTAGAGCGGATCCCAATGCAATATGTAATCCTTTGTTGGTAACTAAATCCACAGTTATCTGCACACTAAAAAATACAAAATTACAAGTGAAAAGAATATGTCCTTAAGTGGAGTCACCTGTTCCAATATTTACCAGATGCTTAATATATTTTATGCTATGCCATCCCCACAAAAATTCCATTTTTTATTACCACCATTCTATTGAATGAAACTATCTTTTAATAATCACAACTTTGGGGAAATGAAGCATATTAGAAATTATTACTTGAAGTAAAGAACATTTATTAATCTTAATTATAGCCTATAAGAAATCCAGGTGTGGCACTGTAGGATAAGCACTGGACTGTTAATTACAATGTTAGTGGTTCAAATCCATCAGCTGCTCCTCAGAAATCCTATACACAATGAGTCAGAACCAACTCGATGATACTTAACAACAACAACATAGCCTAAAAACTATGTATAATTTAGCATGTATTTATTCTACCACATATAATGATGTGACTAAAATAGGTGATTTATATATGAATTAAAATCCCAGCAAAAAGAAAAAGAGAAGGGAAAGTATTAAATAGACTTTTGCTTCCACACAAAAATGGAGTAAAAAGGAATAGATTTTATCTTCTTACCTGAAACAACCAAAAAGAAAAAGACTAGAAAAAATAAGTAAAACAATGGCTTTTAGGATACTCTCTATCAGGCAATAAAAGATAGTGATCCTTGAGAGACTGAAAGCAAATGCTCCAGTTTACTGAGAGACTTCCCAAATCTTGGCACAAGGAAAGGGCACTCAAAGAGCTAATGTGACAAAGTCAAGAGTCTCGAAAGACCAAGGAACCTCAAATGTTCAGGACAGAAAACCAAAGATGAGATTGCTACAGAGTGAGAACTCCAAAGAAATGTCCAAGGGTCCACAATCCTCTTAAGTCTCAACAGAGTCTAGAGCATGACATGCATGTGAGGAAATCATCAAGGTCAGGGAAAAAAGCTTACATGGGACCACATACAGTGCCTATTGCTTCCATCTCAGCTGGAAAATCTTATCTATACAAGGAAATGGGTGGAAGGAATATTAGGAAGGGACTTGCCACAATATGGGGGAATAATTAACTCTAGATTAACAAATTCATTGGTCTTATTTAACAAATCTTAAGAGCAATATGAGAAAAGAGCAAATTCCTTAATAAGTTAATTCCATCCAAGAAAAATTCAAAATATACATATAGAAATACAATATCAAATAACAAAAAAATGTATAATGTCTTGCATGGAATGAAAAATCACTTGGTATGCAAAGAAGCAGGGAAACACCATCTGTAACAAGGGGGGAGAAAAACAATCAATCAACTGACTTGAGAAGAGTGACATTAGTGCAAATAGCAGAGTTAGGATCTTCTACACAAAAGAAAAATCTGGCAAAAGTATTAGCATCAACTTAATTCACACTCTAAGTACTAACCAAGGGCAGAAATATGGTTAAATTTCCATAAGAACAGTGAGATTTGTGGTATTTTAACTTGTCCAATTCCCATCCCACACACCAGCTCTGCTTGAAATCTAGTAGCCTCTAATTATAGTGAAAACCACCAGCATGGTATTCATTGAAAGGGTTGAACAGGTTTGACATTACTTCAAGGTTCTCAAAGATTGTCATTATTTAACCAGCCTGGTGTTTGCTTGAAGAACTTGCTTTCAAGGTTGTCTTGATTTGATCTGATTTTTCTACAAAGGTATGGCACTGTGGGTTAATGCACCAGACTGCAAAGGCGTTTGACTGCAAGGTTGGTGGTTCAAGCTCACCAGCTGCTCCTTGGAAACCCTATACAGGGTCGCTATAGGTAAAAATCAACTCGACTGCAATTAACAACAACAACAAGGCAATTAAGAGGTATTGATAATTACTGGTGATTAAAATACAAAGGTTGGAAACAAAGAAGAAGGATCAGTAGTTGGAGAACATGTGCTTGGTGATAGAAACGATGCTAGAGATCACATGACAGAATTTTGCGAGACCAATGACTTATTCATTGCAAAAACCTTTTCTAAATAACATAAAAGTTGACTATACATGGACCTCACCAGATGGAATACAAAAACATCAAATTTACTAAATCTGTAAGAAAAGACAGTGGGAGAGCCCCATATGATTAGCCAAAACAAGGTCAGGGGCAGACTGTGCAATAGACCATAAATTGCTCTTATGCAAGTTTAGGTTAAAGCTGAAGAAAATTCAGGCAAGTCCAACAGTGGAAAATATGACCTTAAACACATCCCACCTGAATTTAGAGATCATCTAGAGAACAGATTGGATGCATTAGACAGTAATAACTGGATACCAGAAGAGTTGTGGTATGACATCAACACTATAGGAAGAAAGCAAAAGGTCATTAAGAAGACAAGAAAGAAGTTAAAGGTTAAAATGGATGTCAGGAGGGACTCTGAAACTTGCTCTCTAGCATAAACATGCTATAGCAAATGGAAGAAATAAGAAGGCAAAAGAGCTGAAATGAAAAGTTTAAAGAGCAGCTAGAAAAAACACAGTTAAATGTTATAATGAACTATGCAAAGACCTGGAATTATAAAACCAAAAGGGAAGAACATGTTCAGCATTTCTCAAGCTGAAAGAATTAAAGAAAAGAAATCAAGCCTTGACTTGCAATATTGTAAGATTCTATGGGCAAAATATTAAATGATGCAGAAAGCATCAAATGAAGATGGAAGGAATACACAGAATCACTGAACCAAAAAGAAATGGTTGATGTTCAACCATTTCAAGTTGAAGCACATGAAGTACAAGGTGCACTGATGGCAATGACAAAGAGCAAGACTCCGGGAATTAATGGAACACAAATTGAAATCTTTCAACAAACTGATGCAGCACTGGAGGCACCTACATATCTAGGTCAATAAATCTGGAAGCAAGTTACCTGGCCAACTGATTGGAAGAGATCCATATTTGTGCCCATCCCAAAGACAGATAACTCCATGAAGTGCAGATATAATTGGATAATATCATTAATATCACATGCAAGTAAGATTTTGCTAAAGATAATTAGAAAGCGACTACAACAGTACATTGACAGGGAACTGAAAGAAATTCAGAACTGATTCAGAAGAACATGGAAGTACAGACATTGTTGATGTCAGATGCATCTTGGATGAAAACAGAGAACACCAGAAAGATGTTGGCTTGTGCTTTATTTACTATGTAAAGGTTTTTGACTATGTGGATCATGACAAACTATTGGTAACATTACGAAGAATTGGTATTCCAGAACACCTAACTGTGCTCATGAGGAACCTGTATATGGTACTAGAGGTAGTTATTTGAACAGAATAAGGGACACTGAATCGTTTAAAATCAGGAAATGTGTGTGCCAGGCATACTTATACAATATTTATACAATGTGCATGCTGAACAAATAATCCAAGAAACTGGATTGTATAAGGAAGAATTTAGCTTCAAGATTTGAGGAAGACACATTAACACTTGCAATATGCAGATAATACAACCTTGCTTTCTGGAAGTGAGGAGGACTTAAATACTTACTGACGAAGATCAGAAACCACCGCCTTTGCACATCGATGTAATGAAAACAAAAATCCTTACAACTGGACCAATAAACAACATCATGATAAATCAACACTCATGAACGCAGCCATCATGAAGTCAAATGACATAGTGCATTAGGTAAATCTGATACAGAAGACCTCTTTAAAGTGTTCAAGAGCAAAAATATCAGTTTGAGGACTAAGGTGTGCTGACCCAAGGCAGGGTATTTTCAATTGCCGAATGTGCATGTGAGAAAGTTGGGTAGTGAATAAGAAAGGCTGTAGAAGAATCGATGTATTTGAGCTATGGTGTTGGAGGAGAAGATTGAAAGTGCCATGGACTGCCAGAAGAACAAATGAATCTGTGTTGGAAGAAGTACAGCTAGAATGCTTCTTAGAAGTCAGAATGCGAGGCTCTGTCTCTCATGTTGGACATGTAATGAGGACATGTAACTAGTCCATAGAGAAGGGCATCATGCTTGGTAAAGTAGAAGTTCAGTGACAAACAGGAAGACCTCCAATGGAATGGATGGCACAGTGGCAGAAGCAATGGGCTCCAGTGTAAGAATTGTGGGGATGACGAAGGATCAAGCAGTGTTTCGCTCTGTTGTGCGTAGGGTCGCCATGAGTCAGAATTAACTTGATGGCACCTAACAACAACAGAATGGCTATATTTAAAAAGACAAATAATAACAAGTACATAGTAGACTGGGCAATGACTCCTGATGGGTATTGGTTTCTTTGGGGGATGGTGAGATATTCTGGAATTAGGTAGTAGAGATGGGTGCATAAATTTATGAGTTTACTAAAAATCACTAAATTAAAACAAACAAACAAAAAAAACACCACCACCCTAAAACAATACTCTGTCCCAAAATTGACATAGGTATAGAATATGCCAAGACACTACTAATGGTTAATAACACGTGTAATGCCAATTGCAAAAAAAGTTAAGTAAAAACCCAAAAGATACATATTTTTAGAAAAGACTGAATTCAAACTTCAAAAATGCGGATTGAACTGTCTGAAACCAGGAAATAGGCTGAATTGAGATCACCGATGGATTAGACATCACCGAACAATTAATTAGTGAACCTCAAGACATCAACATAATGGAATACTCTGTCTGCAGCAGTATAAAGAATTAAACTATTGATGTACACAACATGACTGACTCTCAAAATATTTATGCTGAGCCAGACAAAATAGAGTACATATTGTATCTTTTTATATAAAGCTATGGCAACTCATCTATAGTGACAAAACCAGATTTGGTTGCCTATTGCTGTTGTTGTTAAGTGCGGTTGAATCAGTGCCAATTCATAGGGTTTCTAAGGAGCATTGGTTGCCTATCTGTTATTGTTGTTGTTAAGTGCAGTTAAGTCAGCTCCAATCCATAGCCTGTATAGGGTTTCTGAGGAGCAGCTGGTGAGTTTGAACCACCGACCTTGTAGTTCAAACTTATCTTGAGGTCTGGTGCATTATCCTGCAGCACTGCATTGGTTGTTTATAGAGGAGGGGAAATACCATGGGAGGGATTAATAAGGAACCCCAGGAAACTTTTGGGGATGTTAGAGGTGCTCTTTATTTTGATTATAGTACCAATTTCATGAGCACATGCACTTTAAGCAAGTGCAGCTTGTTTTATGTAAGTTATACCTCATAAAGCTGTCTATAAGCAGTAGGCAACTTGTAGTGCCAGTTTGCCAAAATGTTCCTGGTAGTTGCTATCATACTGGTATCCACTGACACTTTAGGATTTCACTAGAGTTTGTTAATATATGGTGATGGTGGTTGTTGTGTGCTGTAGAGTCGGTTCCAAGTCATAGTTACGCTGTGTAGGGTTGCCAAGCCTGTAAATCTTTACAGAAACAGAAAGCTTCATTTTGCTACCACAAAGCAGCTGATAGATTTGAACTGCTGATCTTATGGTTAGTAGGCCAACTCTTACCCCACTAGGCTACCAGGGCTCCTTGGGTTAGCATATGTGTTACTAGTTCTTTATTTGTACCATCTAACTTTCAGTAGTTTTACTCATTAGATTAATATGCATTGCATCACCTACACCCATATATTCAAAATTTCAACCCAATTTCAAGTAAGGTTTCTGTCTTTGTTTTGTTGTTGTTGTTGTTTTGTTTGTTTTCAGGAGCAAAACTTCTGAACTCCCACTTTTTGTCTTACCTGAGATGAGTCTCCAGTCACCACAATATACATGCAGGGAGGGTTCCTGCACTTTTTGATGGAAAGAGCTCTGGTTGAAGGATCACAGAAACTTTCATTCACTGTAACATTTTGTGCATCAATGCATTTTACTTGCCGGTGTGTCTCTCTTCTCTTGCATGATGCCAAACACTAGAAATGCAATTGCAAAATTGCAAAATTACAAAAGGGTTTCTGAGATTATAAATCTTTATGAGAGCAGACAGCCTCATCTTTCTTCCTCCAAGCAATTGGTGGGTTAGAACAGTCAACTTTGCAATTAGCAGTCACCGGCTTAACCCACTACATCACTAGGGCTTCTTTAGATATGGCAAAGGCTCCTTGAATTCATCATTTACAAAACAGAACTAGCGCATTGTTTTATGTGGTGTCTTTGAAAACAGACTCATGAATACTTACATCCTGCCAGTCTCCTGAAATCCACCGGTACTGCGCACAGTCCTGATGCCAACACTGTCTTTGAAAATCTGGTCGGGTGACTTGATCACACATTTCTTCAGCAACCCGACCAACGCCTCTCAGTCTGCAGTACACCTCCCTTTGCTGAACTCCAGAGCCGCAGGTTACTGAGCACTACAAAGGAACCCCCATGATTTAAACAGTTAACTAATAAATATATAATTCTATTAGCATTGCAAATTAAGCCAGAATTCATTTTCTTGTCTCTTTTCAACACAGTATGATATGATATCATCCATTAAGCTGAAAATACATGCAGATGCAATCTCTCTTTTTGTATATATATTTTGTATCTATACATACGTTGTTGTTCTGACCCATAGTGACCCTGTATAGGGTTTTCAAGGAGCAGCTGGTGACCTTGAACCACTGATCTTGCAGTTCAAAGACATTGCAGTCTTACACATTAGCCCACAGTGCCACATCAGGAGTTATATATATACATTTGTTGCTGTTAAGTGCTGTCGAGTTGATTTCAACCCATAGATAGTTGGTTCCAATTCATAGCGACACTGTATAGGGTTTCTGTCCTGGTGTAGTGCTGTGGGTTAATGTGCCAGACTGCAAAGCCTAAGTTTAATATTGTTGTTGTTGTTGTTAAGTGCTGTTGAATTGATTCTGACCCATAGCGACCCTGTGTAGGTACAAAGAGCAGCTGGTGAGCTTGAACCACTGACCTTGCAGTTCAAACTGACAAAGTCTGACGCATTAGCCCAGAGTGCCACTATCAGTTTTTCATCAAACTCTCTGTCTGAAGGAATATCAGAATAACAGCTTACTTTTTTCACAACAGTGAATATGTAACTGGAAAATATTATTTTACTGTAAATAAAAAAACAATTTAAATCCCACAAACGCTAAGAAGTTGATTTACCTTGTAGACTCAAATTCTTATGTTTTATCACCTTTACTCTGAAGAGACTTTAAATTTTTATCTGTGTGCAGGAGGAGCAACCATGGACTTCAAACAAAAGTTGTAAATTGTATTATATATAATCTATCTTGAAATACAACACTGTCTATAATAGGATAATATCCATATTTCCACAAGGAAGACCAATTAATACCACTATTACCCAAAGTTATGCACCAACCACTAAAGCTAGTGATAATGAAATTGAAGAACTCTACCAGCTTCTTCAGAGAGCTCTGGTAGCGTAGTGGTTACAAATCAGGCTGCGAACCACAAGGTCAGCAGTTCGAAACTACCAGCTGTTCCGTGGGAGAAAGATGAGGCAGTCTGCTCCCGTAAAGATTTACAGCCTCGGAAAGCCTGTGCAGGGTCGCTATGAGTCGGAAGCGACTCCACGGCACATAACAACAACAACCAGCTTCTTCAAGATGAATTGATAAGTACTGGAGATTTGAATATGAACGTTGGAAACAAAAAGGAAGGGTCACTAGTTGGAAAACATGACCTTAGATGCCGGAGATCACATGATAGAATTTTGCAAGACTAATGACTTATTCATTGTAAATACCTTCTTTAAACAACATAAAAGGCAGTTATACACATGGACCAACCACACCAGATGGAATATACAGGAATCAAGCTGACTACACTATGGGAATAGACGGTGGAAAAGCACCAAATCATGAGCCAAAACAAGGCCAAGGGGCCAACTGTGGAACACACAATCAGTTGCTCATATGCAAGTTCAGGCTGAAACTGAAGAAAATTTATCAAGTTCATGAGAGCCAAAATATGACCTTGAACATATCCCACCTGAATTTAGAGACCATCTCAAAGACCTGAAGAGCTGTCAGATGACAAGAACATCGTACAGGAAGAAAGCAAATGTCATTAAACATACAGGCAAGAAAACACCACCAAAATGGATGTCAGAAGAAACTCAAAAACTCTGTTCACCCTTAAAACATTAATATTTCAAAGGATTCAATTTATCTCCAGCATAGAGATGCTAACGCAAATGGAAAAAATAAGGAAGTAAAGAGTTGAGCAGAAAATTTCAAATATTATAATGAATGTCAAAGACCTGGAGTTAGTAAGCCAAATGAGAAGAACATGCTCAGCATCTCTTAAGATGAAAGAACCAAAGTAAAAATTCAAGCCTCAGCTTACAATATTGAAGGACTCCATGGACAAAATATTGAATGATGAAGAAAGCACCAGAAGATGGGAGGGTCTCTTTACCAAGACCTTTCCAAGCCATGGCAGACTTGTCAAGAGCAGTAGAAACAGAATGAGCCATTGTTTTTCTTCACCTCAGCTACTCAAATCAAATATTTGTTATGTCCCTGGCTTGTGCTAGATAACCATGTGTGAGGCATACCCCCCTTACATTCTAGTTGGAACTCCTCAGTGCTTACTCTCTTCTTGACCTCCATTTCTACTTGTGTATTCTCCCTCATTCTAGTCTACCCTTCATCTTTCATTGGAAATTAAGACATAAATCTGCTTAGAACACCTAGAGGGATGAGGGAACTTGCATCTTAGGGAAAGTGTGAGTAGACAAAGAAACAAGATTTTATCATTTCTATGTGAGTCCACATTTGTTTGAGGATTTTTGTGACAGAAACCCCTTTCTGACGGTAGATGATCTTCTCTTCCTTCCTCTA
Organism: Chrysochloris asiatica; assembly: GCF_000296735.1. Classification (NCBI taxonomy): domain Eukaryota; kingdom Metazoa; phylum Chordata; class Mammalia; order Afrosoricida; family Chrysochloridae; genus Chrysochloris; species Chrysochloris asiatica. The sequence goes on from NW_006408595.1 coordinate 7,979,565, forward strand.
TCACTCCTTGTCAGGGCCCTTAACAGATTTCCCTTTTTCTATTCACCCTTAAAACATTAGTATTTCAAAGGATTCAATTTATAACTCTCTCTTCTTTTCATCCTCTAAACTCCATAGGGTTTCTGAGACTGTAAATATTTATGACAGCAGACAGCCTCATCTGTCTCCCTTAAAGCAATTGGTGGGTTAGAACTGCCAACCTTGCAATTAGAAGCCCAAAGCTTAACCCAATGCAACAGCAGGTTCCTTTAGAAATGCCAATGGCTCCATGAATAAAGCATTTTCAAAGTAGAATTAGCTATCTTTTCCCAAAGCCAGTTCTTCCTCCTATGGTCACAGATGGAGTAAAGAAGCTGTCACACATTCTTAAGGGACTCACACAAATGGCTTACCAAGACACACAGCTCTCAAATGCTTGCCACAAATATTTTTTAACAATTTTATACAACTACGTATTTATAAGCTTTTTTTTTTTTTTTTTAACCTAGATAACTGGTGTTGCACTGCAGGATAATCACCACATTGCTAACCACAGGGTTGCTTGGTTCACATCCACCAGACACACCTCAGAAATTCTATAAAGGGGAGAACAAACAAGATGGCGGATCAGGTGGACGTATAGCAGAGAGCTCCGCCAACAACAACACAGAATACCCGACCAAGCAGGCTCAGGGAATGGTCCCAGAACTCTGAACCACATATAAAGGAATACTTAGAAGGCTGGAAGGCTCACAGCTGGGGGAATCTGTGGCAGAAGCAAGAAATCTATTGCTTTCTAGTCC